>NC_143258.1:67550128-67895128 GCF_984573655.1 Nuphar pumila
ATCCAGTTTCTATAACTGGTCGGGATTTTCAAATCCAGTTTTATAACTGGTCAGGATTTTAAAATTCAGTTTCTATAACTGGTCGGGATTTTCAAATCCAGTTTCTATAACTGGTCGGGATTTTTAAATCCAGTTTTATAACTGGTTGGGATTTTCAAATCCAGTTTTATAACTGGTCGGGATTTTCAAATCCATTTTCTATAACTGGTCGGGATTTTCAAATCTAGTTTTATAATTGGTCGGGATTTTCAAATCCAGTGTTATAGCTGATCAGGATTTTCAAATTCAGTTTCTATAACTCGTCGGGATTTTCAAATCCAGTTTTATAACTGGTCGGGATTTTCAAATCCAGTTTTTATAACTGGTCGGGATTTTCAAATTCAGTTTCTATAACTGGTCAGGATTTTAAAATCCAGTCTCTATAACTGGTCGGGATTTTCAAATCCAGTTTTTATAACTGGTCGGGATTTTCAAATTCAGTGTTATAACTCGTCGGGATTTTCAACTCCAGTTTCTATAACTGGTCGGGATTTTGAAATCCAGTTTCTATAACTGGTTGGGATTTTCAAATTCAGTTTTTATAACTGGTCGGAATTTTCAAATCCAGTTTCTATAACTGGTCGGAATTTTGAAATCCAGTTTCTATAACTGGTCGGGATTTTCAAATCCAGTGTTATAACTGATCAGGATTTTCAAATCCAGTTTCTATAACTGGTCGGGATTTTCAAATCCAGTTTTATAACTGGTCGGGATTTTCAAATCCAGTTTTTATAACTGGTCGGGATTTTTAAATCCAGTTTCTATAACTGGTCAGGATTTTCAAATCTAGTTTCTATAACTGGTCGGGATTTTCAAATCCAGTTTTTATAACTGGTCGGGATTTTCAAATCCAGTTTTTATAACTGGTCGGGATTTTCAAATCCAGTTTCTATAACTGGTCGGGATTTTCAAATCCAGTTTTATAACTGGTCGGGATTTTCAAATCCAGTTTTTATAACTGGTCGGGATTTTCAAATTCAGTGTTATAACTCGTCGGGATTTTCAACTCCAGTTTCTATAACTGGTCGGGATTTTGAAATCCAGTTTCTATAACTGGTTGGGATTTTCAAATTCAGTTTTTATAACTGGTCGGGATTTTCAAATCCAGTTTCTATAACTGGTCGGGATTTTCAAATCCAGTTTAAAAACTAGTCGGGATTTTCAAATCTAGTTTCTATAACTGGTCTATATTTTCAAATCCAGTTTATATAACTGGTCGGGATTTTCAAATCCAGTTTCTATAACTGGTCGGGATTTTCAAATCTAGTTTTTATAACTGGTCGGGATTTTCAAATCCAGTTTCTATAACTGGTCAGGTTTTTCAAATCTAGTTTCTATAACTGGTCAGGATTTTAAAATCCAGTTTCTATAACTGGTCGGGATTTTCAAATCCAGTTTCTATATCTGGTAGGGATTTTCAAATTAAGTTTTTATAACAGGACGGGATTTTCAAATCCAGTTTCTATAACTGGTAGGGATTTTCAAATCTAGTGTCATAACTGGTCGGGATTTTCAAATCCAGTTTCTATAACTGGTTGGGATTTTCAAATCCAGTTTTATAACTGGTCAGAATTTTCAAATCCAGTTTCTATAACTAGTCGGGATTTTCAAATCCAGTTTTATAACTGGTCGGGATTTTCAAATCCAGTTTCTATAACTGGACGGGATTTTTAAATCTAGTTTTATAACTGGTTGGGATTTTCAAATCCAGTTTTATAACTGGTCTGGATTTTCAAATGCAGTTTCTATAACTGGTCGAGATTTTCAAATCCAGATTTATAATTGGTCGGGATTTTCAAATCTAGTGTTATAACTGATCAGGATTTTCAAATCTAGTTTCTATAACTGGTCAGGATTTTCAAATGCAGTTTTATAACTGGTCGGGATTTTCAAATCTAGTTTTTGTAACTGGTCGAGATTTTCAAAATTCAGTTTTTACAACTGGTCGGGATTTTCAAATCCAGTTTCTATAACTGGTTGGGATTTTCAAATCCAGCTTCTATCACTGGTCGGGATTTTCAAATTCAGTTTCTATAACTGGTCGGGATTTTAAAATCTAGTGTCATAACTTGTTGGGATTTTCAAATCCAATTTCTATAACTGGTCGGGATTTTCAAATTCAGTTTTATAACTGGTCAGGATTTTGAAATCGAGTTTCTATAACTGGTCGGGATTTTCAAATCCAGTTTTATAACTAGTCGGGATTTTCAAATCCAATTTCTATAACTGATCGGGATTTTTAAATCTAGTTTTTTAACTGGTTGGGATTTTCAAATCCAGATTTATAATTGGTCGGGATTTTCAAATCCAGTTTCTATAACAGGTCAGGATTTTCAAATCTAGTTTTATAATTGGTCGAGATTTTCAAATCCAGTGTTATAACTGATCAGAATTTTCAAATCCAGTTTCTATAACTGGTCGGGATTTTCAAATCTAGTTTTATAACTGGTCGGGATTTTCAAATCTAGTTTTATAACTGGTCAGGGTTTTCAAATCAAGTTTCTATAACTGGTCGGGATTTTCAATTCCAGTTTTTTATAACCGGTCGGGATTTTCAAATTCAGTGTTATAACTGGTCGGGATTTTCAAATCTAGTTTTTATAACTTGTCGGGATTTTCAAATCCAGTTTCTATAACTGGTCAGGATTTTCAAATCCAGTTTCTATAATTGGTCGGGATTTTAAAATCCAGTTTCTATAACTGGTCGGGATTTTCAAATCCAGTTTCTATAACTGGTCGGGATTTTCAAATCCAGTTTTTATAACTAGTCGGGATTTTCAAAACCAGTTTCTATAACTGGTCGGGATTTTCAAATCTAGTGTCATAACTGGTCGGGATTTTCAAATCCAGTTTTATAACTGGTCGGGATTTTCAAATCCATTTGCTATAACTAGTCGGGATTTTCAAATCTAGTTTTGTAATTGGTCGGGATTTTCAAATCCAGTGTTATAACTGATCAGGATTTTCAAATTTAGTTTCTATAACTCGTCGGGATTTTCAAATCCAGTTTTATAACTGGTCGGGATTTTCAAATCCAGTTTCTATAACTGGTCGGGATTTTCAAATCTAGTTTTTATAACTTGTCGGGATTTTCAAATCCAGTTTCTATAACTGGTCAGGATTTTCAAATCCAGTTTCTATAATTGGTCGGGATTTTAAAATCCAGTTTCTATAACTGGTCGGGATTTTCAAATCCAGTTTCTATAACTGGTCGGGATTTTCAAATCCAGTTTTTATAACTAGTCGGGATTTTCAAAACCAGTTTCTATAACTGGTCGGGATTTTCAAATCTAGTGTCATAACTGGTCGGAATTTTCAAATCCAGTTTTATAACTGGTCGGGATTTTCAAATCCATTTGCTATAACTGGTCGGGATTTTCAAATCTAGTTTTATAATTGGTCGGGATTTTCAAATCCAGTGTTATAACTGATGAGGATTTTCAAATTTAGTTTCTATAACTCGTCGGGATTTTCAAATCCAGTTTTTATAACTGGTCGGGATTTTCAAATTCAGTGTTATAACTGGTCGGGATTTTCAAATCCAGTTTCTATAACTGGTCGGGATTTTCAAATCCAATTTCTATAACTGGTCGGGATTTTCAAATCTAGTTTTTATAACTGGTCGGGATTTTCAAATCTAGTTTTTATAACTGGTCGGGATTTTCAAATCCAGTTTCTATAACTGGTCGGGATTTTCAAATCCAGTTTTATAACTGGTCGGGATTTTCAAATCTAGTTTCTATAACTGGTCGGGATTTTCAAATCCAGTTTCTATAACTGGTCGGGATTTTCAAATCAAGTTTCTATAACTGGTCTGTATTTTGAAATCCAGTTTATATAACTGGTCGGGATTTTCAAATCCAGTTTTTATAACTGGTCGGGATTTTCAAATCCAGTTTCTATAACTGGTCGGGATTTTCAAATCAAGTTTCTATAACTGGTCGGTATTTTGAAAGCCAGTTTCTATAACTGGTCGGGATTTTCAAATCCAGTTTTTATAACTGGTCGGGATTTTCAAATCCAGTTTCTATAACTGGTCAGGATTTTCAAATCCAGTTTTATAACTGGTCGGGATTTTCAAATCTAGTTTCTATAACTGGTCGGGATTTTCAAATCCAGTTTCTATAACTGGTCGGGATTTTCAAATCCAGTTTCTATATCTGGTCGGGATTTTCAAATCTAGTTTTTATAACTGGTCGGGATTTTCAAATCCAGTTTTTGTAACTAGTCGGAATTTTCAAAATTCAGTTTTTACAACTGGTCGGGATTTTCAAATCCAGTTTCTATAACTGGTCGGGATTTTCAAATCCAATTTTTATAACTGGTCGGGATTTTCAAATCCAGTTTCTATAACTGGTCGTCATTTCCAAATCTAGTGTCATAACTGGTCGGGATTTTCAAATCCAATTTCTATAACTGGTCGGGATTTTCAAATCCAGTTTTATAACTGGTCAGGATTTTCAAATGCAGTTTCTATAACTGGTCGGGATTTTTAAATCTAGTTTTATAACTGGTTGGGATTTTCAAATCCAGATTTATAACTGGTCGGGATTTTCAAATCCAGTTTCTATAACAGATCCCGATTTTCAAATTTAGTTTTATAATTGGTCGGGATTTTCAAATCTAGTGTTATAACTGATCAGGATTTTCAAATCCAGTTTCTATAACTGGTCGGGATTTTCAAATCCAGTTTTTATAACTGGTCGGGATTTTCAAATCTAGTTTCTATAACTGGTGAGGATTTTCAAATCAAGTTTCTATAACTGGTCGGGATCTTCAAATCCAGTTTCTATAACTAGTTTTTATAATTGGTCGGGATTTTCAAATCCAGTGTTATAACTGATCAGGATTTTCAAATTCAGTTTCTATAACTCGTCGGGATTTTCAAATCCAGTTTTATAAATGGTCGGGATTTTCAAATCCATTTTCTATAACTGGTCGGGATTTTCAAATCCAGTTTTATAACTGGTCGGGATTTTCAAATCCATTTTCTATAACTGGTCGGGATTTTCAAATCTAGTTTTATAATTGGTCGGGATTTTCAAATCCGGTGTTATAACTGATCAGGATTTTCATATTCAGTTTCTATAACTCGTCGGGATTTTCAAATCCAGTTTTATAACTGGTCGGGATTTTCAAATCCAGTTTTTATAACAAGTCGGGATTTTCAAATTCAGTTTCTATAACTGGTCAGGATTTTCAAATCCAGTTTCTATAACTGGTCGGGATTTTCAAATTCAGTTTTTATAACTGGTCGGGATTTTCAAATTCAGTGTTATAACTGGTCGGGATTTTCAACTCCTGTTTCTATAACTGGTCGGGATTTTGAAATCCAGTTTCTATAACTGGTTGGGATTTTCAAATCCAGTTTTTATAACTTGTCGGGATTTTCAAATCCAGTTTCTATAACTGGTCGGGATTTTCAAATCCAGTTTTATAACTGGTCGGGATTTTTAAATCTATTTTTTATAACTGGTCGGGATTTTCAAATCTAGTTTTATAATTAGTCGGGATTTTCAAATCCAGTGTTATGACTGATCAGGATTTTCAAATCCAGTTTTTGTAACTGGTCGGGATTTTCAAAATTCAGTTTTTACAACTGGTCGGGATTTTCAAATCCAATTTCTATAACTGGTCGTGATTTCAAAATCTAGTGTCATAACTGGTCGGGATTTTTAAATCCAATTTCTATAACTGGTCGGGATTTTCAAATCCAGTTTTATAACTGGTGAGGATTTTCAAATGCAGTTTCTATAACTGGTCGGGATTTTTAAATCTAGTTTTATAACTGGTTGGGATTTTCAAATCCAGATTTATAACTAGTCGGGATTTTAAAATCCAGTTTCTATAACAGGTCCCGATTTTCAAATCTAGTTTTATAATTGGTCGGGATTTTCAAATCCAGTGTTATAACTGATCAGGATTTTCAAATCCAGATTCTATAACTGGTCGGGATTTTCAAATCTAATTTTATAACTGGTCGAGATTTTAAAATGCAGTTTTTATAACTGGTCGGGATTTTCAAATCCAGTTTCTATAACTGGTCAGGATTTTCAAATCCAGTTTCTATAACTGGTCGGGATTTTCAAATCCAGTTTTATAACTGGTCGGGATTTTCAAATCCATTTTCTATAACTGGTCGGGATTTTCAAATATAGTTTTATAATTGGTCGGGATTTTCAAATCCAGTGTTATAACTGATCACGATTTTCAAATCCAGTTTCTATAACTGGTCGGGATTTTCAAATCCAGTTTTATAACTGGTCGGAATTTTCAAATCCAGTTTTTATAACCGGTCGGGATTTTCAAATTCAGTGTTATAACTGGTCGGGATTTTCAAATCCAGTTTCTATAACTGGTCGGGATTTTGAAATCCAGTTTCTATAACTGGTCGGGATTTTCAATTCCAGATTTTATAACTGGTCGGGATTTTCAAATCCAGTTTCTATAACTGGTCGGGATTTTCAAATCTAGTTTCTATAACTGGTCGAGATTTTCAAATCCAGTTTCTATAACTGATCGGGATTTTCAAATCCAGTTTCTATAACTGGTCGGGATTTTCAACTACATTTTTTATAACTGGTCGGGATTTTCAAATCCAGTTTTTATAACCGGTCGGGATTTTCAAATTCAGTGTTATAACTGGTCGGGATTTTCAAATCCAGTTTCTATAACTGGTCGAGATTTTCAAATCAAGTATCTATAACAGGTCAGGATTTTCAAATCTAGTGTCATAACTGGTCGGGATTTTTAAATCCAGTTTCTATAACTGGTCGGGATTTTCAAATCCAGTTTTATAACTGGTCAGGATTTTAAAATTCAGTTTCTATAACTGGTCGGGATTTTCAAATCCAGTTTCTATAACTGGTCGGGATTTTTAAATCCAGTTTTATAACTGGTTGGGATTTTCAAATCCAGTTTTATAACTGGTCGGGATTTTCAAATCCATTTTCTATAACTGGTCGGGATTTTCAAATCTAGTTTTATAATTGGTCGGGATTTTCAAATCCAATGTTATAGCTGATCAGGATTTTCAAATTCAGTTTCTATAACTCGTCGGGATTTTCAAATCCAGTTTTATAACTGGTCGGGATTTTCAAATCCAGTTTTTATAACTGGTCGGGATTTTCAAATTCAGTTTCTATAACTGGTCAGGATTTTAAAATCCAGTCTCTATAACTGGTCGGGATTTTCAAATCCAGTTTTTATAACTGGTCGTGATTTTCAAATTCAGTGTTATAACTCGTCGGGATTTTCAACTCCAGTTTCTATAACTGGTCGGGATTTTGAAATCCAGTTTCTATAACTGGTTGGGATTTTCAAATTCAGTTTTTATAACTGGTCGGAATTTTCAAATCCAGTTTCTATAACTGGTCGGAATTTTGAAATCCAGTTTCTATAACTGGTCGGGATTTTCAAATCCAGTGTTATAACTGATCAGGATTTTCAAATCCAGTTTCTATAACTGGTCGGGATTTTCAAATCCAGTTTTATAACTGGTCGGGATTTTCAAATCCAGTTTTTATAACTGGTCGGGATTTTTAAATCCAGTTTCTATAACTGGTCAGGATTTTCAAATCTAGTTTCTATAACTGGTCGGGATTTTCAAATCCAGTTTTTATAACTGGTCGGGATTTTCAAATCCAGTTTTTATAACTGGTCGGGATTTTCAAATCCAGTTTTATAACTGGTCGGGATTTTCAAATCCAGTTTTTATAACTGGTCGGGATTTTCAAATTCAGTGTTATAACTCGTCGGGATTTTCAACTCCAGTTTCTATAACTGGTCGGGATTTTGAAATCCAGTTTCTATAACTGGTTGGGATTTTCAAATTCAGTTTTTATAACTGGTCGGGATTTTCAAATCCAGTTTTTATAACTGGTCGGGATTTTCAAATCCAGTTTAAAAACTGGTCGGGATTTTCAAATCTAGTTTCTATAACTGGTCGATATTTTCAAATCCAGTTTATATAACTGGTCGGGATTTTCAAATCCAGTTTCTATAACTGGTCGGGATTTTCAAATCTAGTTTTTATAACTGGTCGGGATTTTCAAATCCAGTTTCTATAACTGGTCAGGTTTTTCAAATCTAGTTTCTATAACTGGTCAGGATTTTAAAATCCAGTTTCTATAACTGGTCGGGATTTTCAAATCCAGTTTCTATATCTGGTAGGGATTTTCAAATTAAGTTTTTATAACAGGACGGGATTTTCAAATCCAGTTTCTATAACTGGTAGGGATTTTCAAATCTAGTGTCATAACTGGTCGGGATTTTCAAATCCAGTTTCTATAACTGGTTGGGATTTTCAAATCCAGTTTTATAACTGGTCAGAATTTTCAAATCCAGTTTCTATAACTAGTCGGGATTTTCAAATCCAGTTTTATAACTGGTCGGGATTTTCAAATCCAGTTTCTATAACTGGACGGGATTTTTAAATCTAGTTTTATAACTGGTTGGGATTTTCAAATCCAGTTTTATAACTGGTCTGGATTTTCAAATGCAGTTTCTATAACTGGTCGAGATTTTCAAATCCAGATTTATAATTGGTCGGGATTTTCAAATCTAGTGTTATAACTGATCAGGATTTTCAAATCTAGTTTCTATAACTGGTCAGGATTTTCAAATGCAGTTTTATAACTGGTCGGGATTTTCAAATCTAGTTTTTGTAACTGGTCGAGATTTTCAAAATTCAGCTTTTACAACTGGTCGGGATTTTCAAATCCAGTTTCTATAACTGGTTGGGATTTTCAAATCCAGTTTCTATCACTGGTCGGGATTTTCAAATTCAGTTTCTATAACTGGTCGGGATTTTAAAATCTAGTGTCATAACTTGTTGGGATTTTCAAATCCAATTTCTATAACTGGTCGGGATTTTCAAATTCAGTTTTATAACTGGTCAGGATTTTGAAATCGAGTTTCTATAACTGGTCGGGATTTTCAAATCCAGTTTTATAACTAGTCGGGATTTTCAAATCCAATTTCTATAACTGGTCGGGATTTTTAAATCTAGTTTTTTAACTGGTTGGGATTTTCAAATCCAGATTTATAATTGGTCGGGATTTTCAAATCCAGTTTCTATAACAGGTGAGGATTTTCTAATCTAGTTTTATAATTGGTCGAGATTTTCAAATCCAGTGTTATAACTGATCAGGATTTTCAAATCCAGTTTCTATAACTGGTCGGGATTTTGAAATCTAGTTTTATAACTGGTCGGGATTTTCAAATCTAGTTTTATAACTGGTCAGGGTTTTCAAATCAAGTTTCTATAACTGGTCGGGATTTTCAATTCCAGTTTTTATAACCGGTCGGGATTTTCAAATTCAGTGTTATAACTGGTCGGGATTTTCAAATCTAGTTTTTATAACTTGTCGGGATTTTCAAATCCAGTTTCTATAACTGGTCAGGATTTTCAAATCCAGTTTCTATAATTGGTCGGGATTTTAAAATCCAGTTTCTATAACTGGTCGGGATTTTCAAATCCAGTTTCTATAACTGGTCGGGATTTTCAAATCCAGTTTTTATAACTAGTCGGGATTTTCAAAACCAGTTTCTATAACTGGTCGGGATTTTCAAATCTAGTGTCATAACTGGTCGGGATTTTCAAATCCAGTTTTATAACTGGTCGGGATTTTCAAATCCATTTGCTATAACTAGTCGGGATTTTCAAATCTAGTTTTGTAATTGGTCGGGATTTTCAAATCCAGTGTTATAACTGATCAGGATTTTCAAATTTAGTTTCTATAACTCGTCGGGATTTTCAAATCCAGTTTTATAACTGGTCGGGATTTTCAAATCCAGTTTTCATAACTGGTATGGATTTTCAAATTCAGTTTCTATAACTGGTCAGGATTTTCAAATCCAGTTTCTAGAACTGGTCGGGATTTTTAAATCCAGTTTTTATAACTGGTCGGGATTTTCAAATTCAGTGTTATAACTGGTCGGGATTTTCAAATCCAGTTTCTATAACTGGTCGGGATTTTCAAATCCAGTTTCGATAACTGGTCGGTATTTTGAAATCCAGTTTCTATAACTGGTCGGGATTTTCAAATCCAGTTTTTATAACTGGTCGGGATTTTCAAATCCAGTTTTATAACTGGTCGGGATTTTTAAATCCAGTTTCTATAACTGTTCGGGATTTTCAAATACAGTTTTATAACTGGTCGGGATTTTCAAATCTAGTTTCTATAACTGGTCGGGATTTTCAAATCCAGTTTCTATAACTGGTCGGGATTTTCAAATCCAGTTTCTATAACTGGTCGGGATTTTCAAATCCAGTTTCTATAACTGGTCGTGATTTCCAAATCTAGTGTCATAACTCGTCAGGATTTTCAAATCCAATTTCTATAACTGGTCGGGATTTTCAAATCCAGTTTTATAACTGGTCAGGATTTTCAAATGCAGTTTCTATAACTGGTCGGGATTTTTAAATCTAGTTTTATAACTGGTTGGGATTTTCAAATTCAGATTTATAACTGGTCGGGATTTTCAAATCCAGTTTCTATAAGAGGTCCCGATTTTCAAATCTAGTTTTATAATTGGTCGGGATTTTCAAATCCAGTGTTATAACTGATTAGGATTTTCAAATCCAGTTTCTATAACTGGTCGGGATTTTCAAATCCAGTTTATATAACTGGTCGGGATTTTCAAATCCAGTTTCTATAACCGGTCGGGATTTTCAAATCTAGTTTTTATAACTGGTCGGGATTTTCAAATCCAGTTTTTATAACTGGTCAGGATTTTCAAATCTAGTTTCTATAACTGGTCGGGATTTTAAAATCCAGTTTCTATAACTGGTCGGGATTTTCAAATCCAGTTTCTATATCTGGTAGGGATTTTCAAATTAAGTTTTTATAACAAGACGGGATTTTCAAATCCAGTTTCTATAACTAGGTCGGGATTTTCAAATCTAGTGTCATAACTGGTCGGGATTTTCGAATCCAGTTTCTATAACTGGTTGGGATTTTCAAATCCAGTTTTATAACTGGTCAGAATTTTCAAATCCAGTTTCTATAACTGGTCGGGATTTTCAAATCCAGTTTTATAACTGGTCGGGATTTTCAAATCCAGTTTCTATAACTGGTCGGGATTTTTAAATCTAGTTTTATAACTGGTTAGGATTTTCAAATCCAGTTTTATAACTGGTCGGGATTTTCAAATGCAGTTTCTATAACTGGTCGAGATTTTCAAATCCAGATTTATAATTGGTCGGGATTTTCAAATCTAGTGTTATAACTGATCAGGATTTTCAAATCTAGTTTCTATAACTGGTCAGGATTTTCAAATCCAGTTTTATAACTGGTCGGGATTTTCAAATTCAGTTTTTATAACTGGTCGGGATTTTCAAATCCAGTTTCTATAACTGGTCAGAATTTTCAAATCAAGTTTCTATAACTGGTCAGAATTTTCAAATCCAGTTTTTATAACCGGTCGGGATTTTCAAATCTAGTTTCTATAACTGGTCGGGATTTTGAAATCTAGTTTCTATAACTGATCGGGATTTTCAATTGCAGATTTTATAACTGGTAGGGATTTTCAAATCCAGTTTCTATAACTGATATGGATTTTCAAATCCAGTTTCTATAACTGGTCGGGATTTTGAAATCCACTTTCTATAACTGGTCGGGATTTTCAAATACAGTTTCTATAACTGGTTGAGATTTTCAAATCCGGTTTCTATAACTGGTCGGGATTTGCAACTCCAGTTTTTATAACTCGTCGGGATTTTCAAATCCAGTATCTATAACTGGTCGGAATTTTCAAATCTAGTGTCATAACTGGTCGGAATTTTTAAATCCAGTTTCTATAACTGGTCGGGATTTTCAAATCCAGTTTCTATAACTGGTCGTGATTTTTAAATCCAGTTTCTATAACTGGTCGGGATTTTGAAATCTAGTTTCTATAACTGGTCGGGATTTTCAAATACAGTTTCTATAACTGGTCGAGATTTTCAAATCCAGTTTCTATAAATGGTCTGGATTTTCAACTCCAGTTTTTATAACTGGTCGGGATTTTCAAATCCAGTATCTATAACTGGTCAGAATTTTTAAATCTAGTGTCATAACTAGTCAGAATTTTTAAATCCAGTTTCTATAACTGGTCGGGATTTTCAAATCCAGTTTTATAACTGGTCAGGATTTTCAAATCCAGTTTCTATAACTGGTCAGGATTTTCAAATCCAGTTTTATAACTGGTCGGGATTTTCAAATCCAGTTTCTATAACTGGTCGGGATTTTTAAATCCAGTTTTATAATTGGTCGGGATTTTCAAATCCAGTTTTATAACTAGTCGGGATTTTCAAATCCAGTTTCTATAACTGGTCGGGATTTTCAAATCCAATTTTATAATTGGTCGGAATTTTCAAATCTAGTGTTATAACTGATCATGATTTTCAAATCCAGTTTCTATAAATGGTCGGGATTTTCAAATTCAGTTTCTATAACTAGTCAGGATTTTCAAATCCAGTTTCTATAACTGGTCGGGATTTTCAAATCCAGTTTTTATAACTGGTCAGGATTTTCAAATTCAGTGTTATAACTGGTCGGGATTTTCAAATCCAGTTTCTATAACTGGTCGGGATTTTCAAATCCAGTTTCTATAACTGGTCGGTATTTTGAAATCCAGTTTCTATAAGTTGTCGGGATTTTCAAATCCAGTTTTTATAACTGGTCGGGATTTTCAAATCCAGTTTCTATAACTGGTCGGGATTTTCAAATCCAGTTTTATAACTAGTCAGGATTTTCAAATCTAGTTTCTATAACTGGTAGGGATTTTCAAATCCAGTTTCTATAACTGGTCGGGATTTTCAAATTCAGTGTTATAACTAGTCGGGATTTTCAACTCCAGTTTCTATAACTGGTCGGGATTTTAAAATCCAGTTTCTATAACTGGTTGGGATTTTCAAATCCAGTTTTTATAACTGGTCGGGATTTTCAAATCCAGTTTTATAACTGGTCGGGATTTTCAAATCTAGTTTCTATAACTGGTCGATATTTTCAAATCTAGTTTCTATAACTGGTCGGGATTTTCAAATCCAGTTTCTATAACTGGTCGGGATTTTCAAATCTAGTTTTTATAACTTGTCGGGATTTTCAAATCTAGTTTCTATAACTGGTCAGGATTTTCAAATCCAGTTTCTATAATTGGTCGGGATTTTAAAATCCAGTTTCTATAACTAGTCGGGATTTTCAAATCCAGTTTCTATAACTGGTCGGGATTTTCAAATCCAATTTTATAACTGGTCGGGATTTTCAAATCCAGTTTCTATAACTGGTCGGGATTTTCAAATCTAGTGTCATAACTGGTCGGAATTTTCAAATCCAGTTTTATAACTGGTCGGGATTTTCAAATCCATTTGCTATAACTGGTCGGGATTTTCAAATCTAGTTTTATAATTGGTCGGGATTTTCAAATCCAGTGTTATAACTGATGAGGATTTTCAAATTTAGTTTCTATAACTCGTCGGGATTTTCAAATCCAGTTTTTATAACTGGTCGGGATTTTCAAATTCAGTGTTATAACTGGTCGGGATTTTCAAATCCAGTTTCTATAACTGGTCGGGATTTTCAAATCCAATTTCTATAACTGGTCGGGATTTTCAAATCTAGTTTTTATAACTGGTCGGGATTTTCAAATCTAGTTTTTATAACTGGTCGGGATTTTCAAATCCAGTTTCTATAACTGGTCGGGATTTTCAAATCCAGTTTTATAACTGGTCGGGATTTTCAAATCTAGTTTCTATAACTGGTCGGGATTTTCAAATCCAGTTTCTATAACTGGTCGGGATTTTCAAATCAAGTTTGTATAACTGGTCTGTATTTTGAAATCCAGTTTATATAACTGGTCGGGATTTTCAAATCCAGTTTTTATAACTGGTCGGGATTTTCAAATCCAGTTTCTATAACTGGTCGGGATTTTCAAATCAAGTTTCTATAACTGGTCGGTAATTTGAAAGCCAGTTTCTATAACTGGTCGGGATTTTCAAATCCAGTTTTTATAACTGGTCGGGATTTTCAAATCCAGTTTCTATAACTGGTCAGGATTTTCAAATCCAGTTTTATAACTGGTCGGGATTTTCAAATCTAGTTTCTATAACTGGTCGGGATTTTCAAATCCAGTTTCTATAACTGGTCGGGATTTTCAAATCCAGTTTCTATATCTGGTCGGGATTTTCAAATCTAGTTTTTATAACTGGTCGGGATTTTCAAATCCAGTTTTTGTAACTAGTCGGGATTTTCAAAATTCAGTTTTTACAACTGGTCGGGATTTTCAAATCCAGTTTCTATAACTGGTCGGGATTTTCAAATCCAATTTTTATAACTGGTCGGGATTTTCAAATCCAGTTTCTATAACTGGTCGTCATTTCCAAATCTAGTGTCATAACTGGTCGGGATTTTCAAATCCAATTTCTATAACTGGTCGGGATTTTCAAATCCAGTTTTATAACTGGTCAAGATTTTCAAATACAGTTTCTATAACTGGTCGGGATTTTTAAATCTAGTTTTATAACTGGTTGGGATTTTCAAATCCAGATTTATAACTGGTCGGGATTTTCAAATCCAGTTTCTATAACAGATCCCGATTTTCAAATTTAGTTTTATAATTGGTCGGGATTTTCAAATCTAGTGTTATAACTGATCAGGATTTTCAAATCCAGTTTCTATAACTGGTCGGGATTTTCAAATCCAGTTTTTATAACTGGTCGGGATTTTCAAATCCAGTTTCTATAACTGGTGAGGATTTTCAAATCCAGTTTCTATAACTGGTCGGGATTTTCAAATCCAGTTTTATAATTGGTCGGAATTTTCAAATCTAGTGTTATAACTGATCATGATTTCCAAATCTAGTGTCTATAAATGGTCGGAATTTTCAAATTCAGTTTCTATAACTAGTCAGGATTTTCAAATCCAGTTTCTATAACTGGTCGGGATTTTCAAATCCAGTTTTTATAACTAGTCGGGATTTTCAAATTCAGTGTTATAACTGGTCGGGATTTTCAAATCCAGTTTCTATAACTGGTCAAGATTTTCAAATCCAGTTTCTATAACTGGTCGGTATTTTGAAATCCAGTTTCTATAAGTGGTCGGGATTTTCAAATCCAGTTTTTATAACTGGTCGGGATTTTCAAATCCAGTTTCTATAACTGGTCGGGATTTTCAAATCCAGTTTTATAACTAGTCGGGATTTTCAAATCTAGTTTTTATAACTGGTAGAGATTTTCAAATCCAGTTTCTATAACTGGTCGGGATTTTCAAATCCAGTTTCTATAACTGGTCGGGATTTTCAAATCTAGTTTTTATAACTGGTCGGGATTTTCAAATCCAGTTTTTGTAACTGGTCGGGATTTTTAAAATTCAGTTTTTACAACTGGTCGGGATTTTCAAATCCAGTTTCTATAACTGGTCGTGATTTCAAAATCTAGTGTCATAACTGGTCGGGATTTTTAAATCCAATTTCTATAACTGGTCAGGATTTTCAAATCCAGTTTTATAACTGGTCAGGATTTTCAAATGCAGTTTCTATAACTGGTCGGGATTTTTAAATCTAGTTTTATAACTGGTTGGGATTTTCGAATCCAGTTTTATAACTGGTCAGGATTTTCAAATCCAGTTTTATAACTGGTCGGGATTTTCAAATCTAGTTTTTATAACTGGTCGGGATTTTCAAATCCAGTTTCTATAACTGGTCAGGATTTTCAAATCAAGTTTCTATAACTGGTCGGGATTTTCAAATCCAGTTTTTATAACCGGTCATGATTTTCAAATTCAGTGTGATAACTGGTCGGGATTTTCAAATCCAGTTTCTATAACTGGTCGGGATTTTCAAATTCAGTGTTATAACTGGTCGGGATTTTCAAATCCGGTTTCTATAACTGGTCGGGATTTTCAAATCCAGTTTCTATAACTGGTCGGGATTTTGAAATCCAGTTTCTATAACTGGTCGGGATTTTCAAATCCAGTTTCTATAACTGGTCGAGATTTTCAATTCCAGTTTCTATAATTGGTCGGGATTTTCAATTCCAGTTTTTATAACTGGTCGGGATTTTCAACTCTAGTTTTTATAACTGGTCAGGATTTTCAAATCAATTATCTATAACAGGTCGGGATTTTCAAATCTAGTGTCATAACTGGTCAGAATTTTTAAATCCAGTTTCTATAACTGGTCGGGATTTTCAAATCCAGTTTTATAAGTGGTCAGGATTTTTCAAATCCAGTTTCTATAACTGGTCAGGATTTTTAAATCCAGTTTTATAACTGGTCGGGATTTTCAAATCCAGTTTTATAACTGGTCTGGATTTTCAAATCCATTTTCTATAACTGGTCGGGATTTTCAAATCTAGTTTTATAATTGGTCGGGATTTTCAAATCCAGTGTTATAACTGATCATGATTTTCAAATTCAGTTTCTATAACTCGTCGGGATTTTCAAATCCAGTTTTATAACTGGTCAGGATTTTCAAATCCAGTGTTTATAAATGGTCGGGATTTTCAAATTCAGTTTCTATAACTGGTCAGGATTTTCAAATCCAGTTTTTATAACTGGTCAGGATTTTCAAAATCAGTTTCTATAACTGGTCAGGATTTGCAAATTCACTTTTTATAACTGGTCGGGATTTTCAAATACAGTTTTTATAACTGGTCGGGATTTTCAAATTCAGTGTTATAACTGGTCGGGATTTTCAAATCCAGTTTCTATAACTGGTCGGGATTTTAAAATCCAGTTTCTATAACTGGTCGGGATTTTGAAATCCAGTTTTTATAACTGGTCGGGATTTTCAAATCCATATTCTATAACTGGTCAGGATTTTCAAATCTAGTTTTATAATTGGTCGGGATTTTCAAATCCAGTGTTATAACTGATCAGGATTTTCAAATTTAGCTTCTATAACTCGTCGGGATTTTCAAATCCAGTTTTATAACTGGTCGGGATTTTCAAATCCAGTTTTATAACTGGTCGGGATTTTCAAATCCATTTTCTATAACTCGTCGGGATTTTCAAATCTTTTTTTGTAATTAGTCGGGATTTTCAAATCCAGTGTTATAACTGATCAGGATTTTCAAATTCAGTTTCTATAACTCCTCGCGATTTTCAAATCCAGTTTTATAACTGGTCGGGATTTTCAAATCCAGTGTTTATAACTGGTCGGGATTTTCAAATTCAGTTTCTATAACTGGTCAGGATTTTCAAATCCAGTTTTTATAACTGGTCAGGATTTTCAAATTCAGTTTCTATAACTGGTCAGGATTTTCAAATCTAGTTTTTATAACTAGTCGGGATTTTCAAATCCAGTTTTTATAACTGGTCGGGATTTTCAAATTCAGTGTTATAACTGGTCGGGATTTTCAAATCCAGTTTCTATAACTGGTCGGGATTTTCAAATCCAGTTTCTATAACTGGTCGGAATTTTCAAATCCAGTTTTATAACTGGTCGGGATTTTCAAATCCATTTTCTATAACTGGTCGGGATTTTCAAATCTAGTTTTACAATTGGTCGGGATTTTCAAATCCAGTGTTATAACTGATCAGGATTTTCAAATCCAGTTTCTATAACTGGTCGGGATTTTCAAATCCAGTTTTATAACTGGTCGGGATTTTCAAATCCAGTTTTTATAACCGGTCGGGATTTTCAAATTCAGTGTTATAACTGGTCGGGATTTTCAAATCCAGTTTTTATAACTGGTCGGGATTTTGAAATCCAGTTTCTATAACTAGTCGGGATTTTCAAATCCAGTGTTATAACTGATCAGGATTTTCAAATCCAGTTTATATAACTGGTCGGGATTTTGAAATCCAGTTTTATAACTGGTCGGGATTTTCAAATCCAGTTTTTATAACTGGTCGGGATTTTCAAATCCAGTTTCTATAACTGGTCAGGATTTTCAAATCAAGTTTCTATAACTGGTCAGGATTTTCAAATCCAGTTTTTATAACCGGTCGGGATTTTCAAATCTAGTTTCTATAACTGGTCAAGATTTTGAAATCTAGTTTCCATAACTGGTCGGGATTTTCAATTCCAGATTTTATAACTGGTCGGGATTTTCAAATCCAGTTTCTATAACTGATAGGGATTTTCAAATCCAGTTTCTATAACTGGTCGGGATTTTGAAATCCAGTTTCTATAACTGGTCGGGATTTTCAAATACAGTTTCTATAACTGGTCGAGATTTTCAAATCCAGTTTCTATAACTGGTCGGGATTTGCAACTCCAGTTTTTATAACTGGTCGGGATTTTCAAATCCAGTATCTATAACTGGTCGGAATTTTCAAATCTAGTGTCATAACTGGTCGGAATTTTTAAATCCAGTTTCTATAACTGGTCGGGATTTTCAAATCCAGTTTCTATAACTGGTCATAATTTTCAAATCAAGTTTCTATAACTGGTCGGGATTTTCAAATCCAGTTTTTATAACCGGTCGGGATTTTCAAATTCAGTGTTATAACTGGTCGGGATTTTCAAATCCAGTTTCTATAACTGGTCGGGATTTTCAAATCCAGTTTCTATAACTGGTCGGGATTTTGAAATCCAATTTCTATAACTGGTCGGGATTTTCAATTCCAGATTTTATAACTGGTTGGGATTTTCAAATCCAGTTTCTATAACTGGTCGGGATTTTCAAATCCAGTTTTATAACTGGTCGGGATTTTCAAATCTAGTTTCTATAACTCGTCGGGATTTTCAAATCTTGTTTCTATAACTGGTTGGGATTTTCAAATCCAGTTTCTATAACTGGTCGAGATTTTCAAATTTAGTTTTTATAACTGGTCGGGATTTTCAAATCCAGTTTTTGTAACTGGTCAGGATTTTCAAAATTCAGTTTTTACAACTGGTCGGGATTTTCAAATCCAGTTTCTATAACTGGTCGGGATTTTCAAATCCAGTTTCTATAACTGGTCGGGATTTTCAAATCCAGTTTCTATAACTGGTCGTGATTTCCAAATCTAGTGTCATAACTGGTCGTGATTTTCAAATCCAATTTCTATAACTGGTCGGGATTTTCAAATCCAGTTTTATAACTGGTCAGGATTTTAAAATGCAGTTTCTATAACTGGTCGGGATTTTTAAATCTAGTTTTATAACTGGTTGGGATTTTCAAATCCAGATTTATAACTGGTCGGGATTTTCAAATCCAGTTTCTATAACTGGTCGGGATTTTCAAATCCAGTGTTATAACTGATCAGGATTTTCAAATCCAGTTTCTATAACTGTTCGCGATTTTCAAATCCAGTTTTATAACTGGTCGGGATTTTCAAATCTAGTTTTTATAACTGGTCGGGATTTTCAAATCCAGTTTCTATAACTGGTCAGGACTTTCAAATCAAGTTTCTATAACTGGTCGGGATTTTCAAATCCAGTTTTTATAACCGGTCATGATTTTCAAATTCAGTGTTATAACTGGTCGGGATTTTCAAATCCAGTTTCTATAACTGGTCGGGATTTTCAAATTCAGTGTTATAACTGGTCGGGATTTTCAAATCCGGTTTCTATAACTGGTCGGGATTTTCAAATCCAGTTTCTATAACTGGTCGGGATTTTGAAATCCAGTTTCTATAACTGGTCGGGATTTTCAATGTCAGATTTTATAACTGGTCGAGATTTTCAAATCCAGTTTCTATAACTGGTCAGGATTTTCAAATCCAGTTTCTATAACTGGTCGAGATTTTCAATTCCAGTTTCTATAATTGGTCGGGATTTTCAATTCCAGTTTTTATAACTGGTCGGGATTTTCAACTCTAGTTTTTATAACTGGTCAGGATTTTCAAATCAAGTATCTATAACAGGTCGGGATTTTCAAATCTAGTATCATAACTGGTCAGAATTTTTAAATCCAGTTTCTATAACTGGTCGGGATTTTCAAATCCAGTTTTATAAGTGGTCAGGATTTTCAAATCCAGTTTCTATAACTGGTCAGGATTTTTAAATCCAGTTTTATAACTGGTCGGGATTTTCAAATCCAGTTTTATAACTGGTCGGGATTTTCAAATCCATTTTCTATAACTGGTCAGGATTTTCAAATCCAGTTTTATAACTGGTCGGGATTTTCAAATCCAGTTTCTATAACTGGTCAGGATTTTTAAATCCAGTTTTATAACTGGTCGGGATTTTCAAATCCAGTTTTATAACTGGTCTGGATTTTCAAATCCATTTTCTATAACTGGTCGGGATTTTCAAATCTAGTTTTATAATTGGTCGGGATTTTCAAATCCAGTGTTATAACTGATCATGATTTTCAAATTCAGTTTCTATAACTCGTCGGGATTTTCAAATCCAGTTTTATAACTGGTCAGGATTTTCAAATCCAGTATTTATAACTGGTCGGGATTTTCAAATTCAGTTTCTATAACTGGTCAGGATTTTCAAATCCAGTTTTTATAACTGGTCAGGATTTTCAAAATCAGTTTCTATAACTGGTCAGGATTTGCAAATTCACTTTTTATAACTGGTCGGGATTTTCAAATACAGTTTTTATAACTGGTCGGGATTTTCAAATTCAGTGTTATAACTGGTCGGGATTTTCAAATCCAGTTTCTATAACTGGTCGGGATTTTCAAATCCAGTTTCTATAACTGGTCGGGATTTTGAAATCCAGTTTTTATAACTGGTCGGGATTTTCAAATCCATATTCTATAACTGGTCAGGATTTTCAAATCTAGTTTTATAATTGGTCGGGATTTTCAAATCCAGTGTTATAACTGATCAGGATTTTCAAATTTAGCTTCTATAACTCGTCGGGATTTTCAAATCCAGTTTTATAACTGGTCGGGATTTTCAAATCCAGTTTTATAACTGGTCGGGATTTTCAAATCCATTTTCTATAACTCGTCGGGATTTTCAAATCTTTTTTTGTAATTAGTCGGGATTTTCAAATCCAGTGTTATAACTGATCAGGATTTTCAAATTCAGTTTCTATAACTCCTCGCGATTTTCAAATCCAGTTTTATAACTGGTCGGGATTTTCAAATCCAGTGTTTATAACTGGTCGGGATTTTCAAATTCAGTTTCTATAACTGGTCAGGATTTTCAAATCCAGTTTTTATAACTGGTCAGGATTTTCAAATTCAGTTTCTATAACTGGTCAGGATTTTCAAATCTAGTTTTTATAACTAGTCGGGATTTTCAAATCCAGTTTTTATAACTGGTCGGGATTTTCAAATTCAGTGTTATAACTGGTCGGGATTTTCAAATCCAGTTTCTATAACTGGTCGGGATTTTCAAATCCAGTTTCTATAACTGGTCGGGATTTTCAAATCCAGTTTTATAACTGGTCGGGATTTTCAAATCCATTTTCTATAACTGGTCGGGATTTTCAAATCTAGTTTTACAATTGGTCGGGATTTTCAAATCCAGTGTTATAACTGATCAGGATTTTCAAATCCAGTTTCTATAACTGGTCGGGATTTTCAAATCCAGTTTTATAACTGGTCGGGATTTTCAAATCCAGTTTTTATAACCGGTCGGGATTTTCAAATTCAGTGTTATAACTGGTCGGGATTTTCAAATCCAGTTTTTATAACTGGTCGGGATTTTGAAATCCAGTTTCTATAACTAGTCGGGATTTTCAAATCCAGTGTTATAACTGATCAGGATTTTCAAATCGAGTTTATATAACTGGTCGGGATTTTGAAATCCAGTTTTATAACTGGTCGGGATTTTCAAATCCAGTTTTTATAACTGGTCGGGATTTTCAAATCCAGTTTCTATAACTGGTCAGGATTTTCAAATCAAGTTTCTATAACTGGTCAGGATTTTCAAATCCAGTTTTTATAACCGGTCGGGATTTTCAAATCTAGTTTCTATAACTGGTCAAGATTTTGAAATCTAGTTTCCATAACTGGTCGGGATTTTCAATTCCAGATTTTATAACTGGTCGGGATTTTCAAATCCAGTTTCTATAACTGATAGGGATTTTCAAATCCAGTTTCTATAACTGGTCGGGATTTTGAAATCCAGTTTCTATAACTGGTCGGGATTTTCAAATACAGTTTCTATAACTGGTCGAGATTTTCAAATCCAGTTTCTATAACTGGTCGGGATTTGCAACTCCAGTTTTTATAACTCGTCGGGATTTTCAAATCCAGTATCTATAACTGGTCGGAATTTTCAAATCTAGTGTCATAACTGGTCGGAATTTTTAAATCCAGTTTCTATAACTGGTCGGGATTTTCAAATCCAGTTTCTATAACTGGTCATAATTTTCAAATCAAGTTTCTATAACTGGTCGGGATTTTCAAATCCAGTTTTTATAACCGGTCGGGATTTTCAAATTCAGTGTTATAACTGGTCGGGATTTTCAAATCCAGTTTCTATAACTGGTCGGGATTTTCAAATCCAGTTTCTATAACTGGTCGGGATTTTGAAATCCAGTTTCTATAACTGGTCGGGATTTTCAATTCCAGATTTTATAACTGGTCGGGATTTTCAAATCCAGTTTCTATAACTGGTCGGGATTTTCAAATCCAGTTTTATAACTGGTCGGGATTTTCAAATCTAGTTTCTATAACTCGTCGGGATTTTCAAATCTTGTTTCTATAACTGGTTGGGATTTTCAAATCCAGTTTCTATAACTGGTCGGGATTTTCAAATTTAGTTTTTATAACTGGTCGGGATTTTCAAATCCAGTTTTTGTAACTGGTCAGGATTTTCAAAATTCAGTTTTTACAACTGGTCGGGATTTTCAAATCCAGTTTCTATAACTGGTCGGGATTTTCAAATCCAGTTTCTATAACTGGTCGGGATTTTCAAATCCAGTTTCTATAACTGGTCGTGATTTCCAAATCTAGTGTCATAACTGGTCGTGATTTTCAAATCCAATTTCTATAACTGGTCGGGATTTTCAAATCCAGTTTTATAACTGGTCAGGATTTTCAAATGCAGTTTCTATAACTGGTCGGGATTTTTAAATCTAGTTTTATAACTGGTTGGGATTTTCAAATCCAGATTTATAACTGGTCGGGATTTTCAAATCCAGTTTCTATAACAGGTCCCGATTTTCAAATCTAGTTTTATAATTGGTCGGAATTTTCAAATCCAGTGTTATAACTGATCAGGATTTTCAAATCCAGTTTCTATAACTGTTCGCGATTTTCAAATCCAGTTTTATAACTGGTCGGGATTTTCAAATCTAGTTTTTATAACTGGTCGGGATTTTCAAATCCAGTTTCTATAACTGGTCAGGATTTTCAAATCAAGTTTCTATAACTGGTCGGGATTTTCAAATCCAGTTTTTATAACCGGTCATGATTTTCAAATTCAGTGTTATAACTGGTCGGGATTTTCAAATCCAGTTTCTATAACTGGTCGGGATTTTCAAATTCAGTGTTATAACTGGTCGGGATTTTCAAATCCGGTTTCCATAACTGGTCGGGATTTTCAAATCCAGTTTCTATAACTGGTCGGGATTTTGAAATCCAGTTTCTATAACTGGTCGGGATTTTCAATGTCAGATTTTATAACTGGTCGAGATTTTCAAATCCAGTTTCTATAACTGGTCAGGATTTTCAAATCCAGTTTCTATAACTGGTCGAGATTTTCAATTCCAGTTTCTATAATTGGTCGGGATTTTCAATTCCAGTTTTTATAACTGGTCGGGATTTTCAACTCTAGTTTTTATAACTGGTCAGGATTTTCAAATCAAGTATCTATAACAGGTCGGGATTTTCAAATCTAGTGTCATAACTGGTCAGAATTTTTAAATCCAGTTTCTATAACTGGTCGGGATTTTCAAATCCAGTTTTATAAGTGGTCAGGATTTTCAAATCCAGTTTCTATAACTGGTCAGGATTTTTAAATCCAGTTTTATAACTGGTCGGGATTTTCAAATCCAGTTTTATAACTGGTCGGGATTTTCAAATCCATTTTCTATAACTGGTCAGGATTTTCAAATCCAGTTTTATAACTGGTCGGGATTTTCAAATCCAGTTTCTATAACTGGTCAGGATTTTTAAATCCAGTTTTATAACTGGTCGGGATTTTCAAATCCAGTTTTATAACTGGTCTGGATTTTCAAATCCATTTTCTATAACTGGTCGGGATTTTCAAATCTAGTTTTATAATTGGTCGGGATTTTCAAATCCAGTGTTATAACTGATCATGATTTTCAAATTCAGTTTCTATAACTCGTCGGGATTTTCAAATCCAGTTTTATAACTGGTCAGGATTTTCAAATCCAGTATTTATAACTGGTCGGGATTTTCAAATTCAGTTTCTATAACTGGTCAGGATTTTCAAATCCAGTTTTTATAACTGGTCAGGATTTTCAAAATCAGTTTCTATAACTGGTCAGGATTTGCAAATTCACTTTTTATAACTGGTCGGGATTTTCAAATACAGTTTTTATAACTGGTCGGGATTTTCAAATTCAGTGTTATAACTGGTCGGGATTTTCAAATCCAGTTTCTATAACTGGTCAGGATTTTCAAATCCAGTTTCTATAACTGGTCGGGATTTTGAAATCCAGTTTTTATAACTGGTCGGGATTTTCAAATCCATATTCTATAACTGGTCAGGATTTTCAAATCTAGTTTTATAATTGGTCGGGATTTTCAAATCCAGTGTTATAACTGATCAGGATTTTCAAATTTAGCTTCTATAACTCGTCGGGATTTTCAAATCCAGTTTTATAACTGGTCGGGATTTTCAAATCCAGTTTTATAACTGGTCGGGATTTTCAAATCCATTTTCTATAACTCGTCGGGATTTTCAAATCTTTTTTTGTAATTAGTCGGGATTTTCAAATCCAGTGTTATAACTGAGCAGGATTTTCAAATTCAGTTTCTATAACTCCTCGCGATTTTCAAATCCAGTTTTATAACTGGTCGGGATTTTCAAATCCAGTGTTTATAACTGGTCGGGATTTTCAAATTCAGTTTCTATAACTGGTCAGGATTTTCAAATCCAGTTTTTATAACTGGTTAGGATTTTCAAATTCAGTTTCTATAACTGGTCAGGATTTTCAAATCCAGTTTTTATAACTAGTCGAGATTTTCAAATCCAGTTTTTATAACTGGTCGGGATTTTCAAATTCAGTGTTATAACTGGTCGGGATTTTCAAATCCAGTTTCTATAACTGGTCGGGATTTTCAAATCCAGTTTTATAACTGGTCGGGATTTTCAAATCCAGTTTCTATAACTGGTAGGCATTTTCAAATCTAGTGTCATAACTGGTCGGGATTTTCAAATCCAGTTTCTATAACTGGTCGGGATTTTCAAATCCAGTTTTATAACTGGTCGGGATTTTCAAATCCAGTTTTTATAACCGGTCGGGATTTTCAAATTCAGTGTTATAACTGGTCGGGATTTTCAAATCCAGTTTCTATAACTGGTCGGGATTTTGAAATCCAGTTTCTATAACTGGTCGGGATTTTCAAATCCAGTGTTATAACTGATCAGGATTTTCAAATCCAGTTTATATAACTGGTCGGGATTTTGAAATCCAGTTTTATAAGTGGTCGGGATTTTCAAATCCAGTTTTTATAACTAGTCGGGATTTTCAAATCCAGTTTCTATAACTGGTCAGGATTTTCAAATCAAGTTTCTATAACTGGTCAGGATTTTCAAATCCAGTTTTTATAACCGGTCGGGATTTTCAAATCTAGTTTCCATAACTGGTCAAGATTTTGAAATCTAGTTTCCATAACTGGTCGGGATTTTCAATTCCAGATTTTATAACTGGTCGGGATTTTCAAATCCAGTTTCTATAACTGATAGGGATTTTCAAATCCAGTTTCTATAACTGGTCGGGATTTTGAAATCCAGTTTCTATAACTGGTCGGGATTTTCAAATACAGTTTCTATAACTGGTCGAGATTTTCAAATCCAGTTTCTATTACTGGTCGGGATTTGCAACTCCAGTTTTTATAACTCGTCGGGATTTTCAAATCCAGTATCTATAACTGGTCGGAATTTTCAAATATAGTGTCATAACTGGTCGAAATTTTTAAATCCAGTTTCTATAACTGGTCGGGATTTTCAAATCTAGTTTCTATAACTGATCGTGATTTTTAAATCCAGTTTCTATAACTGGTCGGGATTTTGAAATCTAGTTTCTATAACTGGTCGGGATTTTCAAATACAGTTTCTATAACTGGTCGAGATTTTCAAATCCAGTTTTTATAAATGGTCTGGATTTTCAACTCCAGTTTTTATAACTGGTTGGGATTTTTAAATCCAGTATCTATAACTGGTCGGAATTTTTAAATCTAGTGTCATAACTAGTCAGAATTTTTAAATCCAGTTTCTATAACTGGTCGGGATTTTTAAATCCAGTTTTATAACTGGTCAGGATTTTCAAATCCAGTGTCTATAACTGGTCGGGATTTTCAAATCCAGTTTTATAACTGGTTGGGATTTTCAAATCCAGTTTCTATAACTGGTCGGGATTTTTAAATCCAGTTTTATAATTGGTCGGGATTTTCAAATCCAGTTTTAAAACTAGTCGGGATTTTCAAATCCAGTTTCTATAACTGGTCGGGATTTTCAAATCCAGTTTTATAATTGGTCGGAATTTTCAAATCTAGTGTTATAACTGATCATGATTTTCAAATCTAGTGTCTATAAATGGTCGGAATTTTCAAATTCAGTTTCTATAACTAGTCAGGATTTTCAAATCCAGTTTCTATAACTGGTCGGGATTTTCAAATCCAGTTTTTATAACTAGTCGGGATTTTCAAATTCAGTGTTATAACTGGTCGGGATTTTCAAATCCAGTTTCTATAACTGGTCAAGATTTTCAAATCCAGTTTCTATAACTGGTCGGTATTTTGAAATCCAGTTTCTATAAGTGGTCGGGATTTTCAAATCCAGTTTTTATAACTGGTCAGGATTTTCAAATCCAGTTTCTATAACTGGTCGGGATTTTCAAATCCAGTTTTATAACTAGTCGGGATTTTCAAATCTAGTTTTTATAACTGGTAGAGATTTTCAAATCCAGTTTCTATAACTGGTCGGGATTTTCAAATCCAGTTTCTATAACTGGTCGGGATTTTCAAATCTAGTTTTTATAACTGGTCGGGATTTTCAAATCCAGTTTTTGTAACTGGTCGGGATTTTTAAAATTCAGTTTTTACAACTGGTCGGGATTTTCAAATCCAGTTTCTATAACTGGTCGTGATTTCAAAATCTAGTGTCATAACTGGTCGGGATTTTTAAATCCAATTTCTATAACTGGTCAGGATTTTCAAATCCAGTTTTATAACTGGTCAGGATTTTCAAATGCAGTTTCTATAACTGGTCGGGATTTTTAAATCTAGTTTTATAACTGGTTGGGATTTTCGAATCCAGTTTTATAACTGGTCAGGATTTTCAAATCCAGTTTTATAACTGGTCGGGATTTTCAAATCTAGTTTTTATAACTGGTCGGGATTTTCAAATCCAGTTTCTATAACTGGTCAGGATTTTCAAATCAAGTTTCTATAACTGGTCGGGATTTTCAAATCCAGTTTTTATAACCGGTCATGATTTTCAAATTCAGTGTGATAACTGGTCGGGATTTTCAAATCCAGTTTCTATAACTGGTCGGGATTTTCAAATTCAGTGTTATAACTGGTCGGGATTTTCAAATCCGGTTTCTATAACTGGTCGGGATTTTCAAATCCAGTTTCTATAACTGGTCGGGATTTTGAAATCCAGTTTCTATAACTGGTCGGGATTTTCAAATCCAGTTTCTATAACTGGTCGAGATTTTCAATTCCAGTTTCTATAATTGGTCGGGATTTTCAATTCCAGTTTTTATAACTGGTCGGGATTTTCAACTCTAGTTTTTATAACTGGTCAGGATTTTCAAATCAATTATCTATAACAGGTCGGGATTTTCAAATCTAGTGTCATAACTGGTCAGAATTTTTAAATCCAGTTTCTATAACTGGTCGGGATTTTCAAATCCAGTTTTATAAGTGGTCAGGATTTTTCAAATCCAGTTTCTATAACTGGTCAGGATTTTTAAATCCAGTTTTATAACTGGTCGGGATTTTCAAATCCAGTTTTATAACTGGTCTGGATTTTCAAATCCATTTTCTATAACTGGTCGGGATTTTCAAATCTAGTTTTATAATTGGTCGGGATTTTCAAATCCAGTGTTATAACTGATCATGATTTTCAAATTCAGTTTCTATAACTCGTCGGGATTTTCAAATCCAGTTTTATAACTGGTCAGGATTTTCAAATCCAGTGTTTATAAATGGTCGGGATTTTCAAATTCAGTTTCTATAACTGGTCAGGATTTTCAAATCCAGTTTTTATAACTGGTCAGGATTTTCAAAATCAGTTTCTATAACTGGTCAGGATTTGCAAATTCACTTTTTATAACTGGTCGGGATTTTCAAATACAGTTTTTATAACTGGTCGGGATTTTCAAATTCAGTGTTATAACTGGTCGGGATTTTAAAATCCAGTTTCTATAACTGGTCGGGATTTTGAAATCCAGTTTTTATAACTGGTCGGGATTTTCAAATCCATATTCTATAACTGGTCAGGATTTTCAAATCTAGTTTTATAATTGGTCGGGATTTTCAAATCCAGTGTTATAACTGATCAGGATTTTCAAATTTAGCTTCTATAACTCGTCGGGATTTTCAAATCCAGTTTTATAACTGGTCGGGATTTTCAAATCCAGTTTTATAACTGGTCGGGATTTTCAAATCCATTTTCTATAACTCGTCGGGATTTTCAAATCTTTTTTTGTAATTAGTCGGGATTTTCAAATCCAGTGTTATAACTGATCAGGATTTTCAAATTCAGTTTCTATAACTCCTCGCGATTTTCAAATCCAGTTTTATAACTGGTCGGGATTTTCAAATCCAGTGTTTATAACTGGTCGGGATTTTCAAATTCAGTTTCTATAACTGGTCAGGATTTTCAAATCCAGTTTTTATAACTGGTCAGGATTTTCAAATTCAGTTTCTATAACTGGTCAGGATTTTCAAATCTAGTTTTTATAACTAGTCGGGATTTTCAAATCCAGTTTTTATAACTGGTCGGGATTTTCAAATTCAGTGTTATAACTGGTCGGGATTTTCAAATCCAGTTTCTATAACTGGTCGGGATTTTCAAATCCAGTTTCTATAACTGGTCGGGATTTTCAAATCCAGTTTTATAACTGGTCGGGATTTTCAAATCCATTTTCTATAACTGGTCGGGATTTTCAAATCTAGTTTTACAATTGGTCGGGATTTTCAAATCCAGTGTTATAACTGATCAGGATTTTCAAATCCAGTTTCTATAACTGGTCGGGATTTTCAAATCCAGTTTTATAACTGGTCGGGATTTTCAAATCCAGTTTTTATAACCGGTCGGGATTTTCAAATTCAGTGTTATAACTGGTCGGGATTTTCAAATCCAGTTTTTATAACTGGTCGGGATTTTGAAATCCAGTTTCTATAACTAGTCGGGATTTTCAAATCCAGTGTTATAACTGATCAGGATTTTCAAATCCAGTTTATATAACTGGTCGGGATTTTGAAATCCAGTTTTATAACTGGTCGGGATTTTCAAATCCAGTTTTTATAACTGGTCGGGATTTTCAAATCCAGTTTCTATAACTGGTCAGGATTTTCAAATCAAGTTTCTATAACTGGTCAGGATTTTCAAATCCAGTTTTTATAACCGGTCGGGATTTTCAAATCTAGTTTCTATAACTGGTCAAGATTTTGAAATCTAGTTTCCATAACTGGTCGGGATTTTCAATTCCAGATTTTATAACTGGTCGGGATTTTCAAATCCAGTTTCTATAACTGATAGGGATTTTCAAATCCAGTTTCTATAACTGGTCGGGATTTTGAAATCCAGTTTCTATAACTGGTCGGGATTTTCAAATACAGTTTCTATAACTGGTCGAGATTTTCAAATCCAGTTTCTATAACTGGTCGGGATTTGCAACTCCAGTTTTTATAACTGGTCGGGATTTTCAAATCCAGTATCTATAACTGGTCGGAATTTTCAAATCTAGTGTCATAACTGGTCGGAATTTTTAAATCCAGTTTCTATAACTGGTCGGGATTTTCAAATCCAGTTTCTATAACTGGTCATAATTTTCAAATCAAGTTTCTATAACTGGTCGGGATTTTCAAATCCAGTTTTTATAACCGGTCGGGATTTTCAAATTCAGTGTTATAACTGGTCGGGATTTTCAAATCCAGTTTCTATAACTGGTCGGGATTTTCAAATCCAGTTTCTATAACTGGTCGGGATTTTGAAATCCAGTTTCTATAACTGGTCGGGATTTTCAATTCCAGATTTTATAACTGGTTGGGATTTTCAAATCCAGTTTCTATAACTGGTCGGGATTTTCAAATCCAGTTTTATAACTGGTCGGGATTTTCAAATCTAGTTTCTATAACTCGTCGGGATTTTCAAATCTTGTTTCTATAACTGGTTGGGATTTTCAAATCCAGTTTCTATAACTGGTCGAGATTTTCAAATTTAGTTTTTATAACTGGTCGGGATTTTCAAATCCAGTTTTTGTAACTGGTCAGGATTTTCAAAATTCAGTTTTTACAACTGGTCGGGATTTTCAAATCCAGTTTCTATAACTGGTCGGGATTTTCAAATCCAGTTTCTATAACTGGTCGGGATTTTCAAATCCAGTTTCTATAACTGGTCGTGATTTCCAAATCTAGTGTCATAACTGGTCGTGATTTTCAAATCCAATTTCTATAACTGGTCGGGATTTTCAAATCCAGTTTTATAACTGGTCAGGATTTTAAAATGCAGTTTCTATAACTGGTCGGGATTTTTAAATCTAGTTTTATAACTGGTTGGGATTTTCAAATCCAGATTTATAACTGGTCGGGATTTTCAAATCCAGTTTCTATAACTGGTCGGGATTTTCAAATCCAGTGTTATAACTGATCAGGATTTTCAAATCCAGTTTCTATAACTGTTCGCGATTTTCAAATCCAGTTTTATAACTGGTCGGGATTTTCAAATCTAGTTTTTATAACTGGTCGGGATTTTCAAATCCAGTTTCTATAACTGGTCAGGATTTTCAAATCAAGTTTCTATAACTGGTCGGGATTTTCAAATCCAGTTTTTATAACCGGTCATGATTTTCAAATTCAGTGTTATAACTGGTCGGGATTTTCAAATCCAGTTTCTATAACTGGTCGGGATTTTCAAATTCAGTGTTATAACTGGTCGGGATTTTCAAATCCGGTTTCTATAACTGGTCGGGATTTTCAAATCCAGTTTCTATAACTGGTCGGGATTTTGAAATCCAGTTTCTATAACTGGTCGGGATTTTCAATGTCAGATTTTATAACTGGTCGAGATTTTCAAATCCAGTTTCTATAACTGGTCAGGATTTTCAAATCCAGTTTCTATAACTGGTCGAGATTTTCAATTCCAGTTTCTATAATTGGTCGGGATTTTCAATTCCAGTTTTTATAACTGGTCGGGATTTTCAACTCTAGTTTTTATAACTGGTCAGGATTTTCAAATCAAGTATCTATAACAGGTCGGGATTTTCAAATCTAGTATCATAACTGGTCAGAATTTTTAAATCCAGTTTCTATAACTGGTCGGGATTTTCAAATCCAGTTTTATAAGTGGTCAGGATTTTCAAATCCAGTTTCTATAACTGGTCAGGATTTTTAAATCCAGTTTTATAACTGGTCGGGATTTTCAAATCCAGTTTTATAACTGGTCGGGATTTTCAAATCCATTTTCTATAACTGGTCAGGATTTTCAAATCCAGTTTTATAACTGGTCGGGATTTTCAAATCCAGTTTCTATAACTGGTCAGGATTTTTAAATCCAGTTTTATAACTGGTCGGGATTTTCAAATCCAGTTTTATAACTGGTCTGGATTTTCAAATCCATTTTCTATAACTGGTCGGGATTTTCAAATCTAGTTTTATAATTGGTCGGGATTTTCAAATCCAGTGTTATAACTGATCATGATTTTCAAATTCAGTTTCTATAACTCGTCGGGATTTTCAAATCCAGTTTTATAACTGGTCAGGATTTTCAAATCCAGTATTTATAACTGGTCGGGATTTTCAAATTCAGTTTCTATAACTGGTCAGGATTTTCAAATCCAGTTTTTATAACTGGTCAGGATTTTCAAAATCAGTTTCTATAACTGGTCAGGATTTGCAAATTCACTTTTTATAACTGGTCGGGATTTTCAAATACAGTTTTTATAACTGGTCGGGATTTTCAAATTCAGTGTTATAACTGGTCGGGATTTTCAAATCCAGTTTCTATAACTGGTCGGGATTTTCAAATCCAGTTTCTATAACTGGTCGGGATTTTGAAATCCAGTTTTTATAACTGGTCGGGATTTTCAAATCCATATTCTATAACTGGTCAGGATTTTCAAATCTAGTTTTATAATTGGTCGGGATTTTCAAATCCAGTGTTATAACTGATCAGGATTTTCAAATTTAGCTTCTATAACTCGTCGGGATTTTCAAATCCAGTTTTATAACTGGTCGGGATTTTCAAATCCATTTTCTATAACTCGTCGGGATTTTCAAATCTTTTTTTGTAATTAGTCGGGATTTTCAAATCCAGTGTTATAACTGATCAGGATTTTCAAATTCAGTTTCTATAACTCCTCGCGATTTTCAAATCCAGTTTTATAACTGGTCGGGATTTTCAAATCCAGTGTTTATAACTGGTCGGGATTTTCAAATTCAGTTTCTATAACTGGTCAGGATTTTCAAATCTTTTTTTGTAATTAGTCGGGATTTTCAAATCCAGTGTTATAACTGATCAGGATTTTCAAATTCAGTTTCTATAACTCCTCGCGATTTTCAAATCCAGTTTTATAACTGGTCGGGATTTTCAAATCCAGTGTTTATAACTGGTCGGGATTTTCAAATTCAGTTTCTATAACTGGTCAGGATTTTCAAATCCAGTTTTTATAACTGGTCAGGATTTTCAAATTCAGTTTCTATAACTGGTCAGGATTTTCAAATCTAGTTTTTATAACTAGTCGGGATTTTCAAATCCAGTTTTTATAACTGGTCGGGATTTTCAAATTCAGTGTTATAACTGGTCGGGATTTTCAAATCCAGTTTCTATAACTGGTCGGGATTTTCAAATCCAGTTTCTATAACTGGTCGGGATTTTCAAATCCAGTTTTATAACTGGTCGGGATTTTCAAATCCATTTTCTATAACTGGTCGGGATTTTCAAATCTAGTTTTACAATTGGTCGGGATTTTCAAATCCAGTGTTATAACTGATCAGGATTTTCAAATCCAGTTTCTATAACTGGTCGGGATTTTCAAATCCAGTTTTATAACTGGTCGGGATTTTCAAATCCAGTTTTTATAACCGGTCGGGATTTTCAAATTCAGTGTTATAACTGGTCGGGATTTTCAAATCCAGTTTTTATAACTGGTCGGGATTTTGAAATCCAGTTTCTATAACTAGTCGGGATTTTCAAATCCAGTGTTATAACTGATCAGGATTTTCAAATCGAGTTTATATAACTGGTCGGGATTTTGAAATCCAGTTTTATAACTGGTCGGGATTTTCAAATCCAGTTTTTATAACTGGTCGGGATTTTCAAATCCAGTTTCTATAACTGGTCAGGATTTTCAAATCAAGTTTCTATAACTGGTCAGGATTTTCAAATCCAGTTTTTATAACCGGTCGGGATTTTCAAATCTAGTTTCTATAACTGGTCAAGATTTTGAAATCTAGTTTCCATAACTGGTCGGGATTTTCAATTCCAGATTTTATAACTGGTCGGGATTTTCAAATCCAGTTTCTATAACTGATAGGGATTTTCAAATCCAGTTTCTATAACTGGTCGGGATTTTGAAATCCAGTTTCTATAACTGGTCGGGATTTTCAAATACAGTTTCTATAACTGGTCGAGATTTTCAAATCCAGTTTCTATAACTGGTCGGGATTTGCAACTCCAGTTTTTATAACTCGTCGGGATTTTCAAATCCAGTATCTATAACTGGTCGGAATTTTCAAATCTAGTGTCATAACTGGTCGGAATTTTTAAATCCAGTTTCTATAACTGGTCGGGATTTTCAAATCCAGTTTCTATAACTGGTCATAATTTTCAAATCAAGTTTCTATAACTGGTCGGGATTTTCAAATCCAGTTTTTATAACCGGTCGGGATTTTCAAATTCAGTGTTATAACTGGTCGGGATTTTCAAATCCAGTTTCTATAACTGGTCGGGATTTTCAAATCCAGTTTCTATAACTGGTCGGGATTTTGAAATCCAGTTTCTATAACTGGTCGGGATTTTCAATTCCAGATTTTATAACTGGTCGGGATTTTCAAATCCAGTTTCTATAACTGGTCGGGATTTTCAAATCCAGTTTTATAACTGGTCGGGATTTTCAAATCTAGTTTCTATAACTCGTCGGGATTTTCAAATCTTGTTTCTATAACTGGTTGGGATTTTCAAATCCAGTTTCTATAACTGGTCGGGATTTTCAAATTTAGTTTTTATAACTGGTCGGGATTTTCAAATCCAGTTTTTGTAACTGGTCAGGATTTTCAAAATTCAGTTTTTACAACTGGTCGGGATTTTCAAATCCAGTTTCTATAACTGGTCGGGATTTTCAAATCCAGTTTCTATAACTGGTCGGGATTTTCAAATCCAGTTTCTATAACTGGTCGTGATTTCCAAATCTAGTGTCATAACTGGTCGTGATTTTCAAATCCAATTTCTATAACTGGTCGGGATTTTCAAATCCAGTTTTATAACTGGTCAGGATTTTCAAATGCAGTTTCTATAACTGGTCGGGATTTTTAAATCTAGTTTTATAACTGGTTGGGATTTTCAAATCCAGATTTATAACTGGTCGGGATTTTCAAATCCAGTTTCTATAACAGGTCCCGATTTTCAAATCTAGTTTTATAATTGGTCGGAATTTTCAAATCCAGTGTTATAACTGATCAGGATTTTCAAATCCAGTTTCTATAACTGTTCGCGATTTTCAAATCCAGTTTTATAACTGGTCGGGATTTTCAAATCTAGTTTTTATAACTGGTCGGGATTTTCAAATCCAGTTTCTATAACTGGTCAGGATTTTCAAATCAAGTTTCTATAACTGGTCGGGATTTTCAAATCCAGTTTTTATAACCGGTCATGATTTTCAAATTCAGTGTTATAACTGGTCGGGATTTTCAAATCCAGTTTCTATAACTGGTCGGGATTTTCAAATTCAGTGTTATAACTGGTCGGGATTTTCAAATCCGGTTTCTATAACTGGTCGGGATTTTCAAATCCAGTTTCTATAACTGGTCGGGATTTTGAAATCCAGTTTCTATAACTGGTCGGGATTTTCAATGTCAGATTTTATAACTGGTCGAGATTTTCAAATCCAGTTTCTATAACTGGTCAGGATTTTCAAATCCAGTTTCTATAACTGGTCGAGATTTTCAATTCCAGTTTCTATAATTGGTCGGGATTTTCAATTCCAGTTTTTATAACTGGTCGGGATTTTCAACTCTAGTTTTTATAACTGGTCAGGATTTTCAAATCAAGTATCTATAACAGGTCGGGATTTTCAAATCTAGTGTCATAACTGGTCAGAATTTTTAAATCCAGTTTCTATAACTGGTCGGGATTTTCAAATCCAGTTTTATAAGTGGTCAGGATTTTCAAATCCAGTTTCTATAACTGGTCAGGATTTTTAAATCCAGTTTTATAACTGGTCGGGATTTTCAAATCCAGTTTTATAACTGGTCGGGATTTTCAAATCCATTTTCTATAACTGGTCAGGATTTTCAAATCCAGTTTTATAACTGGTCGGGATTTTCAAATCCAGTTTCTATAACTGGTCAGGATTTTTAAATTCAGTTTTATAACTGGTCGGGATTTTCAAATCCAGTTTTATAACTGGTCTGGATTTTCAAATCCATTTTCTATAACTGGTCGGGATTTTCAAATCTAGTTTTATAATTGGTCGGGATTTTCAAATCCAGTGTTATAACTGATCATGATTTTCAAATTCAGTTTCTATAACTCGTCGGGATTTTCAAATCCAGTTTTATAACTGGTCAGGATTTTCAAATCCAGTATTTATAACTGGTCGGGATTTTCAAATTCAGTTTCTATAACTGGTCAGGATTTTCAAATCCAGTTTTTATAACTGGTCAGGATTTTCAAAATCAGTTTCTATAACTGGTCAGGATTTGCAAATTCACTTTTTATAACTGGTCGGGATTTTCAAATACAGTTTTTATAACTGGTCGGGATTTTCAAATTCAGTGTTATAACTGGTCGGGATTTTCAAATCCAGTTTCTATAACTGGTCGGGATTTTCAAATCCAGTTTCTATAACTGGTCGGGATTTTGAAATCCAGTTTTTATAACTGGTCGGGATTTTCAAATCCATATTCTATAACTGGTCAGGATTTTCAAATCTAGTTTTATAATTGGTCGGGATTTTCAAATCCAGTGTTATAACTGATCAGGATTTTCAAATTTAGCTTCTATAACTCGTCGGGATTTTCAAATCCAGTTTTATAACTGGTCGGGATTTTCAAATCCAGTTTTATAACTGGTCGGGATTTTCAAATCCATTTTCTATAACTCGTCGGGATTTTCAAATCTTTTTTTGTAATTAGTCGGGATTTTCAAATCCAGTGTTATAACTGAGCAGGATTTTCAAATTCAGTTTCTATAACTCCTCGCGATTTTCAAATCCAGTTTTATAACTGGTCGGGATTTTCAAATCCAGTGTTTATAACTGGTCGGGATTTTCAAATTCAGTTTCTATAACTGGTCAGGATTTTCAAATCCAGTTTTTATAACTGGTTAGGATTTTCAAATTCAGTTTCTATAACTGGTCAGGATTTTCAAATCCAGTTTTTATAACTAGTCGAGATTTTCAAATCCAGTTTTTATAACTGGTCGGGATTTTCAAATTCAGTGTTATAACTGGTCGGGATTTTCAAATCCAGTTTCTATAACTGGTCGGGATTTTCAAATCCAGTTTTATAACTGGTCGGGATTTTCAAATCCAGTTTCTATAACTGGTAGGCATTTTCAAATCTAGTGTCATAACTGGTCGGGATTTTCAAATCCAGTTTCTATAACTGGTCGGGATTTTCAAATCAGTTTCTATAACTGATCGGGATTTTGAAATCCAGTTTCTATAACTGGTCGGGATTTTCAATGTCAGATTTTATAACTGGTCGAGATTTTCAAATCCAGTTTCTATAACTGGTCAGGATTTTCAAATCCAGTTTCTATAACTGGTCGAGATTTTCAATTCCAGTTTCTATAATTGGTCGGGATTTTCAATTCCAGTTTTTATAACTGGTCGGGATTTTCAACTCTAGTTTTTATAACTGGTCAGGATTTTCAAATCAAGTATCTATAACAGGTCGGGATTTTCAAATCTAGTGTCATAACTGGTCAGAATTTTTAAATCCAGTTTCTATAACTGGTCGGGATTTTCAAATCCAGTTTTATAAGTGGTCAGGATTTTCAAATCCAGTTTCTATAACTGGTCAGGATTTTTAAATCCAGTTTTATAACTGGTCGGGATTTTCAAATCCAGTTTTATAACTGGTCGGGATTTTCAAATCCATTTTCTATAACTGGTCAGGATTTTCAAATCCAGTTTTATAACTGGTCGGGATTTTCAAATCCAGTTTCTATAACTGGTCAGGATTTTTAAATTCAGTTTTATAACTGGTCGGGATTTTCAAATCCAGTTTTATAACTGGTCTGGATTTTCAAATCCATTTTCTATAACTGGTCGGGATTTTCAAATCTAGTTTTATAATTGGTCGGGATTTTCAAATCCAGTGTTATAACTGATCATGATTTTCAAATTCAGTTTCTATAACTCGTCGGGATTTTCAAATCCAGTTTTATAACTGGTCAGGATTTTCAAATCCAGTATTTATAACTGGTCGGGATTTTCAAATTCAGTTTCTATAACTGGTCAGGATTTTCAAATCCAGTTTTTATAACTGGTCAGGATTTTCAAAATCAGTTTCTATAACTGGTCAGGATTTGCAAATTCACTTTTTATAACTGGTCGGGATTTTCAAATACAGTTTTTATAACTGGTCGGGATTTTCAAATTCAGTGTTATAACTGGTCGGGATTTTCAAATCCAGTTTCTATAACTGGTCGGGATTTTCAAATCCAGTTTCTATAACTGGTCGGGATTTTGAAATCCAGTTTTTATAACTGGTCGGGATTTTCAAATCCATATTCTATAACTGGTCAGGATTTTCAAATCTAGTTTTATAATTGGTCGGGATTTTCAAATCCAGTGTTATAACTGATCAGGATTTTCAAATTTAGCTTCTATAACTCGTCGGGATTTTCAAATCCAGTTTTATAACTGGTCGGGATTTTCAAATCCAGTTTTATAACTGGTCGGGATTTTCAAATCCATTTTCTATAACTCGTCGGGATTTTCAAATCTTTTTTTGTAATTAGTCGGGATTTTCAAATCCAGTGTTATAACTGAGCAGGATTTTTAAATTCAGTTTCTATAACTCCTCGCGATTTTCAAATCCAGTTTTATAACTGGTCGGGATTTTCAAATCCAGTGTTTATAACTGGTCGGGATTTTCAAATTCAGTTTCTATAACTGGTCAGGATTTTCAAATCCAGTTTTTATAACTGGTTAGGATTTTCAAATTCAGTTTCTATAACTGGTCAGGATTTTCAAATCCAGTTTTTATAACTAGTCGAGATTTTCAAATCCAGTTTTTATAACTGGTCGGGATTTTCAAATTCAGTGTTATAACTGGTCGGGATTTTCAAATCCAGTTTCTATAACTGGTCGGGATTTTCAAATCCAGTTTTATAACTGGTCGGGATTTTCAAATCCAGTTTCTATAACTGGTAGGCATTTTCAAATCTAGTGTCATAACTGGTCGGGATTTTCAAATCCAGTTTCTATAACTGGTCGGGATTTTCAAATCCAGTTTTATAACTGGTCGGGATTTTCAAATCCAGTTTTTATAACCGGTCGGGATTTTCAAATTCAGTGTTATAACTGGTCGGGATTTTCAAATCCAGTTTCTATAACTGGTCGGGATTTTGAAATCCAGTTTCTATAACTGGTCGGGATTTTCAAATCCAGTGTTATAACTGATCAGGATTTTCAAATCCAGTTTATATAACTGGTCGGGATTTTGAAATCCAGTTTTATAAGTGGTCGGGATTTTCAAATCCAGTTTTTATAACTAGTCGGGATTTTCAAATCCAGTTTCTATAACTGGTCAGGATTTTCAAATCAAGTTTCTATAACTGGTCAGGATTTTCAAATCCAGTTTTTATAACCGGTCGGGATTTTCAAATCTAGTTTCCATAACTGGTCAAGATTTTGAAATCTAGTTTCCATAACTGGTCGGGATTTTCAATTCCAGATTTTATAACTGGTCGGGATTTTCAAATCCAGTTTCTATAACTGATAGGGATTTTCAAATCCAGTTTTTATAACTGGTCGGGATTTTGAAATCCAGTTTCTATAACTGGTCGGGATTTTCAAATACAGTTTCTATAACTGGTCGAGATTTTCAAATCCAGTTTCTATTACTGGTCGGGATTTGCAACTCCAGTTTTTATAACTCGTCGGGATTTTCAAATCCAGTATCTATAACTGGTCGGAATTTTCAAATATAGTGTCATAACTGGTCGAAATTTTTAAATCCAGTTTCTATAACTGGTCGGGATTTTCAAATCTAGTTTCTATAACTGATCGTGATTTTTAAATCCAGTTTCTATAACTGGTCGGGATTTTGAAATCTAGTTTCTATAACTGGTCGGGATTTTCAAATACAGTTTCTATAACTGGTCGAGATTTTCAAATCCAGTTTTTATAAATGGTCTGGATTTTCAACTCCAGTTTTTATAACTGGTTGGGATTTTTAAATCCAGTATCTATAACTGGTCGGAATTTTTAAATCTAGTGTCATAACTAGTCAGAATTTTTAAATCCAGTTTCTATAACTGGTCGGGATTTTTAAATCCAGTTTTATAACTGGTCAGGATTTTCAAATCCAGTGTCTATAACTGGTCGGGATTTTCAAATCCAGTTTTATAACTGGTTGGGATTTTCAAATCCAGTTTCTATAACTGGTCGGGATTTTTAAATCCAGTTTTATAATTGGTCGGGATTTTCAAATCCAGTTTTATAACTAGTCGGGATTTTCAAATCCAGTTTCTATAACTGGTCGGGATTTTCAAATCCAATTTTATAATTGGTCGGAATTTTCAAATCTAGTGTTATAACTGATCATGATTTTCAAATCTAGTGTCTATAAATGGTCGGAATTTTCAAATTCAGTTTCTATAACTAGTCAGGATTTTCAAATCCAGTTTCTATAACTGGTCGGGATTTTCAAATCCAGTTTTTATAACTAGTCGGGATTTTCAAATTCAGTGTTATAACTGGTCGGGATTTTCAAATCCAGTTTCTATAACTGGTCAAGATTTTCAAATCCAGTTTCTATAACTGGTCGGTATTTTGAAATCCAGTTTCTATAAGTGGTCGGGATTTTCAAATCCAGTTTTTATAACTGGTCGGGATTTTCAAATCCAGTTTCTATAACTGGTCGGGATTTTCAAATCCAGTTTTATAACTAGTCGGGATTTTCAAATCTAGTTTTTATAACTGGTAGAGATTTTCAAATCCAGTTTCTATAACTGGTCGGGATTTTCAAATCCAGTTTCTATAACTGGTCGGGATTTTCAAATCTAGTTTTTATAACTGGTCGGGATTTTCAAATCCAGTTTTTGTAACTGGTCGGGATTTTCAAAATTCAGTTTTTACAACTGGTCGGGATTTTCAAATCCAGTTTCTATAACTGGTCGTGATTTCAAAATCTAGTGTCATAACTGGTCGGGATTTTTAAATCCAATTTCTATAACTGGTCAGGATTTTCAAATCCAGTTTTATAACTGGTCAGGATTTTCAAATCTAGTTTTTATAACCGGTCATGATTTTCAAATTCAGTGTGATAACTGGTCGGGATTTTCAAATCCAGTTTCTATAACTGGTCGGGATTTTCAAATTCAGTGTTATAACTGGTCGGGATTTTCAAATCCGGTTTCTATAACTGGTCGGGATTTTCAAATCCAGTTTCTATAACTGGTCGGGATTTTGAAATCCAGTTTCTATAACTGGTCGGGATTTTCAATGTCAGATTTTATAACTGGTCGAGATTTTCAAATCCAGTTTCTATAACTGGTCGGGATTTTCAAATCCAGTTTCTATAACTGGTCGAGATTTTCAATTCCAGTTTCTATAATTGGTCGGGATTTTCAATTCCAGTTTTTATAACTGGTCGGGATTTTCAACTCTAGTTTTTATAACTGGTCAGGATTTTCAAATCAATTATCTATAACAGGTCGAGATTTTCAAATCTAGTGTCATAACTGGTCAGAATTTTTAAATCCAGTTTCTATAACTGGTCGGGATTTTCAAATCCAGTTTTATAAGTGGTCAGGATTTTTCAAATCCAGTTTCTATAACTGGTCAGGATTTTTAAATCCAGTTTTATAACTGGTCGGGATTTTCAAATCCAGTTTTATAACTGGTCGGGATTTTCAAATCCATTTTCTATAACTGGTCAGGATTTTCAAATCCAGTTTTATAACTGGTCGGGATTTTCAAATCCAGTTTCTATAACTGGTCAGGATTTTTAAATCCAGTTTTATAACTGGTCGGGATTTTCAAATCCAGTTTTATAACTGGTCTGGATTTTCAAATCCATTTTCTATAACTGGTCGGGATTTTCAAATCTAGTTTTATAATTGGTCGGGATTTTGAAATCCAGTGTTATAACTGATCATGATTTTCAAATTCAGTTTCTATAACTCGTCGGGATTTTCAAATCCAGTTTTATAACTGGTCAGGATTTTCAAATCCAGTGTTTATAACTGGTCGGGATTTTCAAATTCAGTTTCTATAACTGGTCAGGATTTTCAAATCCAGTTTTTATAACTGGTCAGGATTTTCAAAATCAGTTTCTATAACTGGTCAGGATTTGCAAATTCACTTTTTATAACTGGTCGGGATTTTCAAATACAGTTTTTATAACTGGTCGGGATTTTCAAATTCAGTGTTATAACTGGTCGGGATTTTCAAATCCAGTTTCTATAACTGGTCGGGATTTTCAAATCCAGTTTCTATAACTGGTCGGGATTTTGAAATCCAGTTTTTATAACTGGTCGGGATTTTCAAATCCATATTCTATAACTGGTCAGGATTTTCAAATCTAGTTTTATAATTGGTCGGGATTTTCAAATCCAGTGTTATAACTGATCAGGATTTTCAAATTTAGCTTCTATAACTCGTCGGGATTTTCAAATCCAGTTTTATAACTGGTCGGGATTTTCAAATCCAGTTTTATAACTGGTCGGGATTTTCAAATCCATTTTCTATAACTCGTCGGGATTTTCAAATCTTTTTTTGTAATTAGTCGGGATTTTCAAATTCAGTGTTATAACTGATCAGGATTTTCAAATTCAGTTTCTATAACTCCTCGCGATTTTCAAATCCAGTTTTATAACTGGTCGGGATTTTCAAATCCAGTGTGTATAACTGGTCGGGATTTTCAAATTCAGTTTCTATAACTGGTCAGGATTTTCAAATCCAGTTTTTATAACTGGTCAGGATTTTCAAATTGAGTTTCTATAACTGGTCAGGATTTTCAAATCTAGTTTTTATAACTAGTCGGGATTTTCAAATCCAGTTTTTATAACTGGTCGGGATTTTCAAATTCAGTGTTATAACTGGTCGGGATTTTCAAATCCAGTTTCTATAACTGGTCGGGATTTTCAAATCCAGTTTCTATAACTGGTCGGGATTTTCAAATCCAGTTTTATAACTGGTCGGGATTTTCAAATCCATTTTCTATAACTGGTCGGGATTTTCAAATCTAGTTTTACAATTGGTCGGGATTTTCAAATCCAGTGTTATAACTGATCAGGATTTTCAAATCCAGTTTCTATAACTGGTCGGGATTTTCAAATCCAGTTTTATAACTGGTCGGGATTTTCAAATCCAGTTTTTATAACCGGTCGGGATTTTCAAATTCAGTGTTATAACTGGTCGGGATTTTCAAATCCAGTTTCTATAACTGGTCGGGATTTTGAAATCCAGTTTCTATAACTAGTCGGGATTTTCAAATCCAGTGTTATAACTGATCAGGATTTTCAAATCCAGTTTATATAACTGGTCGGGATTTTGAAATCCAGTTTTATAACTGGTCGGGATTTTCAAATCCAGTTTTTATAACTGGTCGGGATTTTCAAATCCAGTTTCTATAACTGGTGAGGATTTTCAAATCCAGTTTCTATAACTGGTCAGGATTTTCAAATCCAGTTTTTATAACCGGTCGGGATTTTCAAATCTAGTTTCTATAACTGGTCAAGATTTTGAAATCTAGTTTCCATAACTGGTCGGGATTTTCAATTCCAGATTTTATAACTGGTCGGGATTTTCAAATCCAGTTTCTATAACTGATAGGGATTTTCAAATCCAGTTTCTATAACTGGTCGGGATTTTGAAATCCAGTTTCTATAACTGGTCGGGATTTTCAAATACAGTTTCTATAACTGGTCGAGATTTTCAAATCCAGTTTCTATAACTGGTCGGGATTTGCAACTCCAGTTTTTATAACTCGTCGGGATTTTCAAATGCAGTATTTATAACTGGTCGGAATTTTCAAATCTAGTGTCATAACTGGTCGGAATTTTTAAATCCAGTTTCTATAACTGGTCGGGATTTTCAAATCCAGTTTCTATAACTGATCGTGATTTTTAAATCCAGTTTCTATAACTGGTCGGGATTTTGAAATCTAGTTTCTATAACTGGTCGGGATTTTCAAATACAGTTTCTATAACTGGTCGAGATTTTCAAATCCAGTTTTTATAAATGGTCTGGATTTTCAACTCCAGTTTTTATAACTGGTCGGGATTTTCAAATCCAGTATCTATAACTGGTCGGAATTTTTAAATCTAGTGTCATAACTAGTCAGAATTTTTAAATCCAGTTTCTATAACTGGTCGGGATTTTCAAATCCAGTTTTATAACTGGTCAGGATTGTCAAATCCAGTTTCTATAACTGGTCGGGATTTTGAAATCTAGTTTCTATAACTGATCGGGATTTTCAATTGCAGATTTTATAACTGGTCGGGATTTTCAAATCCAGTTTCTATAACTGATATGGATTTTCAAATCCAGTTTCTATAACTGGTCGGGATTTTCAAATCCAGTTTCTATAACTGGTCGGGATTTTTAAATCCAGTTTTATAATTGGTCGGGATTTTCAAATCCAGTTTTATAACTAGTCGGGATTTTCAAATCGAGTTTCTATAACTGGTCGGGATTTTCAAATCCAGTTTTTTAATTGGTCGGAATTTTCAAATCTAGTGTTATAACTGATCATGATTTTCAAATCCAGTGTCTATAAATGGTCGGAATTTTCAAATTCAGTTTCTATAACTAGTCAGGATTTTCAAATCCAGTTTCAATAACTGGTCGGGATTTTCAAATCCAGTTTTTATAACTAGTCGGGATTTTTAAATTCAGTGTTATAACTGGTTGGGATTTTCAAATCCAGTTTCTATAACTGGTCGAGATTTTCAAATCCAGTTTCTATAACTTGTCGGTATTTTGAAATCCAGTTTCTATAAGTGGTCGGGATTTTCAAATCCAGTTTTTATAACTGGTCGGGATTTTCAAATCCAGTTTCTATAACTGGTCGGGATTTTCAAATCCAGTTTTATAACTAGTCGGGATTTTCAAATCTAGTTTTTATAACTGGTAGGGATTTTCAAATCCAGTTTCTATAACTTGTCGGGATTTTCAAATCCAGTTTCTATAACTGGTCGGGATTTTCAAATCCAGTTTTTGTAACTGGTCAGGATTTTCAAAATTCAGTTTTTACAACTGGTCGGGATTTTCAAATCCAGTTTCTATAACTAGTCGTGATTTCAAAATCTAGTGTCATAACTGGTCGGGATTTTTAAATCCAATTTCAATAACTGGTCGGGATTTTCAAATCCAGTTTTATAACTGGTCAGGATTTTCAAATGCAGTTTCTATAACTGGTCGGGATTTTTAAATCTAGTTTTATAACTGGTTGGGATTTTCATATCCAGATTTATAACTGGTCGGGATTTTCAAATCCAGTTTCTATAACAGGACCCGATTTTCAAATCTAGTTTTATAATTGGTCGGGATTTTCAAATTCAGTGTTATAACTGATCAGGATTTTCAAATCCAGTTTCTATAACTGGTCGGGATTTTCAAATCCAATTTTATAACTGGTCGAGATTTTCAAATCCAGTTTTTATAACTGGTTAGGATTTTCAAATCCAGTTTCTATAACTGGTCAGGATTTTCAAATCAAGTTTCTATAACTGGTCGGGATTTTCAAATCCAGTTTTTATAACCGGTCGGGATTTTCAAATTCAGTGTTATAACTGGTCGGGATTTTCAAATCCAGTTTCTATAACTGGTCGGGATTTTCAAATCCAGTTTCTATAACTGGTCGGGATTTTGAAATCCAGTTTCTATAACTGGTCGGGATTTTCAATTCCAGATTTTATAACTGGTCGGGATTTTCAAATCCAGTTTCTATATCTGGTCGGGATTTTCAAATCCAGTTTCTATAACTGGTCAAGATTTTCAAATCCAATTTCTATAACTGGTCGTGATTTTCAAATCCAGTTTCTATAACTGGTCGGGATTTTCAACTCTAGTTTTTATAACTGGTCGGGATTTTCAAATCCAGTTTTATAACTGGTCGGGATTTTCAAATCCATTTTCTATAACTGGTCGGGATTTTCAAATCTAGTTTTATAATTGGTCGGGATTTTCAAATCCAGTGTTATAACTGATCAGGATTTTTAAATTCAGTTTCTATAACTCGTCGGGATTTTCAAATCCAGTTTTATAACTGGTCGGGATTTTCAAATCCAGTTTTAATAACTGGTCAGGATTTTCAAATTCAGTTTCTATAACTCGTCAGGATTTTCAAATCCAGTTTCTATAACTGGTCGGGATTTTCAAATCCAGTTTTTATAACTGGTCGGGATTTTCGAATTCAGTGTTATAATTGGTCGGGATTTTCAACTCCAGTTTCTATAACTGGTCGGGATTTTGAAATCCAGTTTCTATAACTGGTTGGGATTTTCAAATCCAGTTTTTATAACTGGTCGGGATTTTCAAATCCAGTTTCTATAACTGTTCGAGATTTTCAAATCCAGTTTTATAACTGGTCGGGATTTTCAAATCTAGTTTCTATAACTGGTCGATATTTTCAAATCTAGTTTCTATAACTGGTCGGGATTTTCAAATCCATTTTCTATAACTGGTCGGGATTTTCAAATCTAGTTTTTATAACTGGTCGGGATTTTCAAATCTAGTTTCTATAACTGGTCAGGATTTTCAAATCCAGTTTCTATAATTGGTCGGGATTTTAAAATCCAGTTTCTATTACTGGTCGGGATTTTCAAATCCAGTTTCTATAACTGGTCGGGATTTTCAAATCCAGTTTCTATAACTGGTCGGGATTTTTAAATCTAGTGTCATAACTGGTCGGGATTTTCAAATCCAGTTTTATAACTGGTCGGGATTTTCAAATCCATTTGCTATAACTGGTCGGGATTTTCAAATCTAGTTTTATAATTGGTCGGGATTTTCAAATCCAGTGTTATAACTGATCAGGATTTTCAAATTTAGTTTCTATAACTCGTCGGGATTTTCAAATCCAGTTTTTATAACTGGTCGGGATTTTCAAATTCAGTGTTATAATTGGTCGGGATTTTAAAATCCAGTATCTATAACTGGTCGGAATTTTTAAATCTAGTGTCATAACTAGTCAGAATTTTTAAATCCAGTTTCTATAACTGGTCGGGATTTTCAAATGCAGTTTTATAACTGGTCAGGATTTTCAAATTCAGTTTCTACAACTGGTCGGGATTTTCAAATCCAGTTTTATAACTGGTCGGGATTTTCAAATCCAGTTTCTATAACTGGTCGGGATTTTTAAATCCAGTTTTATAATTGGTCGGGATTTTCAAATCCAGTTTTATAACTAGTCGGGATTTTCAAATCCAGTTTCTATAACTGGTCGGGATTTTCAAATCCAGTTTTATAATTGGTCGGAATTTTCAAATCTAGTGTTATAACTGATCATAATTTTCAAATCCAGTTTCTATATATGGTCGGGATTTTCAAATTCAGTTTCTATAACAGGTCCCAATTTTCAAATCTAGTTTTATAATTGGTCGGGATTTTCAAATTCAGTGTTATAACTGATCAGGATTTTCAAATCCAGTTTCTATAACTGGTCGGGATTTTCAAATCCAATTTTGTAACTGGTCGAGATTTTCAAATCCAGTTTTTATAACTGGTCGGGATTTTCAAATCCAGTTTCTATAACTGGTCAGGATTTTCAAATCAAGTTTCTATAACTGGTCTGGATTTTCAAATCCAGTTTTTATAACCGGTCGGGATTTTCAAATTCAGTGTTATAACTGGTCGGGATTTTTAAATCCAGTTTCTATAACTGGTCGGGATTTTGAAATCCAGTTTCTATAACTGGTCGGGATTTTCAATTCCAGATTTTATAACTGGTCGGGATTTTCAAATCCAGTTTCTATATCTGGTCGGGATTTTCAAATCCAGTTTCTATAACTGGTCGAAATTTTCAAATGCAGTTTCTATAACTGGTCATGATTTTCAAATCCAGTTTCTATAACTGGTCGGGATTTTCAACTCTAGTTTTTATAACTGGTCGGGATTTTCAAATCCAGTTTTATAACTGGTCGGGATTTTCAAATCCATTTTCTATAACTGGTCGGGATTTTCAAATCTAGTTTTATAATTGGTCGGGATTTTTAAATCCAGTGTTATAACTGATCAGGATTTTTAAATTCAGTTTCTATAACTCGTCGGGATTTTCAAATCCAGTTTTATAACTGGTCGGGATTTTCAAATCCAGTTTTAATAACTGGTCAGGATTTTCAAATTCAGTTTCTATAACTGGTCAGGATTTTCAAATCCAGTTTCTATAACTGGTCGGGATTTTCAAATCCAGTTTTTATAACTGGTCGGGATTTTCAAATTCAGTGTTATAACTGGTCGGGATTTTCAACTCCAGTTTCTATAACTGGTCGGGATTTTGAAATCCAGTTTCTCTAACTGGTTGGGATTTTCAAATCCAGTTTTTATAACTCGTCGAGATTTTCAAATCCAGTTTCTATAACTGGTCCAGATTTTCAAATCCAGTTTTATAACTGGTCGGGATTTTCAAATCTAGTTTCTATAACTGGTCGATATTTTCAAATCTAGTTTCTATAACTGGTCGGGATTTTCAAATCCAGTTTTTATAACTGGTCGGGATTTTCAAATTCAGTTTTTATAACTGGTCGGGATTTTCAAATCTAGTTTCTATAACTGGTCAGGATTTTCAAATCCAGTTTTTATAATTGGTCGGGATTTTAAAATCCAGTTTCTATAACTGGTCGGGATTTTCAAATCCAGTTTCTATAACTGGTCGGGATTTTCAAATCCAGTTTCTATAACTGGTCGGGATTTTCAAATCTAGTGTCATAACTGGTCGGGATTTTCAAATCCAGTTTTATAACTGGTCGGGATTTTCAAATCCATTTGCTATAACTGGTAGGGATTTTCAAATCTAGTTTTATAATTGGTCGGGATTTTCAAATCCAGTGTTATAACTTATCAGGATTTTCAAATTTAGTTTCTATAACTCGTCGGGATTTTCAAATCCAGTTTTTATAACTGGTCGGGATTTTCAAATTCAGTGTTATAACTGGTCGGGATTTTCAAATCCAGTATCTATAACTGGTCGGAATTTTTAAATCTAGTGTCATAACTAGTCAGAAATTTTAAATCCAGTTTCTATAACTTGTCGGGATTTTCAAATCCAGTTTTATAACTGGTCAGGATTTTCAAATCCAGTTTCTATAACTGGTCGGGATTTTCAAATCCAGTTTTATAACTGGTCGGGATTTTCAAATCCAGTTTCTATAACTGGTCGGGATTTTTAAATCCAGTTTTATAATTGGTCGGGATTTTCTAATCCAGTTTTATAACTAGTCGGGATTTTCAAATCCAGTTTCTATAACTGGTCGGGATTTTCAAATCCAGTTTTATAATTGGTCGGAATTTTCAAATCTAGTGTTATAACTGATCATAATTTTCAAATCTAGTTTCTATAAATGGTCGGGATTTTCAAATGCAGTTTCTATAACTGGTCAGGATTTTCAAATCCAGTTTCTATAACTGGTCGGGATTTTCAAATGCAGTTTTTATAACTGGTCGGGATTTTCAAATTCAGTGTTATAACTGGTCGGGATTTTCAAATCCAGTTTCTATAACTGGTCGGGATTTTCAAATCAGTTTCTATAACTGATCGGGATTTTGAAATCCAGTTTTTATAACTGGTCGGGATTTTCAAATCTAGTTTTTATAACTGGTCGGGATTTTCAAATCCAGTTTTTGTAACTGGTCGGGATTTTCAAAATTCAGTTTTTACAACTGGTCGGGATTTTCAAATCCAGTTTCTATAACTGGTCGTGATTTCAAAATCTAGTGTCATAACTGGTCGGGATTTTTAAATCCAATTTCTATAACTGGTCGGGATTTTCAAATCCAGTTTTATAACTGGTCAGGATTTTCAAATGCAGTTTCTATAACTGGTCGGGATTTTTAAATCTAGTTTTATAACTGGTTGGGATTTTCAAATCCAGATTTATAACTGGTCGGGATTTTCAAATCCAGTTTCTATAACAGGTCCCGATTTTTAAATCTAGTTTTATAATTGGTCGAGATTTTCAAATCCAGTGTTATAACTGATCAGGATTTTCAAATCCAGTTTCTATAACTGGTCGGGATTTTTAAATCCAATTTTATAACTGGTCGAGATTTTCAAATTCAGTTTTTATACCTGGTCGGGATTTTCAAATCCAGTTTCTATAACTGGTCAGGATTTTCAAATCAAGTTTCTATAACCGGTCGGGATTTTCAAATCCAGTTTTTTATAACCGGTCGGGATTTTCAAATTCAGTGTTATAACTGATCAGGATTTTCAAATCCAGTTTCTATAACTGGTCGGGATTTTCAAATCCAGTGTTATAACTGATCAGGATTTTCAAATCCAGTTTCTATAACTGGTCGGGATTTTCAAATCCAATTTCTATAACTGGTCGGGATTTTCAAATTCAGTTTTATAACTGGTCAGGATTTTGAAATCGAGTTTCTATAAATGGTCGGGATTTTCAAATCCAGTTTTATAACTAGTCGGGATTTTCAAATCCAATTTCTAAAACTGGTCGGGATTTTTAAATCTAGTTTTTTAACTGGTTGGGATTTTCAAATCCAGATTTATAATTGGTCGGGATTTTCAAATCCAGTTTCTATAACAGGTCAGGATTTTCAAATCTAGTTTTATAATTGGTCGAGATTTTCAAATCCAGTGTTATAACTGATCAGGATTTTCAAATCCAGTTTCTATAACTGGTCGGGATTTTCAAATCTAGTTTAATAACTGGTCGGGATTTTCAAATCTAGTTTTATAACTGGTCAGGGTTTTCAAATCAAGTTTCTATAACTGGTCGGGATTTTCAATTCCAGTTTTTATAACCGGTCGGGATTTTCAAATTCAGTGTTATAACTGGTCGGGATTTTCAAATCTAGTTTTTATAACTTGTCGGGATTTTCAAATCCAGTTTCTATAACTGGTCAGGATTTTCAAATCCAGTTTCTATAATTGGTCGGGATTTTAAAATCCAGTTTCTATAACTGGTCGGGATTTTCAAATCCAGTTTCTATAACTGGTCGGGATTTTCAAATCCAGTTTTTATAACTAGTCGGGATTTTCAAAACCAGTTTCTATAACTGGTCGGGATTTTCAAATCTAGTGTCATAACTGGTCGGGATTTTCAAATCCAGTTTTATAACTGGTCGGGATTTTCAAATCCATTTGCTATAACTAGTCGGGATTTTCAAATCTAGTTTTGTAATTGGTCGGGATTTTCAAATCCAGTGTTATAACTGATCAGGATTTTCAAATTTAGTTTCTATAACTCGTCGGGATTTTCAAATCCAGTTTTATAACTGGTCGGGATTTTCAAATCCAGTTTTCATAACTGGTCTGGATTTTCAAATTCAGTTTCTATAACTGGTCAGGATTTTCAAATCCAGTTTCTATAACTGGTCGGGATTTTCAAATCCAGTTTTTATAACTGGTCGGGATTTTCAAATTCAGTGTTATAACTGGTCGGGATTTTCAAATCCAGTTTCTATAACTGGTCGGAATTTTCAAATCCAGTTTCGATAACTGGTCGGTATTTTGAAATCCAGTTTCTATAACTGGTCGGGATTTTCAAATCCAGTTTTTATAACTGGTCGGGATTTTCAAATCCAGTTTTATAACTGGTCGGGATTTTTAAATCCAGTTTCTATAACTGGTCGGGATTTTCAAATACAGTTTTATAACTGGTCGGGATTTTCAAATCTAGTTTCTATAACTGGTCGGGATTTTCAAATCCAGTTTCTATAACTGGTCGGGATTTTCAAATCCAGTTTCTATAACTGGTCGGGATTTTCAAATCCAGTTTCTATAACTGGTCGTGATTTCCAAATCTAGTGTCATAACTCGTCAGGATTTTCAAATCCAATTTCTATAACTGGTCGGGATTTTCAAATCCAGTTTTATAACTGGTCAGGATTTTCAAATGCAGTTTCTATAACTGGTCGGGATTTTTAAATCTAGTTTTATAACTGGTTGGGATTTTCAAATTCAGATTTATAATTGGTCGGGATTTTCAAATCCAGTTTCTATAAGAGGTCCCGATTTTCAAATCTAGTTTTATAATTGGTCGGGATTTTCAAATCCAGTGTTATAACTGATTAGGATTTTCAAATCCAGTTTCTATAACTGGTCGGGATTTTCAAATCCAGTTTATATAACTGGTCGGGATTTTCAAATCCAGTTTCTATAACCGGTCGGGATTTTCAAATCTAGTTTTTATAACTGGTCGGGATTTTCAAATCCAGTTTTTATAACTGGTCAGGATTTTCAAATCTAGTTTCTATAACTGGTCGGGATTTTAAAATCCAGTTTCTATAACTGGTCGGGATTTTCAAATCCAGTTTCTATATCTGGTAGGGATTTTCAAATTAAGTTTTTATAACAAGACGGGATTTTCAAATCCAGTTTCTATAACTAGGTCGGGATTTTCAAATCTAGTGTCATAACTGGTCGGGATTTTCGAATCCAGTTTCTATAACTGGTTGGGATTTTCAAATCCAGTTTTATAACTGGTCAGAATTTTCAAATCCAGTTTCTATAACTGGTCGGGATTTTCAAATCCAGTTTTATAACTGGTCGGGATTTTCAAATCCAGTTTCTATAACTGGTCGGGATTTTTAAATCTAGTTTTATAACTGGTTAGGATTTTCAAATCCAGTTTTATAACTGGTCGGGATTTTCAAATGCAGTTTCTATAACTGGTCGAGATTTTCAAATCCAGATTTATAATTGGTCGGGATTTTCAAATCTAGTGTTATAACTGATCAGGATTTTCAAATCTAGTTTCTATAACTGGTCAGGATTTTCAAATCCAGTTTTATAACTGGTCGGGATTTTCAAATTCAGTTTTTATAACTGGTCGGGATTTTCAAATCCAGTTTCTATAACTGGTCAGAATTTTCAAATCAAGTTTCTATAACTGGTCAGAATTTTCAAATCCAGTTTTTATAACCGGTCGGGATTTTCAAATCTAGTTTCTATAACTGGTCGGGATTTTGAAATCTAGTTTCTATAACTGATCGGGATTTTCAATTGCAGATTTTATAACTGGTAGGGATTTTCAAATCCAGTTTCTATAACTGATATGGATTTTCAAATCCAGTTTCTATAACTGGTCGGGATTTTGAAATCCACTTTCTATAACTGGTCGGGATTTTCAAATACAGTTTCTATAACTGGTCGAGATTTTCAAATCCAGTTTCTATAACTGGTCGGGATTTGCAACTCCAGTTTTTATAACTCGTCGGGATTTTCAAATCCAGTATCTATAACTGGTCGGAATTTTCAAATCTAGTGTCATAACTGGTCGGAATTTTTAAATCCAGTTTCTATAACTGGTCGGGATTTTCAAATCCAGTTTCTATAACTGGTCGTGATTTTTAAATCCAGTTTCTATAACTGGTCGGGATTTTGAAATCTAGTTTCTATAACTGGTCGGGATTTTCAAATACAGTTTCTATAACTGGTCGAGATTTTCAAATCCAGTTTCTATAAATGGTCTGGATTTTCAACTCCAGTTTTTATAACTGGTCGGGATTTTCAAATCCAGTATCTATAACTGGTCAGAATTTTTAAATCTAGTGTCATAACTAGTCAGAATTTTTAAATCCAGTTTCTATAACTGGTCGGGATTTTCAAATCCAGTTTTATAACTGGTCAGGATTTTCAAATCCAGTTTCTATAACTGGTCAGGATTTTCAAATCCAGTTTTATAACTGGTCGGGATTTTCAAATCCAGTTTCTATAACTGGTCGGGATTTTTAAATCCAGTTTTATAATTGGTCGGGATTTTCAAATCCAGTTTTATAACTAGTCGGGATTTTCAAATCCAGTTTCTATAACTGGTCGGGATTTTCAAATCCAGTTTTATAATTGGTCGGAATTTTCAAATCTAGTGTTATAACTGATCATGATTTTCAAATCCAGTTTCTATAAATGGTCGGGATTTTCAAATTCAGTTTCTATAACTAGTCAGGATTTTCAAATCCAGTTTCTATAACTGGTCGGGATTTTCAAATCCAGTTTTTATAACTGGTCAGGATTTTCAAATTCAGTGTTATAACTGGTCGGGATTTTCAAATCCAGTTTCTATAACTGGTCGAGATTTTCAAATCCAGTTTCTATAACTGGTCGGTATTTTGAAATCCAGTTTCTATAAGTTGTCGGGATTTTCAAATCCAGTTTTTATAACTGGTCGGGATTTTCAAATCCAGTTTCTATAACTGGTCGGGATTTTCAAATCCAGTTTTATAACTAGTCAGGATTTTCAAATCTAGTTTCTATAACTGGTAGGGATTTTCAAATCCAGTTTCTATAACTGGTCGGGATTTTCAAATTCAGTGTTATAACTAGTCGGGATTTTCAACTCCAGTTTCTATAACTGGTCGGGATTTTAAAATCCAGTTTCTATAACTGGTTGGGATTTTCAAATCCAGTTTTTATAACTGGTCGGGATTTTCAAATCCAGTTTTATAACTGGTCGGGATTTTCAAATCTAGTTTCTATAACTGGTCGATATTTTCAAATCTAGTTTCTATAACTGGTCGGGATTTTCAAATCCAGTTTCTATAACTGGTCGGGATTTTCAAATCTAGTTTTTATAACTTGTCGGGATTTTCAAATCTAGTTTCTATAACTGGTCAGGATTTTCAAATCCAGTTTCTATAATTGGTCGGGATTTTAAAATCCAGTTTCTATAACTAGTCGGGATTTTCAAATCCAGTTTCTATAACTGGTCGGGATTTTCAAATCCAATTTTATAACTGGTCGGGATTTTCAAATCCAGTTTCTATAACTGGTCGGGATTTTCAAATCTAGTGTCATAACTGGTCGGAATTTTCAAATCCAGTTTTATAACTGGTCGGGATTTTCAAATCCATTTGCTATAACTGGTCGGGATTTTCAAATCTAGTTTTATAATTGGTCGGGATTTTCAAATCCAGTGTTATAACTGATGAGGATTTTCAAATTTAGTTTCTATAACTCGTCGGGATTTTCAAATCCAGTTTTTATAACTGGTCGGGATTTTCAAATTCAGTGTTATAACTGGTCGGGATTTTCAAATCCAGTTTCTATAACTGGTCGGGATTTTCAAATCCAATTTCTATAACTGGTCGGGATTTTCAAATCTAGTTTTTATAACTGGTCGGGATTTTCAAATCTAGTTTTTATAACTGGTCGGGATTTTCAAATCCAGTTTCTATAACTGGTCGGGATTTTCAAATCCAGTTTTATAACTGGTCGGGATTTTCAAATCTAGTTTCTATAACTGGTCGGGATTTTCAAATCCAGTTTCTATAACTGGTCGGGATTTTCAAATCAAGTTTGTATAACTGGTCTGTATTTTGAAATCCAGTTTATATAACTGGTCGGGATTTTCAAATCCAGTTTTTATAACTGGTCGGGATTTTCAAATCCAGTTTCTATAACTGGTCGGGATTTTCAAATCAAGTTTCTATAACTGGTCGGTATTTTGAAAGCCAGTTTCTATAACTGGTCGGGATTTTCAAATCCAGTTTTTATAACTGGTCGGGATTTTCAAATCCAGTTTCTATAACTGGTCAAGATTTTCAAATCCAGTTTTATAACTGGTCGGGATTTTCAAATCTAGTTTCTATAACTGGTCGGGATTTTCAAATCCAGTTTCTATAACTGGTCGGGATTTTCAAATCCAGTTTCTATATCTGGTCGGGATTTTCAAATCTAGTTTTTATAACTGGTCGGGATTTTCAAATCCAGTTTTTGTAACTAGTCGGGATTTTCAAAATTCAGTTTTTACAACTGGTCGGGATTTTCAAATCCAGTTTCTATAACTGGTCGGGATTTTCAAATCCAATTTTTATAACTGGTCGGGATTTTCAAATCCAGTTTCTATAACTGGTCGTCATTTCCAAATCTAGTGTCATAACTGGTCGGGATTTTCAAATCCAATTTCTATAACTGGTCGGGATTTTCAAATCCTGTTTTATAACTGGTTAGGATTTTCAAATGCAGTTTCTATAACTGGTCGGGATTTTTAAATCTAGTTTTATAACTGGTTGGGATTTTCAAATCCAGATTTATAACTGGTCGGGATTTTCAAATCCAGTTTCTATAACAGATCCCGATTTTCAAATTTAGTTTTATAATTGATCGGGATTTTCAAATCTAGTGTTATAACTGATCAGGATTTTCAAATCCAGTTTCTATAACTGGTCGGGATTTTCAAATCCAGTTTTTATAACTGGTCGGGATTTTCAAATCTAGTTTCTATAACTGGTGAGGATTTTCAAATCAAGTTTCTATAACTGGTCGGGATCTTCAAATCCAGTTTCTATAACTAGTTTTTATAATTGGTCGGGATTTTCAAATCCAGTGTTATAACTGATCAGGATTTTCAAATTCAGTTTCTATAACTCGTCGGGATTTTCAAATCCAGTTTTATAAATGGTCGGGATTTTCAAATCCATTTTCTATAACTGGTCGGGATTTTCAAATCCAGTTTTATAACTGGTCGGGATTTTCAAATCCATTTTCTATAACTGGTCGGGATTTTCAAATCTAGTTTTATAATTGGTCGGGATTTTCAAATCCGGTGTTATAACTGATCAGGATTTTCATATTCAGTTTCTATAACTCGTCGGGATTTTCAAATCCAGTTTTATAACTGGTCGGGATTTTCAAATCCAGTTTTTATAACTAGTCGGGATTTTCAAATTCAGTTTCTATAACTGGTCGGGATTTTCAAATTCAGTTTTTATAACTGGTCGGGATTTTCAAATTCAGTGTTATAACTGGTCGGGATTTTCAACTCCTGTTTCTATAACTGGTCGGGATTTTGAAATCCAGTTTCTATAACTGGTTGGGATTTTCAAATCCAGTTTTTATAACTTGTTGGGATTTTCAAATCCAGTTTCTATAACTGGTCGGGATTTTCAAATCCAGTTTTATAACTGGTCGGGATTTTTAAATCTATTTTCTATAACTGGTCGGGATTTTCAAATCTAGTTTTATAATTAGTCGGGATTTTCAAATCCAGTGTTATGACTGATCAGGATTTTCAAATCCAGTTTTTGTAACTGGTCGGGATTTTCAAAATTCAGTTTTTACAACTGGTCGGGATTTTCAAATCCAATTTCTATAACTGGTCGTGATTTCAAAATCTAGTGTCATAACTGGTCGGGATTTTTAAATCCAATTTCTATAACTGGTCGGGATTTTCAAATCCAGTTTTATAACTGGTGAGGATTTTCAAATGCAGTTTCTATAACTGGTCGGGATTTTTAAATCTAGTTTTATAACTGGTTGGGATTTTCAAATCCAGATTTATAACTAGTCGGGATTTTCAAATCCAGTTTCTATAACAGGTCCCGATTTTCAAATCTAGTTTTATAATTGGTCGGGATTTTCAAATCCAGTGTTATAACTGATCATGATTTTCAAATCCAGTTTCTATAACTGGTCGGGATTTTCAAATCTAATTTTATAACTGGTCGAGATTTTAAAATGCAGTTTTTATAACTGGTCGGGATTTTCAAATCCAGTTTCTATAACTGGTCAGGATTTTCAAATCCAGTTTCTATAACTGGTCGGGATTTTCAAATCCAGTTTTATAACTGGTCGGGATTTTCAAATCCATTTTCTATAACTGGTCGGGATTTTCAAATATAGTTTTATAATTGGTCGGGATTTTCAAATCCAGTGTTATAACTGATCACGATTTTCAAATCCAGTTTCTATAACTGGTCGGGATTTTCAAATCCAGTTTTATAACTGGTCTGGATTTTCAAATCCAGTTTTTATAACCGGTCGGGATTTTCAAATTCAGTGTTATAACTGGTCGGGATTTTCAAATCCAGTTTCTATAACTGGTCGGGATTTTGAAATCCAGTTTCTATAACTGGTCGGGATTTTCAATTCCAGATTTTATAACTGGTCGGGATTTTCAAATCCAGTTTCTATAACTGGTCGGGATTTTCAAATCTAGTTTCTATAACTGGTAGAGATTTTCAAATCCAGTTTCTATAACTGATCGGGATTTTCAAATCCAGTTTCTATAACTGGTCGGGATTTTCAACTCCATTTTTTATAACTGGTCGGGATTTTCAAATCCAGTTTTTATAACCGGTCGGGATTTTCAAATTCAGTGTTATAACTGGTCGGGATTTTCAAATCCAGTTTCTATAACTGGTCGGGATTTTCAAATCAAGTATCTATAACAGGTCAGGATTTTCAAATCTAGTGTCATAACTGGTCGGGATTTTTAAATCCAGTTTCTATAACTGGTCGGGATTTTCAAATCCAGTTTTATAACTGGTCAGGATTTTAAAATTCAGTTTCTATAACTGGTCGGGATTTTCAAATCCAGTTTCTATAACTGGTCGGGATTTTTAAATCCAGTTTTATAACTGGTTGGGATTTTCAAATCCAGTTTTATAACTGATCGGGATTTTCAAATCCATTTTCTATAACTGGTCGGGATTTTCAAATCTAGTTTTATAATTGGTCGGGATTTTCAAATCCAGTGTTATAGCTGATCAGGATTTTCAAATTCAGTTTCTATAACTCGTCGGGATTTTCAAATCCAGTTTTATAACTGGTCGGGATTTTCAAATCCAGTTTTTATAACTGGTCGGGATTTTCAAATCCAGTTTTTATAACCGGTCGGGATTTTCAAATTCAGTGTTATAACTGGTCGGGATTTTCAAATCCAGTTTCTATAACTGGTCGGGATTTTCAAATCAAGTATCTATAACAGGTCAGGATTTTCAAATCTAGTGTCATAACTGGTCGGGATTTTTAAATCCAGTTTCTATAACTGGTCGGGATTTTCAAATCCAGTTTTATAACTGGTCAGGATTTTAAAATTCAGTTTCTATAACTGGTCGGGATTTTCAAATCCAGTTTCTATAACTGGTCGGGATTTTTAAATCCAGTTTTATAACTGGTTGGGATTTTCAAATCCAGTTTTATAACTGATCGGGATTTTCAAATCCATTTTCTATAACTGGTCGGGATTTTCAAATCTAGTTTTATAATTGGTCGGGATTTTCAAATCCAGTGTTATAGCTGATCAGGATTTTCAAATTCAGTTTCTATAACTCGTCGGGATTTTCAAATCCAGTTTTATAACTGGTCGGGATTTTCAAATCCAGTTTTTATAACTGGTCGGGATTTTAAAATTCAGTTTCTATAACTGGTCAGGATTTTAAAATCCAGTCTCTATAACTGGTCGGGATTTTCAAATCCAGTTTTTATAACTGGTCGGGATTTTCAAATTCAGTGTTATAACTGGTCAGGATTTTCAAATCTAGTTTCTATAACTGGTCGGGATTTTCAAATCCAGTTTTTATAACTGGTCGGGATTTTCAAATCCAGTTTTTATAACTGGTCGGGATTTTCAAATCCAGTTTCTATAACTGGTCGGGATTTTCAAATCCAGTTTTATAACTGGTCGGGATTTTCAAATCCAGTTTTTATAACTGGTCGGGATTTTCAAATTCAGTGTTATAACTCGTCGGGATTTTCAACTCCAGTTTCTATAACTGTTCGGGATTTTGAAATCCAGTTTCTATAACTGGTTGGGATTTTCAAATTCAGTTTTTATAACTGGTCGGGATTTTCAAATCCAGTTTCTATAACTGGTCGGGATTTTCAAATCCAGTTTAAAAACTGGTCGGGATTTTCAAATCTAGTTTCTATAACTGGTCGATATTTTCAAATCCAGTTTATATAACTGGTCGGGATTTTCAAATCCAGTTTCTATAACTGGTCGGGATTTTCAAATCTAGTTTTTATAACTGGTCGGGATTTTCAAATCCAGTTTCTATAACTGGTCAGGTTTTTCAAATCTAGTTTCTATAACTGGTCAGGATTTTAAAATCCAGTTTCTATAACTGGTCGGGATTTTCAAATCCAGTTTCTATATCTGGTAGGGATTTTCAAATTAAGTTTTTATAACAGGACGGGATTTTCAAATCCAGTTTCTATAACTGGTAGGGATTTTCAAATCTAGTGTCATAACTGGTCGGGATTTTCAAATCCAGTTTCTATAACTGGTTGGGATTTTCAAATCCAGTTTTATAACTGGTCAGAATTTTCAAATCCAGTTTCTATAACTAGTCGGGATTTTCAAATCCAGTTTTATAACTGGTCGGGATTTTCAAATCCAGTTTCTATAACTGGACGGGATTTTTAAATCTAGTTTTATAACTGGTTGGGATTTTCAAATCCAGTTTTATAACTGGTCTGGATTTTCAAATGCAGTTTCTATAACTGGTCGAGATTTTCAAATCCAGATTTATAATTGGTCGGGATTTTCAAATCTAGTGTTATAACTGATCAGGATTTTCAAATCTAGTTTCTATAACTGGTCAGGATTTTCAAATGCAGTTTTATAACTGGTCGGGATTTTCAAATCTAGTTTTTGTAACTGGTCGAGATTTTCAAAATTCAGTTTTTACAACTGGTCGGGATTTTCAAATCCAGTTTCTATAACTGGTTGGGATTTTCAAATCCAGTTTCTATCACTGGTCGGGATTTTCAAATTCAGTTTCTATAACTGGTCGGGATTTTTAAATCTAGTGTCATAACTTGTTGGGATTTTTAAATCCAATTTCTATAACTGGTCGGGATTTTCAAATTCAGTTTTATAACTGGTCAGGATTTTGAAATCGAGTTTCTATAACTGGTCGGGATTTTCAAATCCAGTTTTATAACTAGTCGGGATTTTCAAATCCAATTTCTATAACTGGTCGGGATTTTTAAATCTAGTTTTTTAACTGGTTGGGATTTTCAAATCCAGATTTATAATTGGTCGGGATTTTCAAATCCAGTTTCTATAACAGGTCAGGATTTTCAAATCTAGTTTTATAATTGGTCGAGATTTTCAAATCCAGTGTTATAACTGATCAGGATTTTCAAATCCAGTTTCTATAACTGGTCGGGATTTTCAAATCTAATTTTATAACTGGTCAGGATTTTCAAATCTAGTTTTATAACTGGTCAGGGTTTTCAAATCAAGTTTCTATAACTGGTCTGGATTTTCAATTCCAGTTTTTATAACCGGTCGGGATTTTCAAATTCAGTGTTATAACTGGTCGGGATTTTCAAATCTAGTTTTTATAACTTGTCGGGATTTTCAAATCCAGTTTCTATAACTGGTCAGGATTTTCAAATCCAGTTTCTATAATTGGTCGGGATTTTAAAATCCAGTTTCTATAACTGGTCGGGATTTTCAAATCCAGTTTCTATAACTGGTCGGGATTTTCAAATCCAGTTTTTATAACTAGTCGGGATTTTCAAAACCAGTTTCTATAACTGGTCGGGATTTTCAAATCTAGTGTCATAACTGGTCGGGATTTTCAAATCCAGTTTTATAACTGGTCGGGATTTTCAAATCCATTTGCTATAACTAGTCGGGATTTTCAAATCTAGTTTTGTAATTGGTCGGGATTTTCAAATCCAGTGTTATAACTGATCAGGATTTTCAAATTTAGTTTCTATAACTCGTCGGGATTTTCAAATCCAGTTTTATAACTGGTCGGGATTTTCAAATCCAGTTTTCATAACTGGTCTGGATTTTCAAATTCAGTTTCTATAACTGGTCAGGATTTTCAAATCCAGTTTCTATAACTGGTCGGGATTTTCAAATCCAGTTTTTATAACTGGTCGGGATTTTCAAATTCAGTGTTATAACTGGTCGGGATTTTCAAATCCAGTTTCTATAACTGGTCGGGATTTTCAAATCCAGTTTCGATAACTGGTCGGTATTTTGAAATCCAGTTTCTATAACTGGTCGGGATTTTCAAATCCAGTTTTTATAACTGGTCGGGATTTTCAAATCCAGTTTTATAACTGGTCGGGATTTTTAAATCCTGTTTCTATAACTGGTCGGGATTTTCAAATACAGTTTTATAACTGGTCGGGATTTTCAAATCTAGTTTCTATAACTGGTCGGGATTTTCAAATCCAGTTTCTATAACTGGTCGGGATTTTCAAATCCAGTTTCTATAACTGGTCGGGATTTTCAAATCCAGTTTCTATAACTGGTCGTGATTTCCAAATCTAGTGTCATAACTCGTCAGGATTTTCAAATCCAATTTCTATAACTGGTCGGGATTTTCAAATCCAGTTTTATAACTGGTCAGGATTTTCAAATGCAGTTTCTATAACTGGTCGGGATTTTTAAATCTAGTTTTATAACTGGTTGGGATTTTCAAATTCAGATTTATAACTGGTCGGGATTTTCAAATCCAGTTTCTATAAGAGGTCCCGATTTTCAAATCTAGTTTTATAATTGGTCGGGATTTTCAAATCCAGTGTTATAACTGATTAGGATTTTCAAATCCAGTTTCTATAACTGGTCGGGATTTTCAAATCCAGTTTATATAACTGGTCGGGATTTTCAAATCCAGTTTCTATAACCGGTCGGGATTTTCAAATCTAGTTTTTATAACTGGTCGGGATTTTCAAATCCAGTTTTTATAACTGGTCAGGATTTTCAAATCTAGTTTCTATAACTGGTCGGGATTTTAAAATCCAGTTTCTATAACTGGTCGGGATTTTCAAATCCAGTTTCTTTATCTGGTAGGGATTTTCAAATTAAGTTTTTATAACAAGACGGGATTTTCAAATCCAGTTTCTATAACTAGGTCGGGATTTTCAAATCTAGTGTCATAACTGGTCGGGATTTTCGAATCCAGTTTCTATAACTGGTTGGGATTTTCAAATCCAGTTTTATAACTGGTCAGAATTTTCAAATCCAGTTTCTATAACTGGTCGGGATTTTCAAATCCAGTTTTATAACTGGTCGGGATTTTCAAATCCAGTTTCTATAACTGGTCGGGATTTTTAAATCTAGTTTTATAACTGGTTAGGATTTTCAAATCCAGTTTTATAACTGGTCGGGATTTTCAAATGCAGTTTCTATAACTGGTCGAGATTTTCAAATCCAGATTTATAATTGGTCGGGATTTTCAAATCTAGTGTTATAACTGATCAGGATTTTCAAATCTAGTTTCTATAACTGGTCAGGATTTTCAAATCCAGTTTTATAACTGGTCGGGATTTTCAAATTCAGTTTTTATAACTGGTCGGGATTTTCAAATCCAGTTTCTATAACTGGTCAGAATTTTCAAATCAAGTTTCTATAACTGGTCAGAATTTTCAAATCCAGTTTTTATAACCGGTCGGGATTTTCAAATCTAGTTTCTATAACTGGTCGGGATTTTGAAATCTAGTTTCTATAACTGATCGGGATTTTCAATTGCAGATTTTATAACTGGTAGGGATTTTCAAATCCAGTTTCTATAACTGATATGGATTTTCAAATCCAGTTTCTATAACTGGTCGGGATTTTGAAATCCACTTTCTATAACTGGTCGGGATTTTCAAATACAGTTTCTATAACTGGTCGAGATTTTCAAATCCAGTTTCTATAACTGGTCGGGATTTGCAACTCCAGTTTTTATAACTCGTCGGGATTTTCAAATCCAGTATCTATAACTGGTCGGAATTTTCAAATCTAGTGTCATAACTGGTCGGAATTTTTAAATCCAGTTTCTATAACTGGTCGGGATTTTCAAATCCAGTTTCTATAACTGGTCGTGATTTTTAAATCCAGTTTCTATAACTGGTCGGGATTTTGAAATCTAGTTTCTATAACTGGTCGGGATTTTCAAATACAGTTTCTATAACTGGTCGAGATTTTCAAATCCAGTTTCTATAAATGGTCTGGATTTTCAACTCCAGTTTTTATAACTGGTCGGGATTTTCAAATCCAGTATCTATAACTGGTCAGAATTTTTAAATCTAGTGTCATAACTAGTCAGAATTTTTAAATCCAGTTTCTATAACTGGTCGGGATTTTCAAATCCAGTTTTATAACTGGTCAGGATTTTCAAATCCAGTTTCTATAACTGGTCAGGATTTTCAAATCCAGTTTTATAACTGGTCGGGATTTTCAAATCCAGTTTCTATAACTGGTCGGGATTTTTAAATCCAGTTTTATAATTGGTCGGGATTTTCAAATCCAGTTTTATAACTAGTCGGGATTTTCAAATCCAGTTTCTATAACTGGTCGGGATTTTCAAATCCAGTTTTATAATTGGTCGGAATTTTCAAATCTAGTGTTATAACTGATCATGATTTTCAAATCCAGTTTCTATAAATGGTCGGGATTTTCAAATTCAGTTTCTATAACTAGTCAGGATTTTCAAATCCAGTTTCTATAACTGGTCGGGATTTTCAAATCCAGTTTTTATAACTGGTCAGGATTTTCAAATTCAGTGTTATAACTGGTCGGGATTTTCAAATCCAGTTTCTATAACTGGTCGGGATTTTCAAATCCAGTTTCTATAACTGGTCGGTATTTTGAAATCCAGTTTCTATAAGTTGTCGGGATTTTCAAATCCAGTTTTTATAACTGGTCGGGATTTTCAAATCCAGTTTCTATAACTGGTCGGGATTTTCAAATCCAGTTTTATAACTAGTCAGGATTTTCAAATCTAGTTTCTATAACTGGTAGGGATTTTCAAATCCAGTTTCTATAACTGGTCGGGATTTTCAAATCCAGTTTCTATAACTGGTCGGGATTTTCAAATCTAGTTTTTATAACTGGTCGGGATTTTCAAATCCAGTTTTTGTAACTGGTCGGGATTTTCAAAATTCAGTTTTTACAACTGGTCGGGATTTTCAAATCCAGTTTCTATAACTGGTCGTGATTTCAAAATCTAGTGTCATAACTGGCCGGGATTTTTAAATCCAATTTCTATAACTGGTCGGGATTTTCAAATCCAGTTTTATAACTGGTCAGGATTTTCAAATGCAGTTTCTATAACTGGTCGGGATTTTTAAATCTAGTTTTATAACTGGTTGGGATTTTCAAATCCAGATTTATAACTGGTCGGGATTTTCAAATCCAGTTTGTATAACTGGTCGTGATTTCCAAATCTAGTGTCATAACTGGTCGGGATTTTCAAATCCAGTTTCTATAACTGGTCGGGATTTTCAAATCCAATTTTATAACTGGTCGAGATTTTTAAATCCAGTTTTTATAACTGGTCGGGATTTTCAAATCCAGTTTCTATAACTGGTCAGGATTTTCAAATCAAGTTTCTATAACTGGTCGGGATTTTCAAATCCAGTTTTTATAACCGGTCGGGATTTTCAAATTCAGTGTTATAACTGGTCGGGATTTTCAAATCCAGTTTCTATAACTGGTCGGGATTTTGAAATCCAGTTTCTATAACTGGTCGGGATTTTCAATTCCAGATTTTATACCTGGTCGGGATTTTCAAATCCAGTTTCTATATCTGGTCGGGATTTTCAAATCCAGTTTCTATAACTGGTCGAGATTTTCAAATCCAGTTTCTATAACTGGTCGTGATTTTCAAATCCAGTTTCTATAACTGGTCGGGATTTTCAACTCTAGTTTTTATAACTGGTCGGGATTTTCAAATCCAGTTTTATAACTGGTCGGGATTTTCAAATCCATTTTCTATAACTGGTCGGGATTTTCAAATCTAGTTTTATAATTGGTCGGGATTTTCAAATCCAGTGTTATAACTGATCAGGATTTTCAAATTCAGTTTCTATAACTCGTCGGGATTTTCAAATCCAGTTTTATAACTGGTCGGGATTTTCAAATCTAGTTTTAATAACTGGTCAGGATTTTCAAATTCAGTTTCTATAACTGGTCAGGATTTTCAAATCCAGTTTCTATAACTGGTCGGGATTTTCAAATCCAGTTTTTATAACTGGTCGGGATTTTCAAATTCAGTGTTATAACTGGTCGGGATTTTCAATTCCAGTTTCTATAACTGGTCGGGATTTTGAAATCCAGTTTCTATAACTGGCGGGATTTTCAAATCTAGTTTCTATAACTGGTCGGGATTTTCAAATCCAGTTTCTATAACTGGTCGGTATTTTGAAATCCAGTTTCTATAAGTTGTCGGGATTTTCAAATCCAGTTTTTATAACTGGTCGGGATTTTCAAATCCAGTTTCTATAACTGGTCGGGATTTTCAAATCCAGTTTTATAACTAGTCAGGATTTTCAAATCTAGTTTCTATAACTGGTAGGGATTTTCAAATCCAGTTTCTATAACTGGTCGGGATTTTCAAATCCAGTTTCTATAACTGGTCGGGATTTTCAAATCTAGTTTTTATAACTGGTCGGGATTTTCAAATCCAGTTTTTGTAACTGGTCGGGATTTTCAAAATTCAGTTTTTACAACTGGTCGGGATTTTCAAATCCAGTTTCTATAACTGGTCGTGATTTTCAAATCCAGTTTCTATAACTGGTCGGGATTTTCAACTCCATTTTTTATAACTGGTCGGGATTTTCAAATCCAGTTTTTATAACCGGTCGAGATTTTCAAATTCAGTGTTATAACTGGTCGGGATTTTCAAATCCAGTTTCTATAACTGGTCGGGATTTTCAAATCAAGTATCTATAACAGGTCAGGATTTTCAAATCTAGTGTCATAACTGGTCGGGATTTTTAAATCCAGTTTCTATAACTGGTCGGGATTTTCAAATCCAGTTTTATAACTGGTCAGGATTTTAAAATTCAGTTTCTATAACTGGTCGGGATTTTCAAATCCAGTTTCTATAACTGGTCGGGATTTTTAAATCCAGTTTTGTAACTGGTTGGGATTTTCAAATCCAGTTTTATAACTGATCGGGATTTTCAAATCCATTTTCTATAACTGGTCGGGATTTTCAAATCTAGTTTTATAATTGGTCGGGATTTTCAAATCCAGTGTTATAGCTGATCAGGATTTTCAAATTCAGTTTCTATAACTCGTCGGGATTTTCAAATCCAGTTTTATAACTGGTCGGGATTTTCAAATCCAGTTTTTATAACTGGTCGGGATTTTAAAATTCAGTTTCTATAACTGGTCAGGATTTTAAAATCCAGTCTCTATAACTGGTCGGGATTTTCAAATCCAGTTTTTATAACTGGTCGGGATTTTCAAATTCAGTGTTATAACTGGTCAGGATTTTCAAATCTAGTTTCTATAACTGGTCGGGATTTTCAAATCCAGTTTTTATAACTGGTCGGGATTTTCAAATCCAGTTTTTATAACTGGTCGGGATTTTCAAATCCAGTTTCTATAACTGGTCGGGATTTTCAAATCCAGTTTTATAACTGGTCGGGATTTTCAAATCCAGTTTTTATAACTGGTCGAGATTTTCAAATTCAGTGTTATAACTCGTCGGGATTTTCAACTCCAGTTTCTATAACTGGTCGGGATTTTGAAATCCAGTTTCTATAACTGGTTGGGATTTTCAAATTCAGTTTTTATAACTGGTCGGGATTTTCAAATCCAGTTTCTATAACTGGTCGGGATTTTCAAATCCAGTTTAAAAACTGGTCGGGATTTTCAAATCTAGTTTCTATAACTGGTCGATATTTTCAAATCCAGTTTATATAACTGGTCGGGATTTTCAAATCCAGTTTCTATAACTGGTCGGGATTTTCAAATCTAGTTTTTATAACTGGTCGGGATTTTCAAATCCAGTTTCTATAACTGGTCAGGTTTTTCAAATCTAGTTTCTATAACTGGTCAGGATTTTAAAATCCAGTTTCTATAACTGGTCGGGATTTTCAAATCCAGTTTCTATATCTGGTAGGGATTTTCAAATTAAGTTTTTATAACAGGACGGGATTTTCAAATCCAGTTTCTATAACTGGTAGGGATTTTCAAATCTAGTGTCATAACTGGTCGGGATTTTCAAATCCAGTTTCTATAACTGGTTGGGATTTTGAAATCCAGTTTTATAACTGGTCAGAATTTTCAAATCCAGTTTCTATAACTAGTCGGGATTTTCAAATCCAGTTTTATAACTGGTCGGGATTTTCAAATCCAGTTTCTATAACTGGACGGGATTTTTAAATCTAGTTTTATAACTGGTTGGGATTTTCAAATCCAGTTTTATAACTGGTCTGGATTTTCAAATGCAGTTTCTATAACTGGTCGAGATTTTCAAATCCAGATTTATAATTGGTCGGGATTTTCAAATCTAGTGTTATAACTGATCAGGATTTTCAAATCTAGTTTCTATAACTGGTCAGGATTTTCAAATACAGTTTTATAACTGGTCGGGATTTTCAAATCTAGTTTTTGTAACTGGTCGAGATTTTCAAAATTCAGTTTTTACAACTGGTCGGGATTTTCAAATCCAGTTTCTATAACTGGTTGGGATTTTCAAATCCAGTTTCTATCACAGGTCGGGATTTTCAAATTCAGTTTCTATAACTGGTCGGGATTTTTAAATCTAGTGTCATAACTTGTTGGGATTTTTAAATCCAATTTCTATAACTGGTCGGGATTTTCAAATTCAGTTTTATAACTGGTCAGGATTTTGAAATCGAGTTTCTATAACTGGTCGGGATTTTCAAATCCAGTTTTATAACTAGTCGGGATTTTCAAATCCAATTTCTATAACTGGTCGGGATTTTTAAATCTAGTTTTTTAACTGGTTGGGATTTTCAAATCCAGATTTATAATTGGTCGGGATTTTCAAATCCAGTTTCTATAACAGGTCAGGATTTTCAAATCTAGTTTTATAATTGGTCGAGATTTTCAAATCCAGTGTTATAACTGATCAGGATTTTCAAATCCAGTTTCTATAATTGGTCGGGATTTTCAAATCTAATTTTATAACTGGTCAGGATTTTCAAATCTAGTTTTATAACTGGTCAGGGTTTTCAAATCAAGTTTCTATAACTGGTCGGGATTTTCAATTCCAGTTTTTATAACCGGTCGGGATTTTCAAATTCAGTGTTATAACTGGTCGGGATTTTCAAATCTAGTTTTTATAACTTGTCGGGATTTTCAAATCCAGTTTCTATAACTGGTCAGGATTTTCAAATCCAGTTTCTATAATTGGTCGGGATTTTAAAATCCAGTTTCTATAACTGGTCGGGATTTTCAAATCCAGTTTCTATAACTGGTCGGGATTTTCAAATCCAGTTTTTATAACTAGTCGGGATTTTCAAAACCAGTTTCTATAACTGGTCGGGATTTTCAAATCTAGTGTCATAACTGGTCGGGATTTTCAAATCCAGTTTTATAACTGGTCGGGATTTTCAAATCCATTTGCTATAACTAGTCGGGATTTTCAAATCTAGTTTTGTAATTGGTCGGGATTTTCAAATCCAGTGTTATAACTGATCAGGATTTTCAAATTTAGTTTCTATAACTCGTCGGGATTTTCAAATCCAGTTTTATAACTGGTCGGGATTTTCAAATCCAGTTTTCATAACTGGTCTGGATTTTCAAATTCAGTTTCTATAACTGGTCAGGATTTTCAAATCCAGTTTCTATAACTGGTCGGGATTTTCAAATCCAGTTTTTATAACTGGTCGGGATTTTCAAATTCAGTGTTATAACTGGTCGGGATTTTCAAATCCAGTTTCTATAACTGGTCGGGATTTTCAAATCCAGTTTCGATAACTGGTCGGTATTTTGAAATCCAGTTTCTATAACTGGTCGGGATTTTCAAATCCAGTTTTTATAACTGGTCGGGATTTTCAAATCCAGTTTTTATAACTGGTCGGGATTTTCAAATCCAGTTTTATAACTGGTCGGGATTTTTAAATACTGTTTCTATAACTGGTCGGGATTTTCAAATACAGTTTTATAACTGGTCGGGATTTTCAAATCTAGTTTCTATAACTGGTCGGGATTTTCAAATCCAGTTTCTATAACTGGTCGGGATTTTCAAATCCAGTTTCTATAACTGGTCGGGATTTTCAAATCCAGTTTCTATAACTGGTCGTGATTTCCAAATCTAGTGTCATAACTCGTCAGGATTTTCAAATCCAATTTCTATAACTGGTCGGGATTTTCAAATCCAGTTTTATAACTGGTCAGGATTTTCAAATGCAGTTTCTATAACTGGTCGGGATTTTTAAATCTAGTTTTATAACTGGTTGGGATTTTCAAATTCAGATTTATAACTGGTCGGGATTTTCAAATCCAGTTTCTATAAGAGGTCCCGATTTTCAAATCTAGTTTTATAATTGGTCGGGATTTTCAAATCCAGTGTTATAACTGATTAGGATTTTCAAATCCAGTTTCTATAACTGGTCGGGATTTTCAAATCCAGTTTATATAACTGGTCGGGATTTTCAAATCCAGTTTCTATAACCGGTCGGGATTTTCAAATCTAGTTTTTATAACTGGTCGGGATTTTCAAATCCAGTTTTTATAACTGGTCAGGATTTTCAAATCTAGTTTCTATAACTGGTCGGGATTTTAAAATCCAGTTTCTATAACTGGTCGGGATTTTCAAATCCAGTTTCTTTATCTGGTAGGGATTTTCAAATTAAGTTTTTATAACAAGACGGGATTTTCAAATCCAGTTTCTATAACTAGGTCGGGATTTTCAAATCTAGTGTCATAACTGGTCGGGATTTTCGAATCCAGTTTCTATAACTGGTTGGGATTTTCAAATCCAGTTTTATAACTGGTCAGAATTTTCAAATCCAGTTTCTATAACTGGTCGGGATTTTCAAATCCAGTTTTATAACTGGTCGGGATTTTCAAATCCAGTTTCTATAACTGGTCGGGATTTTTAAATCTAGTTTTATAACTGGTTAGGATTTTCAAATCCAGTTTTATAACTGGTCGGGATTTTCAAATGCAGTTTCTATAACTGGTCGAGATTTTCAAATCCAGATTTATAATTGGTCGGGATTTTCAAATCTAGTGTTATAACTGATCAGGATTTTCAAATCTAGTTTCTATAACTGGTCAGGATTTTCAAATCCAGTTTTATAACTGGTCGGGATTTTCAAATTCAGTTTTTATAACTGGTCGGGATTTTCAAATCCAGTTTCTATAACTGGTCAGAATTTTCAAATCAAGTTTCTATAACTGGTCAGAATTTTCAAATCCAGTTTTTATAACCGGTCGGGATTTTCAAATCTAGTTTCTATAACTGGTCGGGATTTTGAAATCTAGTTTCTATAACTGATCGGGATTTTCAATTGCAGATTTTATAACTGGTAGGGATTTTCAAATCCAGTTTCTATAACTGATATGGATTTTCAAATCCAGTTTCTATAACTGGTCGGGATTTTGAAATCCACTTTCTATAACTGGTCGGGATTTTCAAATACAGTTTCTATAACTGGTCGAGATTTTCAAATCCAGTTTCTATAACTGGTCGGGATTTGCAACTCCAGTTTTTATAACTCGTCGGGATTTTCAAATCCAGTATCTATAACTGGTCGGAATTTTCAAATCTAGTGTCATAACTGGTCAGAATTTTTAAATCCAGTTTCTATAACTGGTCGGGATTTTCAAATCCAGTTTCTATAACTGGTCGTGATTTTTAAATCCAGTTTCTATAACTGGTCGGGATTTTGAAATCTAGTTTCTATAACTGGTCGGGATTTTCAAATACAGTTTCTATAACTGGTCGAGATTTTCAAATCCAGTTTCTATAAATGGTCTGGATTTTCAACTCCAGTTTTTATAACTGGTCGGGATTTTCAAATCCAGTATCTATAACTGGTCAGAATTTTTAAATCTAGTGTCATAACTAGTCAGAATTTTTAAATCCAGTTTCTATAACTGGTCGGGATTTTCAAATCCAGTTTTATAACTGGTCAGGATTTTCAAATCCAGTTTCTATAACTGGTCAGGATTTTCAAATCCAGTTTTATAACTGGTCGGGATTTTCAAATCCAGTTTCTATAACTGGTCGGGATTTTTAAATCCAGTTTTATAATTGGTCGGGATTTTCAAATCCAGTTTTATAACTAGTCGGGATTTTCAAATCCAGTTTCTATAACTGGTCGGGATTTTCAAATCCAGTTTTATAATTGGTCGGAATTTTCAAATCTAGTGTTATAACTGATCATGATTTTCAAATCCAGTTTCTATAAATGGTCGGGATTTTCAAATTCAGTTTCTATAACTAGTCAGGATTTTCAAATCCAGTTTCTATAACTGGTCGGGATTTTCAAATCCAGTTTTTATAACTGGTCAGGATTTTCAAATTCAGTGTTATAACTGGTCGGGATTTTCAAATCCAGTTTCTATAACTGGTCGGGATTTTCAAATCCAGTTTCTATAACTGGTCGGTATTTTGAAATCCAGTTTCTATAAGTTGTCGGGATTTTCAAATCCAGTTTTTATAACTGGTCGGGATTTTCAAATCCAGTTTCTATAACTGGTCGGGATTTTCAAATCCAGTTTTATAACTAGTCAGGATTTTCAAATCTAGTTTCTATAACTGGTAGGGATTTTCAAATCCAGTTTCTATAACTGGTCGGGATTTTCAAATCCAGTTTCTATAACTGGTCGGGATTTTCAAATCTAGTTTTTATAACTGGTCGGGATTTTCAAATCCAGTTTTTGTAACTGGTCGGGATTTTCAAAATTCAGTTTTTACAACTGGTCGGGATTTTCAAATCCAGTTTCTATAACTGGTCGTGATTTCAAAATCTAGTGTCATAACTGGCCGGGATTTTTAAATCCAATTTCTATAACTGGTCGGGATTTTCAAATCCAGTTTTATAACTGGTCAGGATTTTCAAATGCAGTTTCTATAACTGGTCGGGATTTTTAAATCTAGTTTTATAACTGGTTGGGATTTTCAAATCCATATTTATAACTGGTCGGGATTTTCAAATCCAGTTTGTATAACTGGTCGTGATTTCCAAATCTAGTGTCATAACTGGTCTGGATTTTCAAATCCAGTTTCTATAACTGGTCGGGATTTTCAAATCCAATTTTATAACTGGTCGAGATTTTCAAATCCAGTTTTTATAACTGGTCGGGATTTTCAAATCCAGTTTCTATAACTGGTCAGGATTTTCAAATCAAGTTTCTATAACTGGTCGGGATTTTCAAATCCAGTTTTTATAACCGGTCGGGATTTTCAAATTCAGTGTTATAACTGGTCGGGATTTTCAAATCCAGTTTCTATAACTGGTCGGGATTTTGAAATCCAGTTTCTATAACTGGTCGGGATTTTCAATTCCAGATTTTATAACTGGTCGGGATTTTCAAATCCAGTTTCTATATCTGGTCGGGATTTTCAAATCCAGTTTCTATAACTGGTCGAGATTTTCAAATCCAGTTTCTATAACTGGTCGTGATTTTCAAATCCAGTTTCTATAACTGGTCGGGATTTTCAACTCTAGTTTTTATAACTGGTCGGGATTTTCAAATCCAGTTTTATAACTGGTCGGGATTTTCAAATCCATTTTCTATAACTGGTCGGGATTTTCAAATCTAGTTTTATAATTGGTCGGGATTTTCAAATCCAGTGTTATAACTGATCAGGATTTTCAAATTCAGTTTCTATAACTCGTCGGGATTTTCAAATCCAGTTTTATAACTGGTCGGGATTTTCAAATCTAGTTTTAATAACTGGTCAGGATTTTCAAATTCAGTTTCTATAACTGGTCAGGATTTTCAAATCCAGTTTCTATAACTGGTCGGGATTTTCAAATCCAGTTTTTATAACTGGTCGGGATTTTCAAATTCAGTGTTATAACTGGTCGGGATTTTCAATTCCAGTTTCTATAACTGGTCGGGATTTTGAAATCCAGTTTCTATAACTGGCGGGATTTTCAAATCTAGTTTCTATAACTGGTCGGGATTTTCAAATCCAGTTTCTATAACTGATCGGTATTTTGAAATCTAGTTTCTATAAGTTGTCGGGATTTTCAAATCCAGTTTTTATAACTGGTCGGGATTTTCAAATCCAGTTTCTATAACTGGTCGGGATTTTCAAATCCAGTTTTATAACTAGTCAGGATTTTCAAATCTAGTTTCTATAACTGGTAGGGATTTTCAAATCCAGTTTCTATAACTGGTCGGGATTTTCAAATCCAGTTTCTATAACTGGTCGGGATTTTCAAATCTAGTTTTTATAACTGGTCGGGATTTTCAAATCCAGTTTTTGTAACTGGTCGGGATTTTCAAAATTCAGTTTTTACAACTGGTCGGGATTTTCAAATCCAGTTTCTATAACTGGTCGTGATTTTCAAATCCAGTTTCTATAACTGGTCGGGATTTTCAACTCCATTTTTTATAACTGGTCGGGATTTTCAAATCCAGTTTTTATAACCGGTCGGGATTTTCAAATTCAGTGTTATAACTGGTCGGGATTTTCAAATCCAGTTTCTATAACTGGTCGGGATTTTCAAATCAAGTATCTATAACAGGTCAGGATTTTCAAATCTAGTGTCATAACTGGTCGGGATTTTTAAATCCAGTTTCTATAACTGGTCGGGATTTTCAAATCCAGTTTTATAACTGGTCAGGATTTTAAAATTCAGTTTCTATAACTGGTCGGGATTTTCAAATCCAGTTTCTATAACTGGTCGGGATTTTTAAATCCAGTTTTATAACTGGTTGGGATTTTCAAATCCAGTTTTATAACTGATCGGGATTTTCAAATCCATTTTCTATAACTGGTCGGGATTTTCAAATCTAGTTTTATAATTGGTCGGGATTTTCAAATCCAGTGTTATAGCTGATCAGGATTTTCAAATTCAGTTTCTATAACTCGTCGGGATTTTCAAATCCAGTTTTATAACTGGTCGGGATTTTCAAATCCAGTTTTTATAACTGGTCGGGATTTTAAAATTCAGTTTCTATAACTGGTCAGGATTTTAAAATCCAGTCTCTATAACTGGTCGGGATTTTCAAATCCAGTTTTTATAACTGGTCGGGATTTTCAAATTCAGTGTTATAACTGGTCAGGATTTTCAAATCTAGTTTCTATAACTGGTCGGGATTTTCAAATCCAGTTTTTATAACTGGTCGGGATTTTCAAATCCAGTTTTTATAACTGGTCGGGATTTTCAAATCCAGTTTCTATAACTGGTCGGGATTTTCAAATCCAGTTTTATAACTGGTCGGGATTTTCAAATCCAGTTTTTATAACTGGTCGAGATTTTCAAATTCAGTGTTATAACTCGTCGGGATTTTCAACTCCAGTTTCTATAACTGGTCGGGATTTTGAAATCCAGTTTCTATAACTGGTTGGGATTTTCAAATTCAGTTTTTATAACTGGTCGGGATTTTCAAATCCAGTTTCTATAACTGGTCGGGATTTTCAAATCCAGTTTAAAAACTGGTCGGGATTTTCAAATCTAGTTTCTATAACTGGTCGATATTTTCAAATCCAGTTTATATAACTGGTCGGGATTTTCAAATCCAGTTTCTATAACTGGTCGGGATTTTCAAATCTAGTTTTTATAACTGGTCGGGATTTTCAAATCCAGTTTCTATAACTGGTCAGGTTTTTCAAATCTAGTTTCTATAACTGGTCAGGATTTTAAAATCCAGTTTCTATAACTGGTCGGGATTTTCAAATCCAGTTTCTATATCTGGTAGGGATTTTCAAATTAAGTTTTTATAACAGGACGGGATTTTCAAATCCAGTTTCTATAACTGGTAGGGATTTTCAAATCTAGTGTCATAACTGGTCGGGATTTTCAAATCCAGTTTCTATAACTGGTTGGGATTTTGAAATCCAGTTTTATAACTGGTCAGAATTTTCAAATCCAGTTTCTATAACTAGTCGGGATTTTCAAATCCAGTTTTATAACTGGTCGGGATTTTCAAATCCAGTTTCTATAACTGGACGGGATTTTTAAATCTAGTTTTATAACTGGTTGGGATTTTCAAATCCAGTTTTATAACTGGTCTGGATTTTCAAATGCAGTTTCTATAACTGGTCGAGATTTTCAAATCCAGATTTATAATTGGTCGGGATTTTCAAATCTAGTGTTATAACTGATCAGGATTTTCAAATCTAGTTTCTATAACTGGTCAGGATTTTCAAATACAGTTTTATAACTGGTCGGGATTTTCAAATCTAGTTTTTGTAACTGGTCGAGATTTTCAAAATTCAGTTTTTACAACTGGTCGGGATTTTCAAATCCAGTTTCTATAACTGGTTGGGATTTTCAAATCCAGTTTCTATCACAGGTCGGGATTTTCAAATTCAGTTTCTATAACTGGTCGGGATTTTTAAATCTAGTGTCATAACTTGTTGGGATTTTTAAATCCAATTTCTATAACTGGTCGGGATTTTCAAATTCAGTTTTATAACTGGTCAGGATTTTGAAATCGAGTTTCTATAACTGGTCGGGATTTTCAAATCCAGTTTTATAACTAGTCGGGATTTTCAAATCCAATTTCTATAACTGGTCGGGATTTTTAAATCTAGTTTTTTAACTGGTTGGGATTTTCAAATCCAGATTTATAATTGGTCGGGATTTTCAAATCCAGTTTCTATAACAGGTCAGGATTTTCAAATCTAGTTTTATAATTGGTCGAGATTTTCAAATCCAGTGTTATAACTGATCAGGATTTTCAAATCCAGTTTCTATAATTGGTCGGGATTTTCAAATCTAATTTTATAACTGGTCAGGATTTTCAAATCTAGTTTTATAACTGGTCAGGGTTTTCAAATCAAGTTTCTATAACTGGTCGGGATTTTCAATTCCAGTTTTTATAACCGGTCGGGATTTTCAAATTCAGTGTTATAACTGGTCGGGATTTTCAAATCTAGTTTTTATAACTTGTCGGGATTTTCAAATCCAGTTTCTATAACTGGTCAGGATTTTCAAATCCAGTTTCTATAATTGGTCGGGATTTTAAAATCCAGTTTCTATAACTGGTCGGGATTTTCAAATCCAGTTTCTATAACTGGTCGGGATTTTCAAATCCAGTTTTTATAACTAGTCGGGATTTTCAAAACCAGTTTCTATAACTGGTCGGGATTTTCAAATCTAGTGTCATAACTGGTCGGGATTTTCAAATCCAGTTTTATAACTGGTCGGGATTTTCAAATCCATTTGCTATAACTAGTCGGGATTTTCAAATCTAGTTTTGTAATTGGTCGGGATTTTCAAATCCAGTGTTATAACTGATCAGGATTTTCAAATTTAGTTTCTATAACTCGTCGGGATTTTCAAATCCAGTTTTATAACTGGTCGGGATTTTCAAATCCAGTTTTCATAACTGGTCTGGATTTTCAAATTCAGTTTCTATAACTGGTCAGGATTTTCAAATCCAGTTTCTATAACTGGTCGGGATTTTCAAATCCAGTTTTTATAACTGGTCGGGATTTTCAAATTCAGTGTTATAACTGGTCGGGATTTTCAAATCCAGTTTCTATAACTGGTCGGGATTTTCAAATCCAGTTTCGATAACTGGTCGGTATTTTGAAATCCAGTTTCTATAACTGGTCGGGATTTTCAAATCCAGTTTTTATAACTGGTCGGGATTTTCAAATCCAGTTTTTATAACTGGTCGGGATTTTCAAATCCAGTTTTATAACTGGTCGGGATTTTTAAATACTGTTTCTATAACTGGTCGGGATTTTCAAATACAGTTTTATAACTGGTCGGGATTTTCAAATCTAGTTTCTATAACTGGTCGGGATTTTCAAATCCAGTTTCTATAACTGGTCGGGATTTTCAAATCCAGTTTCTATAACTGGTCGGGATTTTCAAATCCAGTTTCTATAACTGGTCGTGATTTCCAAATCTAGTGTCATAACTCGTCAGGATTTTCAAATCCAATTTCTATAACTGGTCGGGATTTTCAAATCCAGTTTTATAACTGGTCAGGATTTTCAAATGCAGTTTCTATAACTGGTCGGGATTTTTAAATCTAGTTTTATAACTGGTTGGGATTTTCAAATTCAGATTTATAACTGGTCGGGATTTTCAAATCCAGTTTCTATAAGAGGTCCCGATTTTCAAATCTAGTTTTATAATTGGTCGGGATTTTCAAATCCAGTGTTATAACTGATTAGGATTTTCAAATCCAGTTTCTATAACTGGTCGGGATTTTCAAATCCAGTTTATATAACTGGTCGGGATTTTCAAATCCAGTTTCTATAACCGGTCGGGATTTTCAAATCTAGTTTTTATAACTGGTCGGGATTTTCAAATCCAGTTTTTATAACTGGTCAGGATTTTCAAATCTAGTTTCTATAACTGGTCGGGATTTTAAAATCCAGTTTCTATAACTGGTCGGGATTTTCAAATCCAGTTTCTTTATCTGGTAGGGATTTTCAAATTAAGTTTTTATAACAAGACGGGATTTTCAAATCCAGTTTCTATAACTAGGTCGGGATTTTCAAATCTAGTGTCATAACTGGTCGGGATTTTCGAATCCAGTTTCTATAACTGGTTGGGATTTTCAAATCCAGTTTTATAACTGGTCAGAATTTTCAAATCCAGTTTCTATAACTGGTCGGGATTTTCAAATCCAGTTTTATAACTGGTCGGGATTTTCAAATCCAGTTTCTATAACTGGTCGGGATTTTTAAATCTAGTTTTATAACTGGTTAGGATTTTCAAATCCAGTTTTATAACTGGTCGGGATTTTCAAATGCAGTTTCTATAACTGGTCGAGATTTTCAAATCCAGATTTATAATTGGTCGGGATTTTCAAATCTAGTGTTATAACTGATCAGGATTTTCAAATCTAGTTTCTATAACTGGTCAGGATTTTCAAATCCAGTTTTATAACTGGTCGGGATTTTCAAATTCAGTTTTTATAACTGGTCGGGATTTTCAAATCCAGTTTCTATAACTGGTCAGAATTTTCAAATCAAGTTTCTATAACTGGTCAGAATTTTCAAATCCAGTTTTTATAACCGGTCGGGATTTTCAAATCTAGTTTCTATAACTGGTCGGGATTTTGAAATCTAGTTTCTATAACTGATCGGGATTTTCAATTGCAGATTTTATAACTGGTAGGGATTTTCAAATCCAGTTTCTATAACTGATATGGATTTTCAAATCCAGTTTCTATAACTGGTCGGGATTTTGAAATCCACTTTCTATAACTGGTCGGGATTTTCAAATACAGTTTCTATAACTGGTCGAGATTTTCAAATCCAGTTTCTATAACTGGTCGGGATTTGCAACTCCAGTTTTTATAACTCGTCGGGATTTTCAAATCCAGTATCTATAACTGGTCGGAATTTTCAAATCTAGTGTCATAACTGGTCAGAATTTTTAAATCCAGTTTCTATAACTGGTCGGGATTTTCAAATCCAGTTTCTATAACTGGTCGTGATTTTTAAATCCAGTTTCTATAACTGGTCGGGATTTTGAAATCTAGTTTCTATAACTGGTCGGGATTTTCAAATACAGTTTCTATAACTGGTCGAGATTTTCAAATCCAGTTTCTATAAATGGTCTGGATTTTCAACTCCAGTTTTTATAACTGGTCGGGATTTTCAAATCCAGTATCTATAACTGGTCAGAATTTTTAAATCTAGTGTCATAACTAGTCAGAATTTTTAAATCCAGTTTCTATAACTGGTCGGGATTTTCAAATCCAGTTTTATAACTGGTCAGGATTTTCAAATCCAGTTTCTATAACTGGTCAGGATTTTCAAATCCAGTTTTATAACTGGTCGGGATTTTCAAATCCAGTTTCTATAACTGGTCGGGATTTTTAAATCCAGTTTTATAATTGGTCGGGATTTTCAAATCCAGTTTTATAACTAGTCGGGATTTTCAAATCCAGTTTCTATAACTGGTCGGGATTTTCAAATCCAGTTTTATAATTGGTCGGAATTTTCAAATCTAGTGTTATAACTGATCATGATTTTCAAATCCAGTTTCTATAAATGGTCGGGATTTTCAAATTCAGTTTCTATAACTAGTCAGGATTTTCAAATCCAGTTTCTATAACTGGTCGGGATTTTCAAATCCAGTTTTTATAACTGGTCAGGATTTTCAAATTCAGTGTTATAACTGGTCGGGATTTTCAAATCCAGTTTCTATAACTGGTCGGGATTTTCAAATCCAGTTTCTATAACTGGTCGGTATTTTGAAATCCAGTTTCTATAAGTTGTCGGGATTTTCAAATCCAGTTTTTATAACTGGTCGGGATTTTCAAATCCAGTTTCTATAACTGGTCGGGATTTTCAAATCCAGTTTTATAACTAGTCAGGATTTTCAAATCTAGTTTCTATAACTGGTAGGGATTTTCAAATCCAGTTTCTATAACTGGTCGGGATTTTCAAATCCAGTTTCTATAACTGGTCGGGATTTTCAAATCTAGTTTTTATAACTGGTCGGGATTTTCAAATCCAGTTTTTGTAACTGGTCGGGATTTTCAAAATTCAGTTTTTACAACTGGTCGGGATTTTCAAATCCAGTTTCTATAACTGGTCGTGATTTCAAAATCTAGTGTCATAACTGGCCGGGATTTTTAAATCCAATTTCTATAACTGGTCGGGATTTTCAAATCCAGTTTTATAACTGGTCAGGATTTTCAAATGCAGTTTCTATAACTGGTCGGGATTTTTAAATCTAGTTTTATAACTGGTTGGGATTTTCAAATCCATATTTATAACTGGTCGGGATTTTCAAATCCAGTTTGTATAACTGGTCGTGATTTCCAAATCTAGTGTCATAACTGGTCTGGATTTTCAAATCCAGTTTCTATAACTGGTCGGGATTTTCAAATCCAATTTTATAACTGGTCGAGATTTTCAAATCCAGTTTTTATAACTGGTCGGGATTTTCAAATCCAGTTTCTATAACTGGTCAGGATTTTCAAATCATGTTTCTATAACTGGTCGGGATTTTCAAATCCAGTTTTTATAACCGGTCGGGATTTTCAAATTCAGTGTTATAACTGGTCGGGATTTTCAAATCCAGTTTCTATAACTGGTCGGGATTTTGAAATCCAGTTTCTATAACTGGTCGGGATTTTCAATTCCAGATTTTATAACTGGTCGGGATTTTCAAATCCAGTTTCTATATCTGGTCGGGATTTTCAAATCCAGTTTCTATAACTGGTCGAGATTTTCAAATCCAGTTTCTATAACTGGTCGTGATTTTCAAATCCAGTTTCTATAACTGGTCGGGATTTTCAACTCTAGTTTTTATAACTGGTCGGGATTTTCAAATCCAGTTTTATAACTGGTCGGGATTTTCAAATCCATTTTCTATAACTGGTCGGGATTTTCAAATCTAGTTTTATAATTGGTCGGGATTTTCAAATCCAGTGTTATAACTGATCAGGATTTTCAAATTCAGTTTCTATAACTCGTCGGGATTTTCAAATCCAGTTTTATAACTGGTCGGGATTTTCAAATCTAGTTTTAATAACTGGTCAGGATTTTCAAATTCAGTTTCTATAACTGGTCAGGATTTTCAAATCCAGTTTCTATAACTGGTCGGGATTTTCAAATCCAGTTTTTATAACTGGTCGGGATTTTCAAATTCAGTGTTATAACTGGTCGGGATTTTCAATTCCAGTTTCTATAACTGGTCGGGATTTTGAAATCCAGTTTCTATAACTGGCGGGATTTTCAAATCTAGTTTCTATAACTGGTCGGGATTTTCAAATCCAGTTTCTATAACTGATCGGTATTTTGAAATCTAGTTTCTATAAGTTGTCGGGATTTTCAAATCCAGTTTTTATAACTGGTCGGGATTTTCAAATCCAGTTTCTATAACTGGTCGGGATTTTCAAATCCAGTTTTATAACTAGTCAGGATTTTCAAATCTAGTTTCTATAACTGGTAGGGATTTTCAAATCCAGTTTCTATAACTGGTCGGGATTTTCAAATCCAGTTTCTATAACTGGTCGGGATTTTCAAATCTAGTTTTTATAACTGGTCGGGATTTTCAAATCCAGTTTTTGTAACTGGTCGGGATTTTCAAAATTCAGTTTTTACAACTGGTCGGGATTTTCAAATCCAGTTTCTATAACTGGTCGTGATTTTCAAATCCAGTTTCTATAACTGGTCGGGATTTTCAACTCCATTTTTTATAACTGGTCGGGATTTTCAAATCCAGTTTTTATAACCGGTCGGGATTTTCAAATTCAGTGTTATAACTGGTCGGGATTTTCAAATCCAGTTTCTATAACTGGTCGGGATTTTCAAATCAAGTATCTATAACAGGTCAGGATTTTCAAATCTAGTGTCATAACTGGTCGGGATTTTTAAATCCAGTTTCTATAACTGGTCGGGATTTTCAAATCCAGTTTTATAACTGGTCAGGATTTTAAAATTCAGTTTCTATAACTGGTCGGGATTTTCAAATCCAGTTTCTATAACTGGTCGGGATTTTTAAATCCAGTTTTATAACTGGTTGGGATTTTCAAATCCAGTTTTATAACTGATCGGGATTTTCAAATCCATTTTCTATAACTGGTCGGGATTTTCAAATCTAGTTTTATAATTGGTCGGGATTTTCAAATCCAGTGTTATAGCTGATCAGGATTTTCAAATTCAGTTTCTATAACTCGTCGGGATTTTCAAATCCAGTTTTATAACTGGTCGGGATTTTCAAATCCAGTTTTTATAACTGGTCGGGATTTTAAAATTCAGTTTCTATAACTGGTCAGGATTTTAAAATCCAGTCTCTATAACTGGTCGGGATTTTCAAATCCAGTTTTTATAACTGGTCGGGATTTTCAAATTCAGTGTTATAACTGGTCAGGATTTTCAAATCTAGTTTCTATAACTGGTCGGGATTTTCAAATCCAGTTTTTATAACTGGTCGGGATTTTCAAATCCAGTTTTTATAACTGGTCGGGATTTTCAAATCCAGTTTCTATAACTGGTCGGGATTTTCAAATCCAGTTTTATAACTGGTCGGGATTTTCAAATCCAGTTTTTATAACTGGTCGGGATTTTCAAATTCAGTGTTATAACTCGTCGGGATTTTCAACTCCAGTTTCTATAACTGGTCGGGATTTTGAAATCCAGTTTCTATAACTGGTTGGGATTTTCAAATTCAGTTTTTATAACTGGTCGGGATTTTCAAATCCAGTTTCTATAACTGGTCGGGATTTTCAAATCCAGTTTAAAAACTGGTCGGGATTTTCAAATCTAGTTTCTATAACTGGTCGATATTTTCAAATCCAGTTTATATAACTGGTCGGGATTTTCAAATCCAGTTTCTATAACTGGTCGGGATTTTCAAATCTAGTTTTTATAACTGGTCGGGATTTTCAAATCCAGTTTCTATAACTGGTCAGGTTTTTCAAATCTAGTTTCTATAACTGGTCAGGATTTTAAAATCCAGTTTCTATAACTGGTCGGGATTTTCAAATCCAGTTTCTATATCTGGTAGGGATTTTCAAATTAAGTTTTTATAACAGGACGGGATTTTCAAATCCAGTTTCTATAACTGGTAGGGATTTTCAAATCTAGTGTCATAACTGGTCGGGATTTTCAAATCCAGTTTCTATAACTGGTTGGGATTTTCAAATCCAGTTTTATAACTGGTCAGAATTTTCAAATCCAGTTTCTATAACTAGTCGGGATTTTCAAATCTAGTTTTATAACTGGTCGGGATTTTCAAATCCAGTTTCTATAACTGGACGGGATTTTTAAATCTAGTTTTATAACTGGTTGGGATTTTCAAATCCAGTTTTATAACTGGTCTGGATTTTCAAATGCAGTTTCTATAACTGGTCGAGATTTTCAAATCCAGATTTATAATTGGTCGGGATTTTCAAATCTAGTGTTATAACTGATCAGGATTTTCAAATCTAGTTTCTATAACTGGTCAGGATTTTCAAATGCAGTTTTATAACTGGTCGGGATTTTCAAATCTAGTTTTTGTAACTGGTCGAGATTTTCAAAATTCAGTTTTTACAACTGGTCGGGATTTTCAAATCCAGTTTCTATAACTGGTTGGGATTTTCAAATCCAGTTTCTATCACTGGTCGGGATTTTCAAATTCAGTTTCTATAACTGGTCGGGATTTTTAAATCTAGTGTCATAACTTGTTGGGATTTTCAAATCCAATTTCTATAACTGGTCGGGATTTTCAAATTCAGTTTTATAACTGGTCAGGATTTTGAAATCGAGTTTCTATAACTGGTCGGGATTTTCAAATCCAGTTTTATAACTAGTCGGGATTTTCAAATCCAATTTCTATAACTGGTCGGGATTTTTAAATCTAGTTTTTTAACTGGTTGGGATTTTCAAATCCAGATTTATAATTGGTCGGGATTTTCAAATCCAGTTTCTATAACAGGTCAGGATTTTCAAATCTAGTTTTATAATTGGTCGAGATTTTCAAATCCAGTGTTATAACTGATCAGGATTTTCAAATCCAGTTTCTATAACTGGTCGGGATTTTCAAATCTAATTTTATAACTGGTCAGGATTTTCAAATCTAGTTTTATAACTGGTCAGGGTTTTCAAATCAAGTTTCTATAACTGGTCGGGATTTTCAATTCCAGTTTTTATAACCGGTCGGGATTTTCAAATTCAGTGTTATAACTGGTCGGGATTTTCAAATCTAGTTTTTATAACTTGTCGGGATTTTCAAATCCAGTTTCTATAACTGGTCAGGATTTTCAAATCCAGTTTCTATAATTGGTCGGGATTTTAAAATCCAGTTTCTATAACTGGTCGGGATTTTCAAATCCAGTTTCTATAACTGGTCGGGATTTTCAAATCCAGTTTTTATAACTAGTCGGGATTTTCAAAACCAGTTTCTATAACTGGTCGGGATTTTCAAATCTAGTGTCATAACTGGTCGGGATTTTCAAATCCAGTTTTATAACTGGTCGGGATTTTCAAATCCATTTGCTATAACTAGTCGGGATTTTCAAATCTAGTTTTGTAATTGGTCGGGATTTTCAAATCCAGTGTTATAACTGATCAGGATTTTCAAATTTAGTTTCTATAACTCGTCGGGATTTTCAAATCCAGTTTTATAACTGGTCGGGATTTTCAAATCCAGTTTTATAACTGGTCGGGATTTTCAAATCCAGTTTTCATAACTGGTCTGGATTTTCAAATTCAGTTTCTATAACTGGTCAGGATTTTCAAATCCAGTTTCTATAACTGGTCGGGATTTTCAAATCCAGTTTTTATAACTGGTCGGGATTTTCAAATTCAGTGTTATAACTGGTCGGGATTTTCAAATCCAGTTTCTATAACTGGTCGGGATTTTCAAATCCAGTTTCGATAACTGGTCGGTATTTTGAAATCCAGTTTCTATAACTGGTCGGGATTTTCAAATCCAGTTTTTATAACTGGTCGGGATTTTCAAATCCAGTTTTATAACTGGTCGGGATTTTTAAATCCTGTTTCTATAACTGGTCGGGATTTTCAAATACAGTTTTATAACTGGTCGGGATTTTCAAATCTAGTTTCTATAACTGGTCGGGATTTTCAAATCCAGTTTCTATAACTGGTCGGGATTTTCAAATCCAGTTTCTATAACTGGTCGGGATTTTCAAATCCAGTTTCTATAACTGGTCGTGATTTCCAAATCTAGTGTCATAACTCGTCAGGATTTTCAAATCCAATTTCTATAACTGGTCGGGATTTTCAAATCCAGTTTTATAACTGGTCAGGATTTTCAAATGCAGTTTCTATAACTGGTCGGGATTTTTAAATCTAGTTTTATAACTGGTTGGGATTTTCAAATTCAGATTTATAACTGGTCGGGATTTTCAAATCCAGTTTCTATAAGAGGTCCCGATTTTCAAATCTAGTTTTATAATTGGTCGGGATTTTCAAATCCAGTGTTATAACTGATTAGGATTTTCAAATCCAGTTTCTATAACTGGTCGGGATTTTCAAATCCAGTTTATATAACTGGTCGGGATTTTCAAATCCAGTTTCTATAACCAGTCGGGATTTTCAAATCTAGTTTTTATAACTGGTCGGGATTTTCAAATCCAGTTTTTATAACTGGTCAGGATTTTCAAATCTAGTTTCTATAACTGGTCGGGATTTTAAAATCCAGTTTCTATAACTGGTCGGGATTTTCAAATCCAGTTTCTATATCTGGTAGGGATTTTCAAATTAAGTTTTTATAACAAGACGGGATTTTCAAATCCAGTTTCTATAACTAGGTCGGGATTTTCAAATCTAGTGTCATAACTGGTCGGGATTTTCCAATCCAGTTTCTATAACTGGTTGGGATTTTCAAATCCAGTTTTATAACTGGTCAGAATTTTCAAATCCAGTTTCTATAACTGGTCGGGATTTTCAAATCCAGTTTTATAACTGGTCGGGATTTTCAAATCCAGTTTCTATAACTGGTCGGGATTTTTAAATCTAGTTTTATAACTGGTTAGGATTTTCAAATCCAGTTTTATAACTGGTCGGGATTTTCAAATGCAGTTTCTATAACTGGTCGAGATTTTCAAATCCAGATTTATAATTGGTCGGGATTTTCAAATCTAGTGTTATAACTGATCAGGATTTTCAAATCTAGTTTCTATAACTGGTCAGGATTTTCAAATCCAGTTTATATAACTGGTCGGGATTTTCAAATCCAGTTTCTATAACCGGTCGGGATTTTCAAATCTAGTTTTTATAACTGGTCGGGATTTTCAAATCCAGTTTTTATAACTGGTCAGGATTTTCAAATCTAGTTTCTATAACTGGTCGGGATTTTAAAATCCAGTTTCTATAACTGGTCGGGATTTTCAAATCCAGTTTCTATATCTGGTAGGGATTTTCAAATTAAGTTTTTATAACAAGACGGGATTTTCAAATCCAGTTTCTATAACTAGGTCGGGATTTTCAAATCTAGTGTCATAACTGGTCGGGATTTTCCAATCCAGTTTCTATAACTGGTTGGGATTTTCAAATCCAGTTTTATAACTGGTCAGAATTTTCAAATCCAGTTTCTATAACTGGTCGGGATTTTCAAATCCAGTTTTATAACTGGTCGGGATTTTCAAATCCAGTTTCTATAACTGGTCGGGATTTTTAAATCTAGTTTTATAACTGGTTAGGATTTTCAAATCCAGTTTTATAACTGGTCGGGATTTTCAAATGCAGTTTCTATAACTGGTCGAGATTTTCAAATCCAGATTTATAATTGGTCGGGATTTTCAAATCTAGTGTTATAACTGATCAGGATTTTCAAATCTAGTTTCTATAACTGGTCAGGATTTTCAAATCCAGTTTTATAACTGGTCGGGATTTTCAAATTCAGTTTTTATAACTGGTCGGGATTTTCAAATCCAGTTTCTATAACTGGTCAGAATTTTCAAATCAAGTTTCTATAACTGGTCAGAATTTTCAAATCCAGTTTTTATAACCGGTCGGGATTTTCAAATCTAGTTTCTATAACTAGTCGGGATTTTGAAATCTAGTTTCTATAACTGATCGGGATTTTCAATTGCAGATTTTATAACTGGTAGGGATTTTCAAATCCAGTTTCTATAACTGATATGGATTTTCAAATCCAGTTTCTATAACTGGTCGGGATTTTGAAATCCACTTTCTATAACTGGTCGGGATTTTCAAATACAGTTTCTATAACTGGTCGAGATTTTCAAATCCAGTTTCTATAACTGGTCGGGATTTGCAACTCCAGTTTTTATAACTCGTCGGGATTTTCAAATCCAGTATCTATAACTGGTCGGAATTTTCAAATCTAGTGTCATAACTGGTCGGAATTTTTAAATCCAGTTTCTATAACTGGTCGGGATTTTCAAATCCAGTTTCTATAACTGGTCGTGATTTTTAAATCCAGTTTCTATAACTGGTCGGGATTTTGAAATCTAGTTTCTATAACTGGTCGGGATTTTCAAATACAGTTTCTATAACTGGTCGAGATTTTCAAATCCAATTTCTATAAATGGTCTGGATTTTCAACTCCAGTTTTTATAACTGGTCGGGATTTTCAAATCCAGTATCTATAACTGGTCAGAATTTTTAAATCTAGTGTCATAACTAGTCAGAATTTTTAAATCCAGTTTCTATAACTGGTCGGGATTTTCAAATCCAGTTTTATAACTGGTCAGGATTTTCAAATCCAGTTTCTATAACTGGTCACGATTTTCAAATCCAGTTTTATAACTGGTCGGGATTTTCAAATCCAGTTTCTATAACTGGTCGGGATTTTTAAATCCAGTTTTATAATTGGTCGGGATTTTCAAATACAGTTTTATAACTAGTCGGGATTTTCAAATCCAGTTTCTATAACTGGTCGGGATTTTCAAATCCAGTTTTATAATTGGTCGGAATTTTCAAATATAGTGTTATAACTGATCATGATTTTCAAATCCAGTTTCTATAAATGGTCGGGATTTTCAAATTCAGTTTCTATAACTAGTCAGGATTTTCAAATCCAGTTTCTATAACTGGTCGGGATTTTCAAATCCAGTTTTTATAACTGGTCAGGATTTTCAAATTCAGTGTTATAACTGGTCGGGATTTTGAAATCCAGTTTCTATAACTGGTCGGGATTTTCAAATCCAGTTTCTATAACTGGTCGGTATTTTGAAATCCAGTTTCTATAAGTTGTCGGGATTTTCAAATCCAGTTTTTATAACTGGTCGGGATTTTCAAATCCAGTTTCTATAACTGGTCGGGATTTTCAAATCCAGTTTTATAACTAGTCAGGATTTTCAAATCTAGTTTCTATAACTGGTAGGGATTTTCAAATCCAGTTTCTATAACTGGTCGGGATTTTCAAATCCAGTTTCTATAACTGGTCGGGATTTTCAAATCTAGTTTTTATAACTGGTCGGGATTTTCAAATCCAGTTTTTGTAACTGGTCGGGATTTTCAAAATTCAGTTTTTACAACTGGTCGGGATTTTCAAATCCAGTTTCTATAACTGGTCGTGATTTCAAAATCTAGTGTCATAACTGGCCGGGATTTTTAAATCCAATTTCTATAACTGGTCGGGATTTTCAAATCCAGTTTTATAACTGGTCAGGATTTTCAAATGCAGTTTCTATAACTGGTCGGGATTTTTAAATCTAGTTTTATAACTGGTTGGGATTTTCAAATCCAGATTTATAACTGGTCGGGATTTTCAAATCCAGTTTGTATAACTGGTCGTGATTTCCAAATCTAGTTTCATAACTGGTCGGGATTTTCAAATCCAGTTTCTATAACTGGTCGGGATTTTCAAATCCAATTTTATAACTGGTCGAGATTTTCAAATCCAGTTTTTATAACTGGTCGGGATTTTCAAATCCAGTTTCTATAACTGGTCAGGATTTTCAAATCAAGTTTCTATAACTGGTCGGGATTTTCAAATCCAGTTTTTATAACCGGTCGGGATTTTCAAATTCAGTGTTATAACTGGTCGGGATTTTCAAATCCAGTTTCTATAACTGGTCGGGATTTTGAAATCCAGTTTCTATAACTGGTCGGGATTTTCAATTCCAGATTTTATAACTGGTCGGGATTTTCAAATCCAGTTTCTATATCTGGTCGGGATTTTCAAATCCAGTTTCTATAACTGGTCGAGATTTTCAAATCCAGTTTCTATAACTGGTCGTGATTTTCAAATCCAGTTTCTATAACTGGTCGGGATTTTCAACTCTAGTTTTTATAACTGGTCGGGATTTTCAAATCCAGTTTTATAACTGGTCGGGATTTTCAAATCCATTTTCTATAACTGGTCGGGATTTTCAAATCTAGTTTTATAATTGGTCGGGATTTTCAAATCCAGTGTTATAACTGATCAGGATTTTCAAATTCAGTTTCTATAACTCGTCGGGATTTTCAAATCCAGTTTTATAACTGGTCGGGATTTTCAAATCTAGTTTTAATAACTGGTCAGGATTTTCAAATTCAGTTTCTATAACTGGTCAGGATTTTCAAATCCAGTTTCTATAACTGGTCGGGATTTTCAAATCCAGTTTTTATAACTGGTCGGGATTTTCAAATTCAGTGTTATAACTGGTCGGGATTTTCAATTCCAGTTTCTATAACTGGTCGGGATTTTGAAATCCAGTTTCTATAACTGGTTGGGATTTTCAAATCCAGTTTTTATAACTGGTCGGGATTTTCAAATCCAGTTTCTATAACTGGTCGAGATTTTCAAATCCAGTTTTATAACTGGCGGGATTTTCAAATCTAGTTTCTATAACTGGTCGGGATTTTCAAATCCAGTTTCTATAACTGGTCGGTATTTTGAAATCCAGTTTCTATAAGTTGTCGGGATTTTCAAATCCAGTTTTTATAACTGGTCGGGATTTTCAAATCCAGTTTCTATAACTGGTCGGGATTTTCAAATCCAGTTTTATAACTAGTCAGGATTTTCAAATCTAGTTTCTATAACTGGTAGGGATTTTCAAATCCAGTTTCTATAACTGGTCGGGATTTTCAAATCCAGTTTCTATAACTGGTCGGGATTTTCAAATCTAGTTTTTATAACTGGTCGGGATTTTCAAATCCAGTTTTTGTAACTGGTCCGGATTTTCAAAATTCAGTTTTTACAACTGGTCGGGATTTTCAAATCCAGTTTCTATAACTGGTCGTGATTTCAAAATCTAGTGTCATAACTGGCCGGGATTTTTAAATCCAATTTCTATAACTGGTCGGGATTTTCAAATCCAGTTTTATAACTGGTCAGGATTTTCAAATGCAGTTTCTATAACTGGTCGGGATTTTCAAATCTAGTTTTTATAACTGGTCGGGATTTTCAAATCCAGTTTTTGTAACTGGTCGGGATTTTCAAAATTCAGTTTTTACAACTGGTCGGGATTTTCAAATCCAGTTTCTATAACTGGTCGTGATTTTCAAATCCAGTTTCTATAACTGGTCGGGATTTTCAAATCCAATTTTATAACTGGTCGAGATTTTCAAATCCAGTTTTATAACTGGCGGGATTTTCAAATCTAGTTTCTATAACTGGTCGGGATTTTCAAATCCAGTTTCTATAACTGGTCGGTATTTTGAAATCCAGTTTCTATAAGTTGTCGGGATTTTCAAATCCAGTTTTTATAACTGGTCGGGATTTTCAAATCCAGTTTCTATAACTGGTCGGGATTTTTAAATCTAGTTTTATAACTGGTTAGGATTTTCAAATCCAGTTTTATAACTGGTCGGGATTTTCAAATGCAGTTTCTATAACTGGTCGAGATTTTCAAATCCAGATTTATAATTGGTCGGGATTTTCAAATCTAGTGTTATAACTGATCAGGATTTTCAAATCTAGTTTCTATAACTGGTCAGGATTTTCAAATCCAGTTTTATAACTGGTCGGGATTTTCAAATTCAGTTTTTATAACTGGTCGGGATTTTCAAATCCAGTTTCTATAACTGATCAGAATTTTCAAATCAAGTTTCTATAACTGGTCAGAATTTTCAAATCCAGTTTTTATAACCGGTCGGGATTTTCAAATCTAGTTTCTATAACTGGTCGGGATTTTGAAATCTAGTTTCTATAACTGATCGGGATTTTCAATTGCAGATTTTATAACTGGTAGGGATTTTCAAATCCAGTTTCTATAACTGATATGGATTTTCAAATCCAGTTTCTATAACTGGTCGGGATTTTGAAATCCACTTTCTATAACTGGTCGGGATTTTCAAATACAGTTTCTATAACTGGTCGAGATTTTCAAATCCAGTTTCTATAACTGGTCGGGATTTGCAACTCCAGTTTTTATAACTCGTCGGGATTTTCAAATCCAGTATCTATAACTGGTCGGAATTTTCAAATCTAGTGTCATAACTGGTCGGAATTTTTAAATCCAGTTTCTATAACTGGTCGGGATTTTCAAATCCAGTTTCTATAACTGGTCGTGATTTTTAAATCCAGTTTCTATAACTGGTCGGGATTTTGAAATCTAGTTTCTATAACTGGTCGGGATTTTGAAATACAGTTTCTATAACTAGTCGAGATTTTCAAATCCAGTTTCTATAAATGGTCTGGATTTTCAACTCCAGTTTTTATAACTGGTCGGGATTTTCAAATCCAGTATCTATAACTGGTCAGAATTTTTAAATCTAGTGTCATAACTAGTCAGAATTTTTAAATCCAGTTTCTATAACTGGTCGGGATTTTCAAATCCAGTTTTATAACTGGTCAGGATTTTCAAATCCAGTTTCTATAACTGGTCAGGATTTTCAAATCCAGTTTTATAACTGGTCGGGATTTTCAAATCCAGTTTCTATAACTGGTCGGGATTTTTAAATCCAGTTTTATAATTGGTCGGGATTTTCAAATCCAGTTTTATAACTAGTCGGGATTTTCAAATCCAGTTTCTATAACTGGTTGGGATTTTCAAATCCAGTTTTATAATTGGTCGGAATTTTCAAATCTAGTGTTATAACTGATCATGATTTTCAAATCCAGTTTCTATAAATGGTCGGGATTTTCAAATTCAGTTTCTATAACTAGTCAGGATTTTCAAATCCAGTTTCTATAACTGGTCGGGATTTTCAAATCCAGTTTTTATAACTGGTCAGGATTTTCAAATTCAGTGTTATAACTGGTCGGGATTTTCAAATCCAGTTTCTATAACTGGTCGGGATTTTCAAATCCAGTTTCTATAACTGGTCGGTATTTTGAAATCCAGTTTCTATAAGTTGTCGGGATTTTCAAATCCAGTTTTTATAACTGGTCGGGATTTTCAAATCCAGTTTCTATAACTGGTCGGGATTTTCAAATCCAGTTTTATAACTAGTCAGGATTTTCAAATCTAGTTTCTATAACTGGTAGGGATTTTCAAATCCAGTTTCTATAACTGGTCGGGATTTTCAAATCCAGTTTCTATAACTGGTCGGGATTTTCAAATCTAGTTTTTATAACTGGTCGGGATTTTCAAATCCAGTTTTTGTAACTGGTCGGGATTTTCAAAATTCAGTTTTTACAACTGGTCGGGATTTTCAAATCCAGTTTCTATAACTGGTCGTGATTTCAAAATCTAGTGTCATAACTGGCCGGGATTTTTAAATCCAATTTCTATAACTGGTCGGGATTTTCAAATCCAGTTTTATAACTGGTCAGGATTTTCAAATGCAGTTTCTATAACTGGTCGGGATTTTTAAATCTAGTTTTATAACTGGTTGGGATTTTCAAATCCAGATTTATAACTGGTCGGGATTTTCAAATCCAGTTTGTATAACTGGTCGTGATTTCCAAATCTAGTGTCATAACTGGTCGGGATTTTCAAATCCAGTTTCTATAACTGGTCGGGATTTTCAAATCCAATTTTATAACTGGTCGAGATTTTCAAATCCAGTTTTTATAACTGGTCGGGATTTTCAAATCCAGTTTCTATAACTGGTCAGGATTTTCAAATCAAGTTTCTATAACTGGTAGGGATTTTCAAATCCAGTTTTTATAACCGGTCGGGATTTTCAAATTCAGTGTTATAACTGGTCGGGATTTTCAAATCCAGTTTCTATAACTGGTCGGGATTTTGAAATCCAGTTTCTATAACTGGTCGGGATTTTCAATTCCAGATTTTATAACTGGTCGGGATTTTCAAATCCAGTTTCTATATCTGGTCGGGATTTTCAAATCCAGTTTCTATAACTGGTCGAGATTTTCAAATCCAGTTTCTATAACTGGTCGTGATTTTCAAATCCAGTTTCTATAACTGGTAGGGATTTTCAACTCTAGTTTTTATAACTGGTCGGGATTTTCAAATCCAGTTTTATAACTGGTCGGGATTTTCAAATCCATTTTCTATAACTGGTCGGGATTTTCAAATCTAGTTTTATAATTGGTCGGGATTTTCAAATCCAGTGTTATAACTGATCAGGATTTTCAAATTCAGTTTCTATAACTCGTCGGGATTTTCAAATCCAGTTTTATAACTGGTCGGGATTTTCAAATCTAGTTTTAATAACTGGTTAGGATTTTCAAATTCAGTTTCTATAACTGGTCAGGATTTTCAAATCCAGTTTCTATAACTGGTCGGGATTTTCAAATTCAGTTTTTATAACTGGTCGCGATTTTCAAATTCAGTGTTATAACTGGTCGGGATTTTCAAATCCAGTTTCTATAACTGGTCGGGATTTTGAAATCCAGTTTCTATAACTGGTTGGGATTTTCAAATCCAGTTTTTATAACTGGTCGGGATTTTCAAATCCAGTTTCTATAACTGGTCGAGATTTTCAAATCCAGTTTTATAACTGGCGGGATTTTCAAATCTAGTTTCTATAACTGGTCGGGATTTTCAAATCCAGTTTCTATAACTGGTCGGTATTTTGAAATCCAGTTTCTATAAGTTGTCGGGATTTTCAAATCCAGTTTTTATAACTGGTCGGGATTTTCAAATCCAGTTTCTATAACTGGTCGGGATTTTCAAATCCAGTTTTATAACTAGTCAGGATTTTCAAATCTAGTTTCTATAACTGGTAGGGATTTTCAAATCCAGTTTCTATAACTGGTCGGGATTTTCAAATCCAGTTTCTATAACTGGTCGGGATTTTCAAATCTAGTTTTTATAACTGGTCGGGATTTTCAAATCTAGTTTTTATAACTGGTCGGGATTTTCAAATCCAGTTTTTGTAACTGGTCGGGATTTTCAAAATTCAGTTTTTACAACTGGTCGGGATTTTCAAATCCAGTTTCTATAACTGGTCGTGATTTCAAAATCTAGTGTCATAACTGGCCGGGATTTTTAAATCCAATTTCTATAACTGGTCGGGATTTTCAAATCTAGTTTTATAACTGGTCAGGATTTTCAAATGCAGTTTCTATAACTGGTCGGGATTTTCAAATCTAGTTTTTATAACTGGTCGGGATTTTCAAATCCAGTTTTTGTAACTGGTCGGGATATTCAAAATTCAGTTTTTACAATTGGTCGGGATTTTCAAATCCAGTTTCTATAACTGGTCGTGATTTTCAAATCCAGTTTCTATAACTGGTCGGGATTTTCAAATCCAATTTTATAACTGGTCGAGATTTTCAAATCCAGTTTTTATAACTGGTCGGGATTTTCAAATCCAGTTTCTATAACTGGTCAGGATTTTCAAATCAAGTTTCTATAACTGGTCGGGATTTTCAAATCCAGTTTTTATAACCGGTCGGGATTTTCAAATTCAGTGTTATAACTGGTCGGGATTTTCAAATCCAGTTTCTATAACTGGTCGGGATTTTGAAATCCAGTTTCTATAACTGGTCGGGATTTTCAATTCCAGATTTTATAACTGGTCGGGATTTTCAAATCCAGTTTCTATATCTGGTCGGGATTTTCAAATCCAGTTTCTATAACTGGTCGAGATTTTCAAATCCAGTTTCTATAACTGGTCGTGATTTTCAAATCCAGTTTCTATAACTGGTCGGGATTTTCAACTCTAGTTTTTATAACTGGTCGGGATTTTCAAATCCAGTTTTATAACTGGTCGGGATTTTCAAATCCATTTTCTATAACTGGTCGGGATTTTCAAATCTAGTTTTATAATTGGTCGGGATTTTCAAATCCAGTGTTATAACTGATCAGGATTTTCAAATTCAGTTTCTATAACTCGTCGGGATTTTCAAATCCAGTTTTATAACTGGTCGGGATTTTCAAATCTAGTTTTAATAACTGGTCAGGATTTTCAAATTCAGTTTCTATAACTGGTCAGGATTTTCAAATCCAGTTTCTATAACTGGTCGGGATTTTCAAATCCAGTTTTTATAACTGGTCGGGATTTTCAAATTCAGTGTTATAACTGGTCGGGATTTTCAATTCCAGTTTCTATAACTGGTCGGGATTTTGAAATCCAGTTTCTATAACTGGTTGGGATTTTCAAATCCAGTTTTTATAACTGGTCGGGATTTTCAAATCCAGTTTCTATAACTGGTCGAGATTTTCAAATCCAGTTTTATAACTGGCGGGATTTTCAAATCTAGTTTCTATAACTGGTCGGGATTTTCAAATCCAGTTTCTATAACTGGTCGGTATTTTGAAATCCAGTTTCTATAAGTTGTCGGGATTTTCAAATCCAGTTTTTATAACTGGTCGGGATTTTCAAATCCAGTTTCTATAACTGGTCGGGATTTTCAAATCCAGTTTTATAACTAGTCAGGATTTTCAAATCTAGTTTCTATAACTGGTAGGAATTTTCAAATCCAGTTTCTATAACTGGTCGGGATTTTCAAATCCAGTTTCTATAACTGGTCGGGATTTTCAAATCTAGTTTTTATAACTGGTCGGGATTTTCAAATCCAGTTTTTGTAACTGGTCGGGATTTTCAAAATTCAGTTTTTACAACTGGTCGGGATTTTCAAATCCAGTTTCTATAACTGGTCGTGATTTCAAAATCTAGTGTCATAACTGGCCGGGATTTTTAAATCCAATTTCTATAACTGGTCGGGATTTTCAAATCCAGTTTTATAACTGGTCAGGATTTTCAAATGCAGTTTCTATAACTGGTCGGGATTTTCAAATCTAGTTTTTATAACTGGTCGGGATTTTCAAATCCAGTTTTTGTAACTGGTCGGGATTTTCAAAATTCAGTTTTTACAACTGGTCGGGATTTTCAAATACAGTTTCTATAACTGGTCGTGATTTTCAAATCCAGTTTCTATAACTGGTCGGGATTTTCAAATCCAATTTTATAACTGGTCGAGATTTTCAAATCCAGTTTTATAACTGGCGGGATTTTCAAATCTAGTTTCTATAACTGGTCGGGATTTTCAAATCCAGTTTCTATAACTGGTCGGTATTTTGAAATCCAGTTTCTATAAGTTGTCGGGATTTTCAAATCCAGTTTTTATAACTGGTCGGGATTTTCAAATCCAGTTTCTATAACTGGTCGGGATTTTTAAATCTAGTTTTATAACTGGTTAGGATTTTCAAATCCAGTTTTATAACTGGTCGGGATTTTCAAATGCAGTTTCTATAACTGGTCGAGATTTTCAAATCCAGATTTATAATTGGTCGGGATTTTCAAATCTAGTGTTATAACTGATCAGGATTTTCAAATCTAGTTTCTATAACTGGTCAGGATTTTCAAATCCAGTTTTATAACTGGTCGGGATTTTCAAATTCAGTTTTTATAACTGGTCGGGATTTTCAAATCCAGTTTCTATAACTGATCAGAATTTTCAAATCAAGTTTCTATAACTGGTCAGAATTTTCAAATCCAGTTTTTATAACCGGTCGGGATTTTCAAATCTAGTTTCCATAACTGGTCGGGATTTTGAAATCTAGTTTCTATAACTGATCGGGATTTTCAATTGCAGATTTTATAACTGGTAGGGATTTTCAAATCCAGTTTCTATAACTGATATGGATTTTCAAATCCAGTTTCTATAACTGGTCGGGATTTTGAAATCCACTTTCTATAACTGGTCGGGATTTTCAAATACAGTTTCTATAACTGGTCGAGATTTTCAAATCCAGTTTCTATAACTGGTCGGGATTTGCAACTCCAGTTTTTATAACTCGTCGGGATTTTCAAATCCAGTATCTATAACTGGTCGGAATTTTCAAATCTAGTGTCATAACTGGTCGGAATTTTTAAATCCAGTTTCTATAACTGGTCGGGATTTTCAAATCCAGTTTCTATAACTGGTCGTGATTTTTAAATCCAGTTTCTATAACTGGTCGGGATTTTGAAATCTACTTTCTATAACTGGTCGGGATTTTGAAATACAGTTTCTATAACTAGTCGAGATTTTCAAATCCAGTTTCTATAAATGGTCTGGATTTTCAACTCCAGTTTTTATAACTGGTCGGGATTTTCAAATCCAGTATCTATAACTGGTCAGAATTTTTAAATCTAGTGTCATAACTAGTCAGAATTTTTAAATCCAGTTTCTATAACTGGTCGGGATTTTCAAATCCAGTTTTATAACTGGTCAGGATTTTCAAATCCAGTTTCTATAACTGGTCAGGATTTTCAAATCCAGTTTTATAACTGGTCGGGATTTTCAAATCCAGTTTCTATAACTGGTCGGGATTTTTAAATCCAGTTTTATAATTGGTCGGGATTTTCAAATCCAGTTTTATAACTAGTCGGGATTTTCAAATCCAGTTTCTATAACTGGTTGGGATTTTCAAATCCAGTTTTATAATTGGTCGGAATTTTCAAATCTAGTGTTATAACTGATCATGATTTTCAAATCCAGTTTCTATAAATGGTCGGGATTTTCAAATTCAGTTTCTATAACTAGTCAGGATTTTCAAATCCAGTTTCTATAACTGGTCGGGATTTTCAAATCCAGTTTTTATAACTGGTCAGGATTTTCAAATTCAGTGTTATAACTGGTCGGGATTTTCAAATCCAGTTTCTATAACTGGTCGGGATTTTCAAATCCAGTTTCTATAACTGGTCGGTATTTTGAAATCCAGTTTCTATAAGTTGTCGGGATTTTCAAATCCAGTTTTTATAACTGGTCGGGATTTTCAAATCCAGTTTCTATAACTGGTCGGGATTTTCAAATCCAGTTTTATAACTAGTCAGGATTTTCAAATCTAGTTTCTATAACTGGTAGGGATTTTCAAATCCAGTTTCTATAACTGGTCGGGATTTTCAAATCCAGTTTCTATAACTGGTCGGGATTTTCAAATCTAGTTTTTATAACTGGTCGGGATTTTCAAATCCAGTTTTTGTAACTGGTCGGGATTTTCAAATCCAGTTTTTGTAACTGGTCGGGATTTTCAAAATTCAGTTTTTACAACTGGTCGGCATTTTCAAATCCAGTTTCTATAACTGGTCGTGATTTCAAAATCTAGTGTCATAACTGGCCGGGATTTTTAAATCCAATTTCTATAACTGGTCGGGATTTTCAAATCCAGTTTTATAACTGGTCAGGATTTTCAAATGCAGTTTCTATAACTGGTCGGGATTTTTAAATCTAGTTTTATAACTGGTTGGGATTTTCAAATCCAGATTTATAACTGGTCGGGATTATCAAATCCAGTTTGTATAACTGGTCGTGATTTCCAAATCTAGTGTCATAACTGGTCGGGATTTTCAAATCCAGTTTCTATAACTGGTCGGGATTTTCAAATCCAATTTTATAACTGGTCGAGATTTTCAAATCCAGTTTTTATAACTGGTCGGGATTTTCAAATCCAGTTTCTATAACTGGTCAGGATTTTCAAATCAAGTTTCTATAACTGGTAGGGATTTTCAAATCCAGTTTTTATAACCGGTCGGGATTTTCAAATTCAGTGTTATAACTGGTCGGGATTTTCAAATCCAGTTTCTATAACTGGTCGGGATTTTGAAATCCAGTTTCTATAACTGGTCGGGATTTTCAATTCCAGATTTTATAACTGGTCGGGATTTTCAAATCCAGTTTCTATATCTGGTCGGGATTTTCAAATCCAGTTTCTATAACTGGTCGAGATTTTCAAATCCAGTTTCTATAACTGGTCGTGATTTTCAAATCCAGTTTCTATAACTGGTAGGGATTTTCAACTCTAGTTTTTATAACTGGTCGGGATTTTCAAATCCAGTTTTATAACTGGTCGGGATTTTCAAATCCATTTTCTATAACTGGTCGGGATTTTCAAATCTAGTTTTATAATTGGTCGGGATTTTCAAATCCAGTGTTATAACTGATCAGGATTTTCAAATTCAGTTTCTATAACTCGTCGGGATTTTCAAATCCAGTTTTATAACTGGTCGGGATTTTCAAATCTAGTTTTAATAACTGGTCAGGATTTTCAAATTCAGTTTCTATAACTGGTCAGGATTTTCAAATCCAGTTTCTATAACTGGTCGGGATTTTCAAATCCAGTTTTTATAACTGGTCGCGATTTTCAAATTCAGTGTTATAACTGGTCGGGATTTTCAAATCCAGTTTCTATAACTGGTCGGGATTTTGAAATCCAGTTTCTATAACTGGTTGGGATTTTCAAATCCAGTTTTTATAACTGGTCGGGATTTTCAAATCCAGTTTCTATAACTGGTCGAGATTTTCAAATCCAGTTTTATAACTGGCGGGATTTTCAAATCTAGTTTCTATAACTGGTCGGGATTTTCAAATCCAGTTTCTATAACTGGTCGGTATTTTGAAATCCAGTTTCTATAAGTTGTCGGGATTTTCAAATCCAGTTTTTATAACTGGTCGGGATTTTCAAATCCAGTTTCTATAACTGGTCGGGATTTTCAAATCCAGTTTTATAACTAGTCAGGATTTTCAAATCTAGTTTCTATAACTGGTAGGGATTTTCAAATCCAGTTTCTATAACTGATCGGGATTTTCAAATCCAGTTTCTATAACTGGTCGGGATTTTCAAATCTAGTTTTTATAACTGGTCGGGATTTTCAAATCCAGTTTTTGTAACTGGTCGGGATTTTCAAAATTCAGTTTTTACAACTGGTCGGGATTTTCAAATCCAGTTTCTATAACTGGTCGTGATTTCAAAATCTAGTGTCATAACTGGCCGGGATTTTTAAATCCAATTTCTATAACTGGTCGGGATTTTCAAATCTAGTTTTATAACTGGTCAGGATTTTCAAATGCAGTTTCTATAACTGGTCGGGATTTTCAAATCTAGTTTTTATAACTGGTCGGGATTTTCAAATCCAGTTTTTGTAACTGGTCGGGATATTCAAAATTCAGTTTTTACAATTGGTCGGGATTTTCAAATCCAGTTTCTATAACTGGTCGTGATTTTCAAATCCAGTTTCTATAACTGGTCGGGATTTTCAAATCCAATTTTATAACTGGTCGAGATTTTCAAATCCAGTTTTTATAACTGGTCGGGATATTCAAATCCAGTTTCTATAACTGGTCAGGATTTTCAAATCAAGTTTCTATAACTGGTCGGGATTTTCAAATCCAGTTTTTATAACCGGTCGGGATTTTCAAATTCAGTGTTATAACTGGTCGGGATTTTCAAATCCAGTTTCTATAACTGGTCGGGATTTTGAAATCCAGTTTCTATAACTGGTCGGGATTTTCAATTCCAGATTTTATAACTGGTCGGGATTTTCAAATCCAGTTTCTATATCTGGTCGGGATTTTCAAATCCAGTTTCTATAACTGGTCGAGATTTTCAAATCCAGTTTCTATAACTGGTCGTGATTTTCAAATCCAGTTTCTATAACTGGTCGGGATTTTCAACTCTAGTTTTTATAACTGGTCGGGATTTTCAAATCCAGTTTTATAACTGGTCGGGATTTTCAAATCCATTTTCTATAACTGGTCGGGATTTTCAAATCTAGTTTTATAATTGGTCGGGATTTTCAAATCCAGTGTTATAACTGATCAGGATTTTCAAATTCAGTTTCTATAACTCGTCGGGATTTTCAAATCCAGTTTTATAACTGGTCGGGATTTTCAAATCTAGTTTTAATAACTGGTCAGGATTTTCAAATTCAGTTTCTATAACTGGTCAGGATTTTCAAATCCAGTTTCTATAACTGGTCGGGATTTTCAAATCCAGTTTTTATAACTGGTCGGGATTTTCAAATTCAGTGTTATAACTGGTCGGGATTTTCAACTCCAGTTTCTATAACTGGTCGGGATTTTGAAATCCAGTTTCTATAACTCGTCGGGATTTTCAAATCCAGTTTTATAACTGGTCGGGATTTTCAAATCCAGTTTTATAGCTGGTCGGGATTTTCAAATCCATTTTCTATAAGTGGTCGGGATTTTCAAATCTTGTTTTGTAATTAGTCGGGATTTTCAAATCTAGTGTTATAACTGATCAGGATTTTCAAATTCAGTTTCTATAACTCCTCGCGATTTTCAAATCCAGTTTTATAACTGGTCGGGATTTTCAAATCCAGTTTTATAACTGGTCTGGATTTTCAAATGCAGTTTCTATAACTGGTCGAGATTTTCAAATCCAGATTTATAATTGGTCGGGATTTTCAAATCTAGTGTTATAACTGATCAGGATTTTCAAATCTAGTTTCTATAACTGGTCAGGATTTTCAAATGCAGTTTTATAACTGGTCGGGATTTTCAAATCTAGTTTTTGTAACTGGTCGAGATTTTCAAAATTCAGTTTTTACAACTGGTCGGGATTTTCAAATCCAGTTTCTATAACTGGTTGGGATTTTCAAATCCAGTTTCTATCACTGGTCGGGATTTTCAAATTCAGTTTCTATAACTGGTCGGGATTTTTAAATCTAGTGTCATAACTTGTTGGGATTTTTAAATCCAATTTCTATAACTGGTCGGGATTTTCAAATTCAGTTTTATAACTGGTCAGGATTTTGAAATCGAGTTTCTATAACTGGTCGGGATTTTCAAATCCAGTTTTATAACTAGTCGGGATTTTCAAATCCAATTTCTATAACTGGTCGGGATTTTTAAATCTAGTTTTTTAACTGGTTGGGATTTTCAAATCCAGATTTATAATTGGTCGGGATTTTCAAATCCAGTTTCTATAACAGGTCAGGATTTTCAAATCTAGTTTTATAATTGGTCGAGATTTTCAAATCCAGTGTTATAACTGATCAGGATTTTCAAATCCAGTTTCTATAACTGGTCGGGATTTTCAAATCTAATTTTATAACTGGTCAGGATTTTCAAATCTAGTTTTATAACTGGTCAGGGTTTTCAAATCAAGTTTCTATAACTGGTCGGGATTTTCAATTCCAGTTTTTATAACCGGTCGGGATTTTCAAATTCAGTGTTATAACTGGTCGGGATTTTCAAATCTAGTTTTTATAACTTGTCGGGATTTTCAAATCCAGTTTCTATAACTGGTCAGGATTTTCAAATCCAGTTTCTATAATTGGTCGGGATTTTAAAATCCAGTTTCTATAACTGGTCGGGATTTTCAAATCCAGTTTCTATAACTGGTCGGGATTTTCAAATCCAGTTTTTATAACTAGTCGGGATTTTCAAAACCAGTTTCTATAACTGGTCGGGATTTTCAAATCTAGTGTCATAACTGGTCGGGATTTTCAAATCCAGTTTTATAACTGGTCGGGATTTTCAAATCCATTTGCTATAACTAGTCGGGATTTTCAAATCTAGTTTTGTAATTGGTCGGGATTTTCAAATCCAGTGTTATAACTGATCAGGATTTTCAAATTTAGTTTCTATAACTCGTCGGGATTTTCAAATCCAGTTTTATAACTGGTCGGGATTTTCAAATCCAGTTTTCATAACTGGTCTGGATTTTCAAATTCAGTTTCTATAACTGGTCAGGATTTTCAAATCCAGTTTCTATAACTGGTCGGGATTTTCAAATCCAGTTTTTATAACTGGTCGGGATTTTCAAATTCAGTGTTATAACTGGTCGGGATTTTCAAATCCAGTTTCTATAACTGGTCGGGATTTTCAAATCCAGTTTCGATAACTGGTCGGTATTTTGAAATCCAGTTTCTATAACTGGTCGGGATTTTCAAATCCAGTTTTTATAACTGGTCGGGATTTTCAAATCCAGTTTTATAACTGGTCGGGATTTTTAAATCCTGTTTCTATAACTGGTCGGGATTTTCAAATACAGTTTTATAACTGGTCGGGATTTTCAAATCTAGTTTCTATAACTGGTCGGGATTTTCAAATCCAGTTTCTATAACTGGTCGGGATTTTCAAATCCAGTTTCTATAACTGGTCGGGATTTTCAAATCCAGTTTCTATAACTGGTCGTGATTTCCAAATCTAGTGTCATAACTCGTCAGGATTTTCAAATCCAATTTCTATAACTGGTCGGGATTTTCAAATCCAGTTTTATAACTGGTCAGGATTTTCAAATGCAGTTTCTATAACTGGTCGGGATTTTTAAATCTAGTTTTATAACTGGTTGGGATTTTCAAATTCAGATTTATAACTGGTCGGGATTTTCAAATCCAGTTTCTATAAGAGGTCCCGATTTTCAAATCTAGTTTTATAATTGGTCGGGATTTTCAAATCCAGTGTTATAACTGATTAGGATTTTCAAATCCAGTTTCTATAACTGGTCGGGATTTTCAAATCCAGTTTATATAACTGGTCGGGATTTTCAAATCCAGTTTCTATAACCGGTCGGGATTTTCAAATCTAGTTTTTATAACTGGTCGGGATTTTCAAATCCAGTTTTTATAACTGGTCAGGATTTTCAAATCTAGTTTCTATAACTGGTCGGGATTTTAAAATCCAGTTTCTATAACTGGTCGGGATTTTCAAATCCAGTTTCTTTATCTGGTAGGGATTTTCAAATTAAGTTTTTATAACAAGACGGGATTTTCAAATCCAGTTTCTATAACTGGTCGGGATTTTCAAATCCAGTTTCTATAACTGGTCGGGATTTTTAAATCCAGTTTTATAATTGGTCGGGATTTTCAAATCCAGTTTTATAACTAGTCGGGATTTTCAAATCCAGTTTCTATAACTGGTTGGGATTTTCAAATCCAGTTTTATAATTGGTCGGAATTTTCAAATCTAGTGTTATAACTGATCATGATTTTCAAATCCAGTTTCTATAAATGGTCGGGATTTTCAAATTCAGTTTCTATAACTAGTCAGGATTTTCAAATCCAGTTTCTATAACTGGTCGGGATTTTCAAATCCAGTTTTTATAACTGGTCAGGATTTTCAAATTCAGTGTTATAACTGGTCGGGATTTTCAAATCCAGTTTCTATAACTGGTCGGGATTTTCAAATCCAGTTTCTATAACTGGTCGGTATTTTGAAATCCAGTTTCTATAAGTTGTCGGGATTTTCAAATCCAGTTTTTATAACTGGTCGGGATTTTCAAATCCAGTTTCTATAACTGGTCGGGATTTTCAAATCCAGTTTTATAACTAGTCAGGATTTTCAAATCTAGTTTCTATAACTGGTAGGGATTTTCAAATCCAGTTTCTATAACTGGTCGGGATTTTCAAATCCAGTTTCTATAACTGGTCGGGATTTTCAAATCTAGTTTTTATAACTGGTCGGGATTTTCAAATCCAGTTTTTGTAACTGGTCGGGATTTTCAAAATTCAGTTTTTACAACTGGTCGGGATTTTCAAATCCAGTTTCTATAACTGGTCGTGATTTCAAAATCTAGTGTCATAACTGGCCGGGATTTTTAAATCCAATTTCTATAACTGGTCGGGATTTTCAAATCCAGTTTTATAACTGGTCAGGATTTTCAAATGCAGTTTCTATAACTGGTCGGGATTTTTAAATCTAGTTTTATAACTGGTTGGGATTTTCAAATCCAGATTTATAACTGGTCGGGATTTTCAAATCCAGTTTGTATAACTGGTCGTGATTTCCAAATCTAGTGTCATAACTGGTCGGGATTTTCAAATCCAGTTTCTATAACTGGTCGGGATTTTCAAATCCAATTTTATAACTGGTCGAGATTTTCAAATCCAGTTTTTATAACTGGTCGGGATTTTCAAATCCAGTTTCTATAACTGGTCAGGATTTTCAAATCAAGTTTCTATAACTGGTAGGGATTTTCAAATCCAGTTTTTATAACCGGTCGGGATTTTCAAATTCAGTGTTATAACTGGTCGGGATTTTCAAATCCAGTTTCTATAACTGGTCGGGATTTTGAAATCCAGTTTCTATAACTGGTCGGGATTTTCAATTCCAGATTTTATAACTGGTCGGGATTTTCAAATCCAGTTTCTATATCTGGTCGGGATTTTCAAATCCAGTTTCTATAACTGGTCGAGATTTTCAAATCCAGTTTCTATAACTGGTCGTGATTTTCAAATCCAGTTTCTATAACTGGTAGGGATTTTCAACTCTAGTTTTTATAACTGGTCGGGATTTTCAAATCCAGTTTTATAACTGGTCGGGATTTTCAAATCCATTTTCTATAACTGGTCGGGATTTTCAAATCTAGTTTTATAATTGGTCGGGATTTTCAAATCCAGTGTTATAACTGATCAGGATTTTCAAATTCAGTTTCTATAACTCGTCGGGATTTTCAAATCCAGTTTTATAACTAGTCGGGATTTTCAAATCTAGTTTTAATAACTGGTCAGGATTTTCAAATTCAGTTTCTATAACTGGTCAGGATTTTCAAATCCAGTTTCTATAACTGGTCGGGATTTTCAAATCCAGTTTTTATAACTGGTCGCGATTTTCAAATTCAGTGTTATAACTGGTCGGGATTTTCAAATCCAGTTTCTATAACTGGTCGGGATTTTGAAATCCAGTTTCTATAACTGGTTGGGATTTTCAAATCCAGTTTTTATAACTGGTCGGGATTTTCAAATCCAGTTTCTATAACTGGTCGAGATTTTCAAATCCAGTTTTATAACTGGCGGGATTTTCAAATCTAGTTTCTATAACTGGTCGGGATTTTCAAATCCAGTTTCTATAACTGGTCGGTATTTTGAAATCCAGTTTCTATAAGTTGTCGGGATTTTCAAATCCAGTTTTTATAACTGGTCGGGATTTTCAAATCCAGTTTCTATAACTGGTCGGGATTTTCAAATCCAGTTTTATAACTAGTCAGGATTTTCAAATCTAGTTTCTATAACTGGTAGGGATTTTCAAATCCAGTTTCTATAACTGGTCGGGATTTTCAAATCCAGTTTCTATAACTGGTCGGGATTTTCAAATCTAGTTTTTATAACTGGTCGGGATTTTCAAATCCAGTTTTTGTAACTGGTCGGGATTTTCAAAATTCAGTTTTTACAACTGGTCGGGATTTTCAAATCCAGTTTCTATAACTGGTCGTGATTTCAAAATCTAGTGTCATAACTGGCCGGGATTTTTAAATCCAATTTCTATAACTGGTCGGGATTTTCAAATCTAGTTTTATAACTGGTCAGGATTTTCAAATGCAGTTTCTATAACTGGTCGGGATTTTCAAATCTAGTTTTTATAACTGGTCGGGATTTTCAAATCCAGTTTTTGTAACTGGTCGGGATATTCAAAATTCAGTTTTTACAATTGGTCGGGATTTTCAAATCCAGTTTCTATAACTGGTCGTGATTTTCAAATCCAGTTTCTATAACTGGTCGGGATTTTCAAATCCAATTTTATAACTGGTCGAGATTTTCAAATCCAGTTTTTATAACTGGTCGGGATATTCAAATCCAGTTTCTATAACTGGTCAGGATTTTCAAATCAAGTTTCTATAACTGGTCGGGATTTTCAAATCCAGTTTTTATAACCGGTCGGGATTTTCAAATTCAGTGTTATAACTGGTCGGGATTTTCAAATCCAGTTTCTATAACTGGTCGGGATTTTGAAATCCAGTTTCTATAACTGGTCGGGATTTTCAATTCCAGATTTTATAACTGGTCGGGATTTTCAAATCCAGTTTCTATATCTGGTCGGGATTTTCAAATCCAGTTTCTATAACTGGTCGAGATTTTCAAATCCAGTTTCTATAACTGGTCGTGATTTTCAAATCCAGTTTCTATAACTGGTCGGGATTTTCAACTCTAGTTTTTATAACTGGTCGGGATTTTCAAATCCAGTTTTATAACTGGTCGGGATTTTCAAATCCATTTTCTATAACTGGTCGGGATTTTCAAATCTAGTTTTATAATTGGTCGGGATTTTCAAATCCAGTGTTATAACTGATCAGGATTTTCAAATTCAGTTTCTATAACTCGTCGGGATTTTCAAATCCAGTTTTATAACTGGTCGGGATTTTCAAATCTAGTTTTAATAACTGGTCAGGATTTTCAAATTCAGTTTCTATAACTGGTCAGGATTTTCAAATCCAGTTTCTATAACTGGTCGGGATTTTCAAATCCAGTTTTTATAACTGGTCGGGATTTTCAAATTCAGTGTTATAACTGGTCGGGATTTTCAACTCCAGTTTCTATAACTGGTCGGGATTTTGAAATCCAGTTTCTATAACTCGTCGGGATTTTCAAATCCAGTTTTATAACTGGTCGGGATTTTCAAATCCAGTTTTATAGCTGGTCGGGATTTTCAAATCCATTTTCTATAAGTGGTCGGGATTTTCAAATCTTGTTTTGTAATTAGTCGGGATTTTCAAATCTAGTGTTATAACTGATCAGGATTTTCAAATTCAGTTTCTATAACTCCTCACGATTTTCAAATCCAGTTTTATAACTGGTCGGGATTTTCAAATCCAGTTTTATAACTGGTCTGGATTTTCAAATGCAGTTTCTATAACTGGTCGAGATTTTCAAATCCAGATTTATAATTGGTCGGGATTTTCAAATCTAGTGTTATAACTGATCAGGATTTTCAAATCTAGTTTCTATAACTGGTCAGGATTTTCAAATGCAGTTTTATAACTGGTCGGGATTTTCAAATCTAGTTTTTGTAACTGGTCGAGATTTTCAAAATTCAGTTTTTACAACTGGTCGGGATTTTCAAATCCAGTTTCTATAACTGGTTGGGATTTTCAAATCCAGTTTCTATCACTGGTCGGGATTTTCAAATTCAGTTTCTATAACTGGTCGGGATTTTTAAATCTAGTGTCATAACTTGTTGGGATTTTTAAATCCAATTTCTATAACTGGTCGGGATTTTCAAATTCAGTTTTATAACTGGTCAGGATTTTGAAATCGAGTTTCTATAACTGGTCGGGATTTTCAAATCCAGTTTTATAACTAGTCGGGATTTTCAAATCCAATTTCTATAACTGGTCGGGATTTTTAAATCTAGTTTTTTAACTGGTTGGGATTTTCAAATCCAGATTTATAATTGGTCGGGATTTTCAAATCCAGTTTCTATAACAGGTCAGGATTTTCAAATCTAGTTTTATAATTGGTCGAGATTTTCAAATCCAGTGTTATAACTGATCAGGATTTTCAAATCCAGTTTCTATAACTGGTCGGGATTTTCAAATCTAATTTTATAACTGGTCAGGATTTTCAAATCTAGTTTTATAACTGGTCAGGGTTTTCAAATCAAGTTTCTATAACTGGTCGGGATTTTCAATTCCAGTTTTTATAACCGGTCGGGATTTTCAAATTCAGTGTTATAACTGGTCGGGATTTTCAAATCTAGTTTTTATAACTTGTCGGGATTTTCAAATCCAGTTTCTATAACTGGTCAGGATTTTCAAATCCAGTTTCTATAATTGGTCGGGATTTTAAAATCCAGTTTCTATAACTGGTCGGGATTTTCAAATCCAGTTTCTATAACTGGTCGGGATTTTCAAATCCAGTTTTTATAACTAGTCGGGATTTTCAAAACCAGTTTCTATAACTGGTCGGGATTTTCAAATCTAGTGTCATAACTGGTCGGGATTTTCAAATCCAGTTTTATAACTGGTCGGGATTTTCAAATCCATTTGCTATAACTAGTCGGGATTTTCAAATCTAGTTTTGTAATTGGTCGGGATTTTCAAATCCAGTGTTATAACTGATCAGGATTTTCAAATTTAGTTTCTATAACTCGTCGGGATTTTCAAATCCAGTTTTATAACTGGTCGGGATTTTCAAATCCAGTTTTCATAACTGGTCTGGATTTTCAAATTCAGTTTCTATAACTGGTCAGGATTTTCAAATCCAGTTTCTATAACTGGTCGGGATTTTCAAATCCAGTTTTTATAACTGGTCGGGATTTTCAAATTCAGTGTTATAACTGGTCGGGATTTTCAAATCCAGTTTCTATAACTGGTCGGGATTTTCAAATCCAGTTTCGATAACTGGTCGGTATTTTGAAATCCAGTTTCTATAACTGGTCGGGATTTTCAAATCCAGTTTTTATAACTGGTCGGGATTTTCAAATCCAGTTTTATAACTGGTCGGGATTTTTAAATCCTGTTTCTATAACTGGTCGGGATTTTCAAATACAGTTTTATAACTGGTCGGGATTTTCAAATCTAGTTTCTATAACTGGTCGGGATTTTCAAATCCAGTTTCTATAACTGGTCGGGATTTTCAAATCCAGTTTCTATAACTGGTCGGGATTTTCAAATCCAGTTTCTATAACTGGTCGTGATTTCCAAATCTAGTGTCATAACTCGTCAGGATTTTCAAATCCAATTTCTATAACTGGTCGGGATTTTCAAATCCAGTTTTATAACTGGTCAGGATTTTCAAATGCAGTTTCTATAACTGGTCGGGATTTTTAAATCTAGTTTTATAACTGGTTGGGATTTTCAAATTCAGATTTATAACTGGTCGGGATTTTCAAATCCAGTTTCTATAAGAGGTCCCGATTTTCAAATCTAGTTTTATAATTGGTCGGGATTTTCAAATCCAGTGTTATAACTGATTAGGATTTTCAAATCCAGTTTCTATAACTGGTCGGGATTTTCAAATCCAGTTTATATAACTGGTCGGGATTTTCAAATCCAGTTTCTATAACCGGTCGGGATTTTCAAATCTAGTTTTTATAACTGGTCGGGATTTTCAAATCCAGTTTTTATAACTGGTCAGGATTTTCAAATCTAGTTTCTATAACTGGTCGGGATTTTAAAATCCAGTTTCTATAACTGGTCGGGATTTTCAAATCCAGTTTCTTTATCTGGTAGGGATTTTCAAATTAAGTTTTTATAACAAGACGGGATTTTCAAATCCAGTTTCTATAACTAGGTCGGGATTTTCAAATCTAGTGTCATAACTGGTCGGGATTTTCGAATCCAGTTTCTATAACTGGTTGGGATTTTCAAATCCAGTTTTATAACTGGTCAGAATTTTCAAATCCAGTTTCTATAACTGGTCGGGATTTTCAAATCCAGTTTTATAACTGGTCGGGATTTTCAAATCCAGTTTCTATAACTGGTCGGGATTTTTAAATCTAGTTTTATAACTGGTTAGGATTTTCAAATCCAGTTTTATAACTGGTCGGGATTTTCAAATGCAGTTTCTATAACTGGTCGAGATTTTCAAATCCAGATTTATAATTGGTCGGGATTTTCAAATCTAGTGTTATAACTGATCAGGATTTTCAAATCTAGTTTCTATAACTGGTCAGGATTTTCAAATCCAGTTTTATAACTGGTCGGGATTTTCAAATTCAGTTTTTATAACTGGTCGGGATTTTCAAATCCAGTTTCTATAACTGGTCAGAATTTTCAAATCAAGTTTCTATAACTGGTCAGAATTTTCAAATCCAGTTTTTATAACCGGTCGGGATTTTCAAATCTAGTTTCTATAACTGGTCGGGATTTTGAAATCTAGTTTCTATAACTGATCGGGATTTTCAATTGCAGATTTTATAACTGGTAGGGATTTTCAAATCCAGTTTCTATAACTGATATGGATTTTCAAATCCAGTTTCTATAACTGGTCGGGATTTTGAAATCCACTTTCTATAACTGGTCGGGATTTTCAAATACAGTTTCTATAACTGGTCGAGATTTTCAAATCCAGTTTCTATAACTGGTCGGGATTTGCAACTCCAGTTTTTATAACTCGTCGGGATTTTCAAATCCAGTATCTATAACTGGTCGGAATTTTCAAATCTAGTGTCATAACTGGTCGGAATTTTTAAATCCAGTTTCTATAACTGGTCGGGATTTTCAAATCCAGTTTCTATAACTGGTCGTGATTTTTAAATCCAGTTTCTATAACTGGTCGGGATTTTGAAATCTAGTTTCTATAACTGGTCGGGATTTTCAAATACAGTTTCTATAACTGGTCGAGATTTTCAAATCCAGTTTCTATAAATGGTCTGGATTTTCAACTCCAGTTTTTATAACTGGTCGGGATTTTCAAATCCAGTATCTATAACTGGTCAGAATTTTTAAATCTAGTGTCATAACTAGTCAGAATTTTTAAATCCAGTTTCTATAACTGGTCGGGATTTTCAAATCCAGTTTTATAACTGGTCAGGATTTTCAAATCCAGTTTCTATAACTGGTCAGGATTTTCAAATCCAGTTTTATAACTGGTCGGGATTTTCAAATCCAGTTTCTATAACTGGTCGGGATTTTTAAATCCAGTTTTATAATTGGTCGGGATTTTCAAATCCAGTTTTATAACTAGTCGGGATTTTCAAATCCAGTTTCTATAACTGGTCGGGATTTTCAAATCCAGTTTTATAATTGGTCGGAATTTTCAAATCTAGTGTTATAACTGATCATGATTTTCAAATCCAGTTTCTATAAATGGTCGGGATTTTCAAATTCAGTTTCTATAACTAGTCAGGATTTTCAAATCCAGTTTCTATAACTGGTCGGGATTTTCAAATCCAGTTTTTATAACTGGTCAGGATTTTCAAATTCAGTGTTATAACTGGTCGGGATTTTCAAATCCAGTTTCTATAACTGGTCGGGATTTTCAAATCCAGTTTCTATAACTGGTCGGTATTTTGAAATCCAGTTTCTATAAGTTGTCGGGATTTTCAAATCCAGTTTTTATAACTGGTCGGGATTTTCAAATCCAGTTTCTATAACTGGTCGGGATTTTCAAATCCAGTTTTATAACTAGTCAGGATTTTCAAATCTAGTTTCTATAACTGGTAGGGATTTTCAAATCCAGTTTCTATAACTGGTCGGGATTTTCAAATCCAGTTTCTATAACTGGTCGGGATTTTCAAATCTAGTTTTTATAACTGGTCGGGATTTTCAAATCCAGTTTTTGTAACTGGTCGGGATTTTCAAAATTCAGTTTTTACAACTGGTCGGGATTTTCAAATCCAGTTTCTATAACTGGTCGTGATTTCAAAATCTAGTGTCATAACTGGCCGGGATTTTTAAATCCAATTTCTATAACTGGTCGGGATTTTCAAATCCAGTTTTATAACTGGTCAGGATTTTCAAATGCAGTTTCTATAACTGGTCGGGATTTTTAAATCTAGTTTTATAACTGGTTGGGATTTTCAAATCCAGATTTATAACTGGTCGGGATTTTCAAATCCAGTTTGTATAACTGGTCGTGATTTCCAAATCTAGTGTCATAACTGGTCGGGATTTTCAAATCCAGTTTCTATAACTGGTCGGGATTTTCAAATCCAATTTTATAACTGGTCGAGATTTTCAAATCCAGTTTTTATAACTGGTCGGGATTTTCAAATCCAGTTTCTATAACTGGTCAGGATTTTCAAATCAAGTTTCTATAACTGGTCGGGATTTTCAAATCCAGTTTTTATAACCGGTCGGGATTTTCAAATTCAGTGTTATAACTGGTCGGGATTTTCAAATCCAGTTTCTATAACTGGTCGGGATTTTGAAATCCAGTTTCTATAACTGGTCGGGATTTTCAATTCCAGATTTTATAACTGGTCGGGATTTTCAAATCCAGTTTCTATATCTGGTCGGGATTTTCAAATCCAGTTTCTATAACTGGTCGAGATTTTCAAATCCAGTTTCTATAACTGGTCGTGATTTTCAAATCCAGTTTCTATAACTGGTCGGGATTTTCAACTCTAGTTTTTATAACTGGTCGGGATTTTCAAATCCAGTTTTATAACTGGTCGGGATTTTCAAATCCATTTTCTATAACTGGTCGGGATTTTCAAATCTAGTTTTATAATTGGTCGGGATTTTCAAATCCAGTGTTATAACTGATCAGGATTTTCAAATTCAGTTTCTATAACTTGTCGGGATTTTCAAATCCAGTTTTATAACTGGTCGGGATTTTCAAATCTAGTTTTAATAACTGGTCAGGATTTTCAAATTCAGTTTCTATAACTGGTCAGGATTTTCAAATCCAGTTTCTATAACTGGTCGGGATTTTCAAATCCAGTTTTTATAACTGGTCGGGATTTTCAAATTCAGTGTTATAACTGGTCGGGATTTTCAATTCCAGTTTCTATAACTGGTCGGGATTTTGAAATCCAGTTTCTATAACTGGCGGGATTTTCAAATCTAGTTTCTATAACTGGTCGGGATTTTCAAATCTAGTTTCTATAACTGGTCGGTATTTTGAAATCCAGTTTCTATAAGTTGTCGGGATTTTCAAATCCAGTTTTTATAACTGGTCGGGATTTTCAAATCCAGTTTCTATAACTGGTCGGGATTTTCAAATCCAGTTTTATAACTAGTCAGGATTTTCAAATCTAGTTTCTATAACTGGTAGGGATTTTCAAATCCAGTTTCTATAACTGGTCGGGATTTTCAAATCCAGTTTCTATAACTGGTCGGGATTTTCAAATCTAGTTTTTATAACTGGTCGGGATTTTCAAATCCAGTTTTTGTAACTGGTCGGGATTTTCAAAATTCAGTTTTTACAACTGGTCGGGATTTTCAAATCCAGTTTCTATAACTGGTCGTGATTTTCAAATCCAGTTTCTATAACTGGTCGGGATTTTCAACTCCATTTTTTATAACTGGTCGGGATTTTCAAATCCAGTTTTTATAACCGGTCGGGATTTTCAAATTCAGTGTTATAACTGGTCGGGATTTTCAAATCCAGTTTCTATAACTGGTCGGGATTTTCAAATCAAGTATCTATAACAGGTCAGGATTTTCAAATCTAGTGTCATAACTGGTCGGGATTTTTAAATCCAGTTTCTATAACTGGTCGGGATTTTCAAATCCAGTTTTATAACTGGTCAGGATTTTAAAATTCAGTTTCTATAACTGGTCGGGATTTTCAAATCCAGTTTCTATAACTGGTCGGGATTTTTAAATCCAGTTTTATAACTGGTTGGGATTTTCAAATCCAGTTTTATAACTGATCGGGATTTTCAAATCCATTTTCTATAACTGGTCGGGATTTTCAAATCTAGTTTTATAATTGGTCGGGATTTTCAAATCCAGTGTTATAGCTGATCAGGATTTTCAAATTCAGTTTCTATAACTCGTCGGGATTTTCAAATCCAGTTTTATAACTGGTCGGGATTTTCAAATCCAGTTTTTATAACTGGTCGGGATTTTAAAATTCAGTTTCTATAACTGGTCAGGATTTTAAAATCCAGTCTCTATAACTGGTCGGGATTTTCAAATCCAGTTTTTATAACTGGTCGGGATTTTCAAATTCAGTGTTATAACTGGTCAGGATTTTCAAATCTAGTTTCTATAACTGGTCGGGATTTTCAAATCCAGTTTTTATAACTGGTCGGGATTTTCAAATCCAGTTTTTATAACTGGTCGGGATTTTCAAATCCAGTTTCTATAACTGGTCGGGATTTTCAAATCCAGTTTTATAACTGGTCGGGATTTTCAAATCCAGTTTTTATAACTGGTCGGGATTTTCAAATTCAGTGTTATAACTCGTCGGGATTTTCAACTCCAGTTTCTATAACTGGTCGGGATTTTGAAATCCAGTTTCTATAACTGGTTGGGATTTTCAAATTCAGTTTTTATAACTGGTCGGGATTTTTAAATCCAGTTTCTATAACTGGTCGGGATTTTCAAATCCAGTTTAAAAACTGGTCGGGATTTTCAAATCTAGTTTCTATAACTGGTCGATATTTTCAAATCCAGTTTATATAACTGGTCGGGATTTTCAAATCCAGTTTCTATAACTGGTCGGGATTTTCAAATCTAGTTTTTATAACTGGTCGGGATTTTCAAATCCAGTTTCTATAACTGGTCAGGTTTTTCAAATCTAGTTTCTATAACTGGTCAGGATTTTAAAATCCAGTTTCTATAACTGGTCGGGATTTTCAAATCCAGTTTCTATATCTGGTAGGGATTTTCAAATTAAGTTTTTATAACAGGACGGGATTTTCAAATCCAGTTTCTATAACTGGTAGGGATTTTCAAATCTAGTGTCATAACTGGTCGGGATTTTCAAATCCAGTTTCTATAACTGGTTGGGATTTTCAAATCCAGTTTTATAACTGGTCAGAATTTTCAAATCCAGTTTCTATAACTAGTCGGGATTTTCAAATCCAGTTTTATAACTGGTCGGGATTTTCAAATCCAGTTTCTATAACTGGACGGGATTTTTAAATCTAGTTTTATAACTGGTTGGGATTTTCAAATCCAGTTTTATAACTGGTCTGGATTTTCAAATGCAGTTTCTATAACTGGTCGAGATTTTCAAATCCAGATTTATAATTGGTCGGGATTTTCAAATCTAGTGTTATAACTGATCAGGATTTTCAAATCTAGTTTCTATAACTGGTCAGGATTTTCAAATGCAGTTTTATAACTGGTCGGGATTTTCAAATCTAGTTTTTGTAACTGGTCGAGATTTTCAAAATTCAGTTTTTACAACTGGTCGGGATTTTCAAATCCAGTTTCTATAACTGGTTGGGATTTTCAAATCCAGTTTCTATCACTGGTCGGGATTTTCAAATTCAGTTTCTATAACTGGTCGGGATTTTTAAATCTAGTGTAATAACTTGTTGGGATTTTCAAATCCAATTTCTATAACTGGTCGGGATTTTCAAATTCAGTTTTATAACTGGTCAGGATTTTGAAATCGAGTTTCTATAACTGGTCGGGATTTTCAAATCCAGTTTTATAACTAGTCGGGATTTTCAAATCCAATTTCTATAACTGGTCGGGATTTTTAAATCTAGTTTTTTAACTGGTTGGGATTTTCAAATCCAGATTTATAATTGGTCGGGATTTTCAAATCCAGTTTCTATAACAGGTCAGGATTTTCAAATCTAGTTTTATAATTGGTCGAGATTTTCAAATCCAGTGTTATAACTGATCAGGATTTTCAAATCCAGTTTCTATAACTTGTCGGGATTTTCAAATCTAATTTTATAACTGGTCAGGATTTTCAAATCTAGTTTTATAACTGGTCAGGGTTTTCAAATCAAGTTTCTATAACTGGTCGGGATTTTCAATTCCAGTTTTTATAACCGGTCGGGATTTTCAAATTCAGTGTTATAACTGGTCGGGATTTTCAAATCTAGTTTTTATAACTTGTCGGGATTTTCAAATCCAGTTTCTATAACTGGTCAGGATTTTCAAATCCAGTTTCTATAATTGGTCGGGATTTTAAAATCCAGTTTCTATAACTGGTCGGGATTTTCAAATCCAGTTTCTATAACTGGTCGGGATTTTCAAATCCAGTTTTTATAACTAGTCGGGATTTTCAAAACCAGTTTCTATAACTGGTCGGGATTTTCAAATCTAGTGTCATAACTGGTCGGGATTTTCAAATCCAGTTTTATAACTGGTCGGGATTTTCAAATCCATTTGCTATAACTAGTCGGGATTTTCAAATCTAGTTTTGTAATTGGTCGGGATTTTCAAATCCAGTGTTATAACTCATCAGGATTTTCAAATTTAGTTTCTATAACTCGTCGGGATTTTCAAATCCAGTTTTATAACTGGTCGGGATTTTCAAATCCAGTTTTCATAACTGGTCTGGATTTTCAAATTCAGTTTCTATAACTGGTCAGGATTTTCAAATCCAGTTTCTATAACTGGTCGGGATTTTCAAATCCAGTTTTTATAACTGGTCGGGATTTTCAAATTCAGTGTTATAACTGGTCGGGATTTTCAAATCCAGATTCTATAACTGGTCGGGATTTTCAAATCCAGTTTCGATAACTGGTCGGTATTTTGAAATCCAGTTTCTATAACTGGTCGGGATTTTCAAATCCAGTTTTTATAACTGGTCGGGATTTTCAAATCCAGTTTTATAACTGGTCGGGATTTTTAAATCCTGTTTCTATAACTGGTCGGGATTTTCAAATACAGTTTTATAACTGGTCGGGATTTTCAAATCTAGTTTCTATAACTGGTCGGGATTTTCAAATCCAGTTTCTATAACTGGTCGGGATTTTCAAATCCAGTTTCTATAACTGGTCGGGATTTTCAAATCCAGTTTCTATAACTGGTCGTGATTTCCAAATCTAGTGTCATAACTCGTCAGGATTTTCAAATCCAATTTCTATAACTGGTCGGGATTTTCAAATCCAGTTTTATAACTGGTCAGGATTTTCAAATGCAGTTTCTATAACTGGTCGGGATTTTTAAATCTAGTTTTATAACTGGTTGGGATTTTCAAATTCAGATTTATAACTGGTCGGGATTTTCAAATCCAGTTTCTATAAGAGGTCCCGATTTTCAAATCTAGTTTTATAATTGGTCGGGATTTTCAAATCCAGTGTTATAACTGATTAGGATTTTCAAATCCAGTTTCTATAACTGGTCGGGATTTTCAAATCCAGTTTATATAACTGGTCGGGATTTTCAAATCCAGTTTCTATAACCGGTCGGGATTTTCAAATCTAGTTTTTATAACTGGTCGGGATTTTCAAATCCAGTTTTTATAACTGGTCAGGATTTTCAAATCTAGTTTCTATAACTGGTCGGGATTTTAAAATCCAGTTTCTATAACTGGTCGGGATTTTCAAATCCAGTTTCTATATCTGGTAGGGATTTTCAAATTAAGTTTTTATAACAAGACGGGATTTTCAAATCCAGTTTCTATAACTAGGTCGGGATTTTCAAATCTAGTGTCATAACTGGTCGGGATTTTCGAATCCAGTTTCTATAACTGGTTGGGATTTTCAAATCCAGTTTTATAACTGGTCAGAATTTTCAAATCCAGTTTCTATAACTGGTCGGGATTTTCAAATCCAGTTTTATAACTGGTCGGGATTTTCAAATCCAGTTTCTATAACTGGTCGGGATTTTTAAATCTAGTTTTATAACTGGTTAGGATTTTCAAATCCAGTTTTATAACTGGTCGGGATTTTCAAATGCAGTTTCTATAACTGGTCGAGATTTTCAAATCCAGATTTATAATTGGTCGGGATTTTCAAATCTAGTGTTATAACTGATCAGGATTTTCAAATCTAGTTTCTATAACTGGTCAGGATTTTCAAATCCAGTTTTATAACTGGTCGGGATTTTCAAATTCAGTTTTTATAACTGGTCGGGATTTTCAAATCCAGTTTCTATAACTGGTCAGAATTTTCAAATCAAGTTTCTATAACTGGTCAGAATTTTCAAATCCAGTTTTTATAACCGGTCGGGATTTTCAAATCTAGTTTCTATAACTGGTCGGGATTTTGAAATCTAGTTTCTATAACTGATCGGGATTTTCAATTGCAGATTTTATAACTGGTAGGGATTTTCAAATCCAGTTTCTATAACTGATATGGATTTTCAAATCCAGTTTCTATAACTGGTCGGGATTTTGAAATCCACTTTCTATAACTGGTCGGGATTTTCAAATACAGTTTCTATAACTGGTCGAGATTTTCAAATCCAGTTTCTATAACTGGTCGGGATTTGCAACTCCAGTTTTTATAACTCGTCGGGATTTTCAAATCCAGTATCTATAACTGGTCGGAATTTTCAAATCTAGTGTCATAACTGGTCGGAATTTTTAAATCCAGTTTCTATAACTGGTCGGGATTTTCAAATCCAGTTTCTATAACTGGTCGTGATTTTTAAATCCAGTTTCTATAACTGGTCGGGATTTTGAAATCTAGTTTCTATAACTGGTCGGGATTTTCAAATACAGTTTCTATAACTGGTCGAGATTTTCAAATCCAATTTCTATAAATGGTCTGGATTTTCAACTCCAGTTTTTATAACTGGTCGGGATTTTCAAATCCAGTATCTATAACTGGTCAGAATTTTTAAATCTAGTGTCATAACTAGTCAGAATTTTTAAATCCAGTTTCTATAACTGGTCGGGATTTTCAAATCCAGTTTTATAACTGGTCAGGATTTTCAAATCCAGTTTCTATAACTGGTCACGATTTTCAAATCCAGTTTTATAACTGGTCGGGATTTTCAAATCCAGTTTCTATAACTGGTCGGGATTTTTAAATCCAGTTTTATAATTGGTCGGGATTTTCAAATCCAGTTTTATAACTAGTCGGGATTTTCAAATCCAGTTTCTATAACTGGTCGGGATTTTCAAATCCAGTTTTATAATTGGTCGGAATTTTCAAATATAGTGTTATAACTGATCATGATTTTCAAATCCAGTTTCTATAAATGGTCGGGATTTTCAAATTCAGTTTCTATAACTAGTCAGGATTTTCAAATCCAGTTTCTATAACTGGTCGGGATTTTCAAATCCAGTTTTTATAACTGGTCAGGATTTTCAAATTCAGTGTTATAACTGGTCGGGATTTTCAAATCCAGTTTCTATAACTGGTCGGGATTTTCAAATCCAGTTTCTATAACTGGTCGGTATTTTGAAATCCAGTTTCTATAAGTTGTCGGGATTTTCAAATCCAGTTTTTATAACTGGTCGGGATTTTCAAATCCAGTTTCTATAACTGGTCGGGATTTTCAAATCCAGTTTTATAACTAGTCAGGATTTTCAAATCTAGTTTCTATAACTGGTAGGGATTTTCAAATCCAGTTTCTATAACTGGTCGGGATTTTCAAATCCAGTTTCTATAACTGGTCGGGATTTTCAAATCTAGTTTTTATAACTGGTCGGGATTTTCAAATCCAGTTTTTGTAACTGGTCGGGATTTTCAAAATTCAGTTTTTACAACTGGTCGGGATTTTCAAATCCAGTTTCTATAACTGGTCGTGATTTCAAAATCTAGTGTCATAACTGGCCGGGATTTTTAAATCCAATTTCTATAACTGGTCGGGATTTTCAAATCCAGTTTTATAACTGGTCAGGATTTTCAAATGCAGTTTCTATAACTGGTCGGGATTTTTAAATCTAGTTTTATAACTGGTTGGGATTTTCAAATCCAGATTTATAACTGGTCGGGATTTTCAAATCCAGTTTGTATAATTGGTCGTGATTTCCAAATCTAGTTTCATAACTGGTCGGGATTTTCAAATCCAGTTTCTATAACTGGTCGGGATTTTCAAATTCAGTTTCTATAACTGGTCAGGATTTTCAAATCCAGTTTTTATAACTGGTCAGGATTTTCAAATTTAGTTTCTATAACTGGTCAGGATTTTCAAATCAAGTTTCTATAACTGGTCGGGATTTTCAAATCCAGTTTTTATAACCGGTCGGGATTTTCAAATTCAGTGTTATAACTGGTCGGGATTTTCAAATCCAGTTTCTATAACTGGTCGGGATTTTGAAATCCAGTTTCTATAACTGGTCGGGATTTTCAATTCCAGATTTTATAACTGGTCGGGATTTTCAAATCCAGTTTCTATATCTGGTCGGGATTTTCAAATCCAGTTTCTATAACTGGTCGAGATTTTCAAATCCAGTTTCTATAACTGGTCGTGATTTTCAAATCCAGTTTCTATAACTGGTCGGGATTTTCAACTCTAGTTTTTATAACTGGTCGGGATTTTCAAATCCAGTTTTATAACTGGTCGGGATTTTCAAATCCATTTTCTATAACTGGTCGGGATTTTCAAATCTAGTTTTATAATTGGTCGGGATTTTCAAATCCAGTGTTATAACTGATCAGGATTTTCAAATTCAGTTTCTATAACTCGTCGGGATTTTCAAATCCAGTTTTATAACTGGTCGGGATTTTCAAATCTAGTTTTAATAACTGGTCAGGATTTTCAAATTCAGTTTCTATAACTGGTCAGGATTTTCAAATCCAGTTTCTATAACTGGTCGGGATTTTCAAATCCAGTTTTTATAACTGGTCGGGATTTTCAAATTCAGTGTTATAACTGGTCGGGATTTTCAATTCCAGTTTCTATAACTGGTCGGGATTTTGAAATCCAGTTTCTATAACTGGTTGGGATTTTCAAATCCAGTTTTTATAACTGGTCGGGATTTTCAAATCCAGTTTCTATAACTGGTCGAGATTTTCAAATCCAGTTTTATAACTGGCGGGATTTTCAAATCTAGTTTCTATAACTGGTCGGGATTTTCAAATCCAGTTTCTATAACTGGTCGGTATTTTGAAATCCAGTTTCTATAAGTTGTCGGGATTTTCAAATCCAGTTTTTATAACTGGTCGGGATTTTCAAATCCAGTTTCTATAACTGGTCGGGATTTTCAAATCCAGTTTTATAACTAGTCAGGATTTTCAAATCTAGTTTCTATAACTGGTAGGGATTTTCAATCCAGTTTTATAACTGGTCGGGATTTTCAAATGCAGTTTCTATAACTGGTCGAGATTTTCAAATCCAGATTTACAATTGGTCGGGATTTTCAAATCTAGTGTTATAACTGATCAGGATTTTCAAATCTAGTTTCTATAACTGGTCAGGATTTTCAAATCCAGTTTTATAACTGGTCGGGATTTTCAAATTCAGTTTTTATAACTGGTCGGGATTTTCAAATCCAGTTTCTATAACTGATCAGAATTTTCAAATCAAGTTTCTATAACTGGTCAGAATTTTCAAATCCAGTTTTTATAACCGGTCGGGATTTTCAAATCTAGTTTCTATAACTGGTCGGGATTTTGAAATCTAGTTTCTATAACTGATCGGGATTTTCAATTGCAGATTTTATAACTGGTAGGGATTTTCAAATCCAGTTTCTATAACTGATATGGATTTTCAAATCCAGTTTCTATAACTGGTCGGGATTTTGAAATCCACTTTCTATAACTGGTCGGGATTTTCAAATACAGTTTCTATAACTGGTCGAGATTTTCAAATCCAGTTTCTATAACTGGTCGGGATTTGCAACTCCAGTTTTTATAACTCGTCGGGATTTTCAAATCCAGTATCTATAACTGGTCGGAATTTTCAAATCTAGTGTCATAACTGGTCGGAATTTTTAAATCCAGTTTCTATAACTGGTCGGGATTTTCAAATCCAGTTTCTATAACTGGTCGTGATTTTTAAATCCAGTTTCTATAACTGGTCGGGATTTTGAAATCTAGTTTCTATAACTGGTCGGGATTTTGAAATACAGTTTCTATAACTAGTCGAGATTTTCAAATCCAGTTTCTATAAATGGTCTGGATTTTCAACTCCAGTTTTTATAACTGGTCGGGATTTTCAAATCCAGTATCTATAACTGGTCAGAATTTTTAAATCTAGTGTCATAACTAGTCAGAATTTTTAAATCCAGTTTCTATAACTGGTCGGGATTTTCAAATCCAGTTTTATAACTGGTCAGGATTTTCAAATCCAGTTTCTATAACTGGTCAGGATTTTCAAATCCAGTTTTATAACTGGTCGGGATTTTCAAATCCAGTTTCTATAACTGGTCGGGATTTTTAAATCCAGTTTTATAATTGGTCGGGATTTTCAAATCCAGTTTTATAACTAGTCGGGATTTTCAAATCCAGTTTCTATAACTGGTTGGGATTTTCAAATCCAGTTTTATAATTGGTCGGAATTTTCAAATCTAGTGTTATAACTGATCATGATTTTCAAATCCAGTTTCTATAAATGGTCGGGATTTTCAAATTCAGTTTCTATAACTAGTCAGGATTTTCAAATCCAGTTTCTATAACTGGTCGGGATTTTCAAATCCAGTTTTTATAACTGGTCAGGATTTTCAAATTCAGTGTTATAACTGGTCGGGATTTTCAAATCCAGTTTCTATAACTGGTCGGGATTTTCAAATCCAGTTTCTATAACTGGTCGGTATTTTGAAATCCAGTTTCTATAAGTTGTCGGGATTTTCAAATCCAGTTTTTATAACTGGTCGGGATTTTCAAATCCAGTTTCTATAACTGGTCGGGATTTTCAAATCCAGTTTTATAACTAGTCAGGATTTTCAAATCTAGTTTCTATAACTGGTAGGGATTTTCAAATCCAGTTTCTGTAACTGGTCGGGATTTTCAAATCCAGTTTCTATAACTGGTCGGGATTTTCAAATCTAGTTTTTATAACTGGTCGGGATTTTCAAATCCAGTTTTTGTAACTGGTCGGGATTTTCAAAATTCAGTTTTTACAACTGGTCGGGATTTTCAAATCCAGTTTCTATAACTGGTCGTGATTTCAAAATCTAGTGTCATAACTGGCCGGGATTTTTAAATCCAATTTCTATAATTGGTCGGGATTTTCAAATCCAGTTTTATAACTGGTCAGGATTTTCAAATGCAGTTTCTATAACTGGTCGGGATTTTTAAATCTAGTTTTATAACTGGTTGGGATTTTCAAATCCAGATTTATAACTGGTCGGGATTTTCAAATCCAGTTTGTATAACTGGTCGTGATTTCCAAATCTAGTGTCATAACTGGTCGGGATTTTCAAATCCAGTTTCTATAACTGGTCGGGATTTTCAAATCCAATTTTATAACTGGTCGAGATTTTCAAATCCAGTTTTTATAACTGGTCGGGATTTTCAAATCCAGTTTCTATAACTGGTCAGGATTTTCAAATCAAGTTTCTATAACTGGTAGGGATTTTCAAATCCAGTTTTTATAACCGGTCGGGATTTTCAAATTCAGTGTTATAACTGGTCGGGATTTTCAAATCCAGTTTCTATAACTGGTCGGGATTTTGAAATCCAGTTTCTATAACTGGTCGGGATTTTCAATTCCAGATTTTATAACTGGTCGGGATTTTCAAATCCAGTTTCTATATCTGGTCGGGATTTTCAAATCCAGTTTCTATAACTGGTCGAGATTTTCAAATCCAGTTTCTATAACTGGTCGTGATTTTCAAATCCAGTTTCTATAACTGGTAGGGATTTTCAACTCTAGTTTTTATAACTGGTCGGGATTTTCAAATCCAGTTTTATAACTGGTCGGGATTTTCAAATCCATTTTCTATAACTGGTCGGGATTTTCAAATCTAGTTTTATAATTGGTCGGGATTTTCAAATCCAGTGTTATAACTGATCAGGATTTTCAAATTCAGTTTCTATAACTCGTCGGGATTTTCAAATCCAGTTTTATAACTGGTCGGGATTTTCAAATCTAGTTTTAATAACTGGTCAGGATTTTCAAATTCAGTTTCTATAACTGGTCAGGATTTTCAAATCCAGTTTCTATAACTGGTCGGGATTTTCAAATCCAGTTTTTATAACTGGTCGCGATTTTCAAATTCAGTGTTATAACTGGTCGGGATTTTCAAATCCAGTTTCTATAACTGGTCGGGATTTTGAAATCCAGTTTCTATAACTGGTTGGGATTTTCAAATCCAGTTTTTATAACTGGTCGGGATTTTCAAATCCAGTTTCTATAACTGGTCGAGATTTTCAAATCCAGTTTTATAACTGGCGGGATTTTCAAATCTAGTTTCTATAACTGGTCGGGATTTTCAAATCCAGTTTCTATAACTGGTCGGTATTTTGAAATCCAGTTTCTATAAGTTGTCGGGATTTTCAAATCCAGTTTTTATAACTGGTCGGGATTTTCAAATCCAGTTTCTATAACTGGTCGGGATTTTCAAATCCAGTTTTATAACTAGTCAGGATTTTCAAATCTAGTTTCTATAACTGGTAGGGATTTTCAAATCCAGTTTCTATAACTGGTCGGGATTTTCAAATCCAGTTTCTATAACTGGTCGGGATTTTCAAATCTAGTTTTTATAACTGGTCGGGATTTTCAAATCCAGTTTTTGTAACTAGTCGGGATTTTCAAAATTCAGTTTTTACAACTGGTCGGGATTTTCAAATCCAGTTTCTATAACTGGTCGTGATTTCAAAATCTAGTGTCATAACTGGCCGGGATTTTTAAATCCAATTTCTATAACTGGTCGGGATTTTCAAATCTAGTTTTATAACTGGTCAGGATTTTCAAATGCAGTTTCTATAACTGGTCGGGATTTTCAAATCTAGTTTTTATAACTGGTCGGGATTTTCAAATCCAGTTTTTGTAACTGGTCGGGATTTTCAAAATTCAGTTTTTACAACTGGTCGGGATTTTCAAATCCAGTTTCTATAACTGGTCGTGATTTTCAAATCCAGTTTCTATAACTGGTCGGGATTTTCAAATCCAATTTTATAACTGGTCGAGATTTTCAAATCCAGTTTTTATAACTGGTCGGGATATTCAAATCCAGTTTCTATAACTGGTCAGGATTTTCAAATCAAGTTTCTATAACTGGTCGGGATTTTCAAATCCAGTTTTTATAACCGGTCGGGATTTTCAAATTCAGTGTTATAACTGGTCGGGATTTTCAAATCCAGTTACTATAACTGGTCGGGATTTTGAAATCCAGTTTCTATAACTGGTCGGGATTTTCAATTCCAGATTTTATAACTGGTCGGGATTTTCAAATCCAGTTTCTATATCTGGTCGGGATTTTCAAATCCAGTTTCTATAACTGGTCGAGATTTTCAAATCCAGTTTCTATAACTGGTCGTGATTTTCAAATCCAGTTTCTATAACTGGTCGGGATTTTCAACTCTAGTTTTTATAACTGGTCGGGATTTTCAAATCCAGTTTTATAACTGGTCGGGATTTTCAAATCCATTTTCTATAACTGGTCGGGATTTTCAAATCTAGTTTTATAATTGGTCGGGATTTTCAAATCCAGTGTTATAACTGATCAGGATTTTCAAATTCAGTTTCTATAACTCGTCGGGATTTTCAAATCCAGTTTTATAACTGGTCGGGATTTTCAAATCTAGTTTTAATAACTGGTCAGGATTTTCAAATTCAGTTTCTATAACTGGTCAGGATTTTCAAATCCAGTTTCTATAACTGGTCGGGATTTTCAAATCCAGTTTTTATAACTGGTCGGGATTTTCAAATTCAGTGTTATAACTGGTCGGGATTTTCAACTCCAGTTTCTATAACTGGTCGGGATTTTGAAATCCAGTTTCTATAACTCGTCGGGATTTTCAAATCCAGTTTTATAACTGGTCGGGATTTTCAAATCCAGTTTTATAGCTGGTCGGGATTTTCAAATCCATTTTCTATAAGTGGTCGGGATTTTCAAATCTTGTTTTGTAATTAGTCGGGATTTTCAAATCTAGTGTTATAACTGATCAGGATTTTCAAATTCAGTTTCTATAACTCCTCGCGATTTTCAAATCCAGTTTTATAACTGGTCGGGATTTTCAAATCCAGTGTTTATAACTGGTCGGGATTTTCAAATTCAGTTTCTATAACTGGTCAGGATTTTCAAATCCAGTTTTTATAACTGGTCAGGATTTTCAAATTTAGTTTATATAACTGGTCAGGATTTTCAAATCCAGTTTTTATAACTAGTCGGGATTTTCAAATCCAGTTTTTATAACTGGTCGGGATTTTCAAATTCAGTGTTATAACTGGTCGGGATTTTCAAATCCAGTTTCTATAACTGGTGGGGATTTTCAAATCCAGTTTTATAACTGGTCGGGATTTTCAAATCCATTTTCTATAACTGGTCGGGATTTTCAAATCTAGTTTTATAATTGGTCGGGATTTTCAAATCCAGTGTTATAACTGATCAGGATTTTCAAATCCAGTTTCTATAACTGGTCGAGATTTTCAAATCCAGTTTTATAACTGGTCGGGATTTTCAAATCCAGTTTTTATAACCGGTCGGGATTTTCAAATTCAGTGTTATAACTGGTCGGGATTTTCAAATCCAGTTTCTATAACTGGTCGGGATTTTGAAATCCAGTTTCTATAACTGGTCGGGATTTTCAAATCCAGTGTTATAACTGATCAGGATTTTCAAATCCAGTTTCTATAACTGGTCGGGATTTTCAAATCCAGTTTTATAACTGGTCGGGATTTTCAAATCCAGTTTTTATAACTGGTCGGGATTTTCAAATCCAGTTTCTATAACTGGTCAGAATTTTCAAATCAAGTTTCTATAACTGGTCAGAATTTTCAAATCCAGTTTTTATAACCGGTCGGGATTTTCAAATCTAGTTTCTATAACTGGTCGGGATTTTGAAATCTAGTTTCTATAACTGATCGGGATTTTCAATTGCAGATTTTATAACTGGTCGGGATTTTCAAATCCAGTTTCTATAACTGATATGGATTTTCAAATCCAGTTTCTATAACTGGTCGGGATTTTGAAATCCACTTTCTATAACTGGTCGGGATTTTCAAATACAGTTTCTATAACTGGTCGAGATTTTCAAATCCAGTTTCTATAACTGGTCGGGATTTGCAACTCCAGTTTTTATAACTCGTCGGGATTTTCAAATCCAGTATCTATAACTGGTCGGAATTTTCAAATCTAGTGTCATAACTGGTCGGAATTTTTAAATCCAGTTTCTATAACTGGTCGGGAATTTCAAATCCAGTTTCTATAACTGGTCGTGATTTTTAAATCCAGTTTCTATAACTGGTCGGGATTTTGAAATCTAGTTTCTATAACTGGTCGGGATTTTCAAATACAGTTTCTATAACTGGTCGAGATTTTCAAATCCAGTTTCTATAAATGGTCTGGATTTTCAACTCCAGTTTTTATAACTGGTCGGGATTTTCAAATCCAGTATCTATAACTGGTCAGAATTTTTAAATCTAGTGTCATAACTAGTCAGAATTTTTAAATCCAGTTTCTATAACTGGTCGGGATTTTCAAATCCAGTTTTATAACTGGTCAGGATTTTCAAATCCAGTTTCTATAACTGGTCAGGATTTTCAAATTCAGTTTTATAACTGGTCGGGATTTTCAAATCCAGTTTCTATAACTGGTCGGGATTTTTAAATCCAGTTTTATAATTGGTCGGGAATTTCAAATCCAGTTTTATAACTAGTCGGGATTTTCAAATCCAGTTTCTATAACTGGTCGGGATTTTCAAATCCAGTTTTATAATTGGTCGGAATTTTCAAATCTAGTGTTATAACTGATCATGATTTTCAAATCCAGTTTCTATAAATGGTCGGGATTTTCAAATTCAGTTTCTATAACTAGTCAGGATTTTCAAATCCAGTTTCTATAACTGGTCGGGATTTTCAAATCCAGTTTTTATAACTGGTCAGGATTTTCAAATTCAGTGTTATAACTGGTCGGGATTTTCAAATCCAGTTTCTATAACTGGTCGGGATTTTCAAATCCAGTTTCTATAACTGGTCGGTATTTTGAAATCCAGTTTCTATAAGTTGTCGGGATTTTCAAATCCAGTTTTTATAACTGGTCGGGATTTTCAAATCCAGTTTCTATAACTGGTCGGGATTTTCAAATCCAGTTTTATAACTAGTCAGGATTTTCAAATCTAGTTTCTATAACTGGTAGGGATTTTCAAATCCAGTTTCTATAACTGGTCGGGATTTTCAAATCCAGTTTCTATAACTGGTCGGGATTTTCAAATCTAGTTTTTATAACTGGTCGGGATTTTCAAATCCAGTTTTTGTAACTGGTCAGGATTTTCAAAATTCAGTTTTTACAACTGGTCGGGATTTTCAAATCCAGTTTCTATAACTGGTCGTGATTTCAAAATCTAGTGTCATAACTGGCCGGGATTTTTAAATCCAATTTCTATAACTGGTCGGGATTTTCAAATCCAGTTTTATAACTGGTCAGGATTTTCAAATGCAGTTTCTATAACTGGTCGGGATTTTTAAATCTAGTTTTATAACTGGTTGGGATTTTCAAATCCAGATTTATAACTGGTCGGGATTTTCAAATCCAGTTTGTATAACTGGTCGTGATTTCCAAATCTAGTGTCATAACTGGTCGGGATTTTCAAATCCAGTTTCTATAACTGGTCGGGATTTTCAAATCCAATTTTATAACTGGTCGAGATTTTCAAATCCAGTTTTTATAACTGGTCGGGATTTTCAAATCCAGTTTCTATAACTGGTCAGGATTTTCAAATCAAGTTTCTATAACTGGTCGGGATTTTCAAATCCAGTTTTTATAACCGGTCGGGATTTTCAAATTCAGTGTTATAACTGGTCGGGATTTTCAAATCCAGTTTCTATAACTGGTCGGGATTTTGAAATCCAGTTTCTATAACTGGTCGGGATTTTCAATTCCAGATTTTATAACTGGTCGGGATTTTCAAATCCAGTTTCTATATCTGGTCGGGATTTTCAAATCCAGTTTCTATAACTGGTCGAGATTTTCAAATCCAGTTTCTATAACTGGTCGTGATTTTCAAATCCAGTTTCTATAACTGGTCGGGATTTTCAACTCTAGTTTTTATAACTGGTCGGGATTTTCAAATCCAGTTTTATAACTGGTCGGGATTTTCAAATCCATTTTCTATAACTGGTCGGGATTTTCAAATCTAGTTTTATAATTGGTCGGGATTTTCAAATCCAGTGTTATAACTGATCAGGATTTTCAAATTCAGTTTCTATAACTCGTCGGGATTTTCAAATCCAGTTTTATAACTGGTCGGGATTTTCAAATCTAGTTTTAATAACTGGTCAGGATTTTCAAATTCAGTTTCTATAACTGGTCAGGATTTTCAAATCCAGTTTCTATAACTGGTCGGGATTTTCAAATCCAGTTTTTATAACTGGTCGGGATTTTCAAATTCAGTGTTATAACTGGTCGGGATTTTCAATTCCAGTTTATATTACTGGTCGGGATTTTGAAATCCAGTTTCTATAACTGGTTGGGATTTTCAAATCCAGTTTTTATAACTGGTCGGGATTTTCAAATCCAGTTTCTATAACTGGTCGAGATTTTCAAATCCAGTTTTATAACTGGCGGGATTTTCAAATCTAGTTTCTATAACTGGTCGGGATTTTCAAATCCAGTTTCTATAACTGGTCGGTATTTTGAAATCCAGTTTCTATAAGTTGTCGGGATTTTCAAATCCAGTTTTTATAACTGGTCGGGATTTTCAAATCCAGTTTCTATAACTGGTCGGGATTTTCAAATCCAGTTTTATAACTAGTCAGGATTTTCAAATCTAGTTTCTATAACTGGTAGGGATTTTCAAATCCAGTTTCTATAACTGGTCGGGATTTTCAAATCCAGTTTCAATAACTGGTCGGGATTTTCAAATCTAGTTTTTATAACTGGTCGGGATTTTCAAATCCAGTTTTTGTAACTGGTCGGGATTTTCAAAATTCAGTTTTTACAACTGGTCGGGATTTTCAAATCCAGTTTCTATAACTGGTCGTGATTTCAAAATCTAGTGTCATAACTGGCCGGGATTTTTAAATCCAATTTCTATAACTGGTCGGGATTTTCAAATCCAGTTTTATAACTGGTCAGGATTTTCAAATGCAGTTTCTATAACTGGTCGGGATTTTCAAATCTAGTTTTTATAACTGGTCGGGATTTTCAAATCCAGTTTTTGTAACTGGTCGGGATTTTCAAAATTCAGTTTTTACAACTGGTCGGGATTTTCAAATCCAGTTTCTATAACTGGTCGTGATTTTCAAATCCAGTTTCTATAACTGGTCGGGATTTTCAAATCCAATTTTATAACTGGTCGAGATTTTCAAATCCAGTTTTTATAACTGGTCGGGATATTCAAATCCAGTTTCTATAACTGGTCAGGATTTTCAAATCAAGTTTCTATAACTGGTCGGGATTTTCAAATCCAGTTTTTATAACCGGTCGGGATTTTCAAATTCAGTGTTATAACTGGTCGGGATTTTCAAATCCAGTTTCTATAACTGGTCGGGATTTTGAAATCCAGTTTCTATAACTGGTCGGGATTTTCAATTCCAGATTTTATAACTGGTCGGGATTTTCAAATCCAGTTTCTATATCTGGTCGGGATTTTCAAATCCAGTTTCAATAACTGGTCGAGATTTTCAAATCCAGTTTCTATAACTGGTCGTGATTTTCAAATCCAGTTTCTATAACTGGTCGGGATTTTCAACTCTAGTTTTTATAACTGGTCGGGATTTTCAAATCCAGTTTTATAACTGGTCGGGATTTTCAAATCCATTTTCTATAACTGGTCGGGATTTTCAAATCTAGTTTTATAATTGGTCGGGATTTTCAAATCCAGTGTTATAACTGATCAGGATTTTCAAATTCAGTTTCTATAACTCGTCGGGATTTTCAAATCCAGTTTTATAACAGGTCGGGATTTTCAAATCTAGTTTTAATAACTGGTCAGGATTTTCAAATTCAGTTTCTATAACTGGTCAGGATTTTCAAATCCAGTTTCTATAACTGGTCGGGATTTTCAAATCCAGTTTTTATAACTGGTCGGGATTTTCAAATTCAGTGTTATAACTGGTCGGGATTTTCAACTCCAGTTTCTATAACTGGTCGGGATTTTGAAATCCAGTTTCTATAACTCGTCGGGATTTTCAAATCCAGTTTTATAACTGGTCGGGATTTTCAAATCCAGTTTTATAGCTGGTCGGGATTTTCAAATCCATTTTCTATAAGTGGTCGGGATTTTCAAATCTTGTTTTGTAATTAGTCGGGATTTTCAAATCTAGTGTTATAACTGATCAGGATTTTCAAATTCAGTTTCTATAACTCCTCGCGATTTTCAAATCCAGTTTTATAACTGGTCGGGATTTTCAAATCCAGTGTTTATAACTGGTCGGGATTTTCAAATTCAGTTTCTATAACTGGTCAGGATTTTCAAATCCAGTTTTTATAACTGGTCAGGATTTTCAAATTTAGTTTATATAACTGGTCAGGATTTTCAAATCCAGTTTTTATAACTAGTCGGGATTTTCAAATCCAGTTTTTATAACTGGTCGGGATTTTCAAATTCAGTGTTATAACTGGTCGGGATTTTCAAATCCAGTTTCTATAACTGGTGGGGATTTTCAAATCCAGTTTTATAACTGGTCGGGATTTTCAAATCCATTTTCTATAACTGGTCGGGATTTTCAAATCTAGTTTTATAATTGGTCGGGATTTTCAAATCCAGTGTTATAACTGATCAGGATTTTCAAATCCAGTTTCTATAACTGGTCGAGATTTTCAAATCCAGTTTTATATCTGGTCGGGATTTTCAAATCCAGTTTTTATAACCGGTCGGGATTTTCAAATTCAGTGTTATAACTGGTCGGGATTTTCAAATCCAGTTTCTATAACTGGTCGGTATTTTGAAATCCAGTTTCTATAAGTTGTCGGGATTTTCAAATCCAGTTTTTATAACTGGTCGGGATTTTCAAATCCAGTTTCTATAACTGGTCGGGATTTTCAAATCCAGTTTTATAACTAGTCAGGATTTTCAAATCTAGTTTCTATAACTGGTAGGGATTTTCAAATCCAGTTTCTATAACTGGTCGGGATTTTCAAATCCAGTTTCAATAACTGGTCGGGATTTTCAAATCTAGTTTTTATAACTGGTCGGGATTTTCAAATCCAGTTTTTGTAACTGGTCGGGATTTTCAAAATTCAGTTTTTACAACTGGTCGGGATTTTCAAATCCAGTTTCTATAACTGGTCGTGATTTCAAAATCTAGTGTCATAACTGGCCGGGATTTTTAAATCCAATTTCTATAACTGGTCGGGATTTTCAAATCCAGTTTTATAACTGGTCAGGATTTTCAAATGCAGTTTCTATAACTGGTCGGGATTTTCAAATCTAGTTTTTATAACTGGTCGGGATTTTCAAATCCAGTTTTTGTAACTGGTCGGGATTTTCAAAATTCAGTTTTTACAACTGGTCGGGATTTTCAAATCCAGTTTCTATAACTGGTCGTGATTTTCAAATCCAGTTTCTATAACTGGTCGGGATTTTCAAATCCAATTTTATAACTGGTCGAGATTTTCAAATCCAGTTTTTATAACTGGTCGGGATATTCAAATCCAGTTTCTATAACTGGTCAGGATTTTCAAATCAAGTTTCTATAACTGGTCGGGATTTTCAAATCCAGTTTTTATAACCGGTCGGGATTTTCAAATTCAGTGTTATAACTGGTCGGGATTTTCAAATCCAGTTTCTATAACTGGTCGAGATTTTGAAATCCAGTTTCTATAACTGGTCGGAATTTTCAATTCCAGATTTTATAACTGGTCGGGATTTTCAAATCCAGTTTCTATATCTGGTCGGGATTTTCAAATCCAGTTTCAATAACTGGTCGAGATTTTCAAATCCAGTTTCTATAACTGGTCGTGATTTTCAAATCCAGTTTCTATAACTGGTCGGGATTTTCAACTCTAGTTTTTATAACTGGTCGGGATTTTCAAATCCAGTTTTATAACTGGTCGGGATTTTCAAATCCATTTTCTATAACTGGTCGGGATTTTCAAATCTAGTTTTATAATTGGTCGGGATTTTCAAATCCAGTGTTATAACTGATCAGGATTTTCAAATTCAGTTTCTATAACTCGTCGGGATTTTCAAATCCAGTTTTATAACAGGTCGGGATTTTCAAATCTAGTTTTAATAACTGGTCAGGATTTTCAAATTCAGTTTCTATAACTGGTCAGGATTTTCAAATCCAGTTTCTATAACTGGTCGGGATTTTCAAATCCAGTTTTTATAACTGGTCGGGATTTTCAAATTCAGTGTTATAACTGGTCGGGATTTTCAACTCCAGTTTCTATAACTGGTCGGGATTTTGAAATCCAATTTCTATAACTCGTCGGGATTTTCAAATCCAGTTTTATAACTGGTCGGGATTTTCAAATCCAGTTTTATAGCTGGTCGGGATTTTCAAATCCATTTTCTATAAGTGGTCGGGATTTTCAAATCTTGTTTTGTAATTAGTCGGGATTTTCAAATCTAGTGTTATAACTGATCAGGATTTTCAAATTCAGTTTCTATAACTCCTCGCGATTTTCAAATCCAGTTTTATAACTGGTCGGGATTTTCAAATCCAGTGTTTATAACTGGTCGGGATTTTCAAATTCAGTTTCTATAACTGGTCAGGATTTTCAAATCCAGTTTTTATAACTGGTCAGGATTTTCAAATTTAGTTTATATAACTGGTCAGGATTTTCAAATCCAGTTTTTATAACTAGTCGGGATTTTCAAATCCAGTTTTTATAACTGGTCGGGATTTTCAAATTCAGTGTTATAACTGGTCGGGATTTTCAAATCCAGTTTCTATAACTGGTGGGGATTTTCAAATCCAGTTTTATAACTGGTCGGGATTTTCAAATCCATTTTCTATAACTGGTCGGGATTTTCAAATCTAGTTTTATAATTGGTCGGGATTTTCAAATCCAGTGTTATAACTGATCAGGATTTTCAAATCCAGTTTCTATAACTGGTCGAGATTTTCAAATCCAGTTTTATAACTGGTCGGGATTTTCAAATCCAGTTTTTATAACCGGTCGGGATTTTCAAATTCAGTGTTATAACTGGTCGGGATTTTCAAATCCAGTTTCTATAACTGGTCGTGATTTTCAAATCCAGTTTCTATAACTGGTCGGGATTTTCAAATCCAATTTTATAACTGGTCGAGATTTTCAAATCCAGTTTTTATAACTGGTCGGGATATTCAAATCCAGTTTCTATGACTGGTCAGGATTTTCAAATCAAGTTTCCATAACTGGTCGGGATTTTCAAATCCAGTTTTTATAACCGGTCGGGATTTTCAAATTCAGTGTTATAACTGGTCGGGATTTTCAAATCCAGTTTCTATAACTGGTCGGGATTTTGAAATCCAGTTTCTATAACTGGTCGGGATTTTCAATTCCAGATTTTATAACTGGTCGGGATTTTCAAATCCAGTTTCTATATCTGGTCGGGATTTTCAAATCCAGTTTCTATAACTGGTCGAGATTTTCAAATCCAGTTTCTATAACTGGTCGTGATTTTCAAATCCAGTTTCTATAACTGGTCGGGATTTTCAACTCTAGTTTTTATAACTGGTCGGGATTTTCAAATCCAGTTTTATAACTGGTCGGGATTTTCAAATCCATTTTCTATAACTGGTCGGGATTTTCAAATCTAGTTTTATAATTGGTCGGGATTTTCAAATCCAGTGTTATAACTGATCAGGATTTTCAAATTCAGTTTCTATAACTCGTCGGGATTTTCAAATCCAGTTTTATAACTGGTCGGGATTTTCAAATCTAGTTTTAATAACTGGTCAGGATTTTCAAATTCAGTTTCTATAACTGGTCAGGATTTTCAAATCCAGTTTCTATAACTGGTCGGGATTTTCAAATCCAGTTTTTATAACTGGTCGGGATTTTCAAATTCAGTGTTATAACTGGTCGGGATTTTCAACTCCAGTTTCTATAACTGGTCGGGATTTTGAAATCCAGTTTCTATAACTCGTCGGGATTTTCAAATCCAGTTTTATAACTGGTCGGGATTTTCAAATCCAGTTTTATAGCTGGTCGGGATTTTCAAATCCATTTTCTATAAGTGGTCGGGATTTTCAAATCTTGTTTTGTAATTAGTCGGGATTTTCAAATCTAGTGTTATAACTGATCAGGATTTTCAAATTCAGTTTCTATAACTCCTCGCGATTTTCAAATCCAGTTTTATAACTGGTCGGGATTTTCAAATCCAGTGTTTATAACTGGTCGGGATTTTCAAATTCAGTTTCTATAACTGGTCAGGATTTTCAAATCCAGTTTTTATAACTGGTCAGGATTTTCAAATTTAGTTTATATAACTGGTCAGGATTTTCAAATCCAGTTTTTATAACTAGTCGGGATTTTCAAATCCAGTTTTTATAACTGGTCGGGATTTTCAAATTCAGTGTTATAACTGGTCGGGATTTTCAAATCCAGTTTCTATAACTGGTGGGGATTTTCAAATCCAGTTTTATAACTGGTCGGGATTTTCAAATCCATTTTCTATAACTGGTCGGGATTTTCAAATCTAGTTTTATAATTGGTCGGGATTTTCAAATCCAGTGTTATAACTGATCAGGATTTTCAAATCCAGTTTCTATAACTGGTCGAGATTTTCAAATCCAGTTTTATAACTGGTCGGGATTTTCAAATCCAGTTTTTATAACCGGTCGGGATTTTCAAATTCAGTGTTATAACTGGTCGGGATTTTCAAATCCAGTTTCTATAACTGTTCGGGATTTTGAAATCCAGTTTCTATAACTGGTCGGGATTTTCAAATCCAGTGTTATAACTGATCAGGATTTTCAAATCCAGTTTCTATAACTGGTCGGGATTTTCAAATCCAGTTTTATAACTGGTCGGGATTTTCAAATCCAGTTTTTATAACTGGTCGGGATTTTCAAATCCAGTTTCTATAACTGGTCAGAATTTTCAAATCAAGTTTCTATAACTGGTCAGAATTTTCAAATCCAGTTTTTATAACCGGTCGGGATTTTCAAATCTAGTTTCTATAACTGGTCGGGATTTTGAAATCTAGTTTCTATAACTGATCGGGATTTTCAATTGCAGATTTTATAACTGGTCGGGATTTTCAAATCCAGTTTCTATAACTGATATGGATTTTCAAATCCAGTTTCTATAACTGGTCGGGATTTTGAAATCCACTTTCTATAACTGGTCGGGATTTTCAAATACAGTTTCTATAACTGGTCGAGATTTTCAAATCCAGTTTCTATAACTGGTCGGGATTTGCAACTCCAGTTTTTATAACTCGTCGGGATTTTCAAATCCAGTATCTATAACTGGTCGGAATTTTCAAATCTAGTGTCATAACTGGTCGGAATTTTTAAATCCAGTTTCTATAACTGGTCGGGATTTTCAAATCCAGTTTCTATAACTGGTCGTGATTTTTAAATCCAGTTTCTATAACTGGTCGGGATTTTGAAATCTAGTTTCTATAACTGGTCGGGATTTTCAAATACAGTTTCTATAACTGGTCGAGATTTTCAAATCCAGTTTCTATAAATGGTCTGGATTTTCAACTCCAGTTTTTATAACTGGTCGGGATTTTCAAATCCAGTATCTATAACTGGTCAGAATTTTTAAATCTAGTGTCATAACTAGTCAGAATTTTTAAATCCAGTTTCTATAACTGGTCGGGATTTTCAAATCCAGTTTTATAACTGGTCAGGATTTTCAAATCCAGTTTCTATAACTGGTCAGGATTTTCAAATCCAGTTTTATAACTGGTCGGGATTTTCAAATCCAGTTTCTATAACTGGTCGGGATTTTTAAATCCAGTTTTATAATTGGTCGGGATTTTCAAATCCAGTTTTATAACTAGTCGGGATTTTCAAATCCAGTTTCTATAACTGGTCGGGATTTTCAAATCCAGTTTTATAATTGGTCGGAATTTTCAAATCTAGTGTTATAACTGATCATGATTTTCAAATCCAGTTTCTATAAATGGTCGGGATTTTCAAATTCAGTTTCTATAACTAGTCAGGATTTTCAAATCCAGTTTCTATAACTGGTCGGGATTTTCAAATCCAGTTTTTATAACTGGTCAGGATTTTCAAATTCAGTGTTATAACTGGTCGGGATTTTCAAATCCAGTTTCTATAACTGGTCGGGATTTTCAAATCAGTTTCTATAACTGGTCGGGATTTTGAAATCCAGTTTCTATAAGTTGTCGGGATTTTCAAATCCAGTTTTTATAACTGGTCGGGATTTTCAAATCCAGTTTCTATAACTGGTCGGGATTTTCAAATCCAGTTTTATAACTAGTCAGGATTTTCAAATCTAGTTTCTATAACTGGTAGGGATTTTCAAATCCAGTTTCTATAACTGGTCGGGATTTTCAAATCCAGTTTCTATAACTGGTCGGGATTTTCAAATCTAGTTTTTATAACTGGTCGGGATTTTCAAATCCAGTTTTTGTAACTGGTCGGGATTTTCAAAATTCAGTTTTTACAACTGGTCGGGATTTTCAAATCCAGTTTCTATAACTGGTCGTGATTTCAAAATCTAGTGTCATAACTGGCCGGGATTTTTAAATCCAATTTCTATAACTGGTCGGGATTTTCAAATCCAGTTTTATAACTGGTCAGGATTTTCAAATGCAGTTTCTATAACTGGTCGGGATTTTTAAATCTAGTTTTATAACTGGTTGGGATTTTCAAATCCAGATTTATAACTGGTCGGGATTTTCAAATCCAGTTTCTATAACTGGTCGTGATTTCCAAATCTAGTGTCATAACTGGTCGGGATTTTCAAATCCAGTTTCTATAACTGGTCGGGATTTTCAAATCCAATTTTATAACTGGTCGAGATTTTCAAATCCAGTTTTTATAACTGGTCGGGATTTTCAAATCCAGTTTCTATAACTGGTCAGGATTTTCAAATCAAGTTTCTATAACTGGTCGGGATTTTCAAATCCAGTTTTTATAACCGGTCGGGATTTTCAAATTCAGTGTTATAACTGGTCGGGATTTTCAAATCCAGTTTCTATAACTGGTCGGGATTTTGAAATCCAGTTTCTATAACTGGTCGGGATTTTGAAATCCAGATTTTATAACTGGTCGGGATTTTCAAATCCAGTTTCTATATCTGGTCGGGATTTTCAAATCCAGTTTCTATAACTGGTCGAGATTTTCAAATCCAGTTTCTATAACTGGTCGTGATTTTCAAATCCAGTTTCTATAACTGGTCGGGATTTTCAACTCTAGTTTTTATAACTGGTCAGGATTTTCAAATCCAGTTTTATAACTGGTCGGGATTTTCAAATCCATTTTCTATAACTGGTCGGGATTTTCAAATCTAGTTTTATAATTGGTCGGGATTTTCAAATCCAGTGTTATAACTGATCAGGATTTTCAAATTCAGTTTCTATAACTCGTCGGGATTTTCAAATCCAGTTTTATAACTGGTCGGGATTTTCAAATCTAGTTTTAATAACTGGTCAGGATTTTCAAATTCAGTTTCTATAACTGGTCAGGATTTTCAAATCCAGTTTCTATAACTGGTCGGGATTTTCAAATCCAGTTTTTATAACTGGTCGGGATTTTCAAATTCAGTGTTATAACTGGTCGGGATTTTCAACTCCAGTTTCTATAACTGGTCGGGATTTTGAAATCCAGTTTCTATAACTGGTTGGGATTTTCAAATCCAGTTTTTATAACTGGTCGGGATTTTCAAATCCAGTTTCTATAACTGGTCGAGATTTTCAAATCCAGTTTTATAACTGGCGGGATTTTCAAATCTAGTTTCTATAACTGGTCGATATTTTCAAATCTAGTTTCTATAACTGGTCGGGATTTTCAAATCCAGTTTCTATAACTGGTCGGGATTTTCAAATCTAGTTTTTATAACTGGTCAGGATTTTCAAATCTAGTTTCTATAACTGGTCAGGATTTTCAAATCCAGTTTCTATAATTGGTCGGGATTTTAAAATCCAGTTTCTATAACTGGTCGGGATTTTGAAATCTAGTTTCTATAACTGGTCGGGATTTTCAATTCCAGATTTTATAACTGGTCGGGATTTTCAAATCCAGTTTCTATAACTGATAGGGATTTTCAAATCCAGTTTCTATAACAGGTCGGGATTTTGAAATCCAGTTTTATAACTGGTCGGGATTTTCAAATACAGTTTCTATAACTGGTCGAGATTTTCAAATCCAGTTTTATAACTGGTCGGGATTTTCAAATCCAGTTTTCATAACTGGTCTGGATTTTCAAATTCAGTTTCTATGACTGGTCAGGATTTTCAAATCCAGTTTCTATAACTAGTCGGGATTTTCAAATCCAGTTTTTATAACTAGTCGGGATTTTCAAATTCAGTGTTATAACTGGTCGGGATTTTCAAATCCAGTTTCTATAACTGGTCGGGATTTTCAAATCCAGTTTCGATAACTGGTCGGTATTTTGATATCCAGTTTCTATAACTGGCCGGGATTTTCAAATCCAGTTTTTATAACTGGTCGGGATTTTCAAATCCAGCTTTATAACTGGTCGGGATTTTTAAATCCAGTTTCTATAACTGGTCGGGATTTTCAAATCCAGTTTTATAACTGGTCGGGATTTTCAAATCTAGTTTCTATAACTGGTCGGGATTTTCAAATCCAGTTTCTATAACTGGTCGGGATTTTCAAATCCAGTTTCTATAACTGGTCGAGATTTTCAAATCCAGTTTCTATAACTGGTCGGGATTTTCAAATCCAGTTTCTATAACTGGTCGTGATTTCCAATTATAGTGTCATAACTGGTCAGGATTTTCAAATCCAATTTCTATAACTGGTCGGGATTTTCAAATCCAGTTTTATAACTGGTCAGGATTTTCAAATGCAGTTTCTATAACTGGTCGGGATTTTTAAATCTAGTTTTATAACTGGTTGGGATTTTCAAATCCAGATTTATAACTGGTCGGGATTTTCAAATCCAGTTTCTATAACAGGTCCCGATTTTCAAATCTAGTTTTATAATTGGTCGGGATTTTCAAATCCAGTGTTACAAATGATTAGGATTTTCAAATCCAGTTTCTATAACTGGTCGGGATTTTCAAATCCAGTTTATATAACTGGTCGGGATTTTCAAATCCAGTTTCTATAACTGGTCGGGATTTTCAAATCTAGTTTTTATAACTGGTCGGGATTTTCAAATCCAGTTTCTATAACTAGTCAGGATTTTCAAATCTAGTTTCTATAACTGGTCGGGATTTTAAAATCCAGTTTCTATAACTGGTCGGGATTTTCAAATCCAGTTTCTATATCTGGTAGGGATTTTCAAATTAAGTTTTTATAACAGGACGGGATTTTCAAATCCAGTTTCTATAACTGGTCGGGATTTTCAAATCTAGTGTCATAACTGGTCGGGATTTTCAAATCCAGTTTCTATAACTGGTTGGGATTTTGAAATCCAGTTTTATAACTGGTCAGAATTTTCAAATCCAGTTTCTATAACTCGTCGGGATTTTCAAATCCAGTTTTATAACTGGTCGGGATTTTCAAATCCAGTTTCTATAACTGGTCGGGATTTTTAAATCTGGTTTTATAACTGGTTGGGATTTTCAAATCCAGTTTTATAACTGGTCGGGATTTTCAAATGCAGTTTCTATAACTGGTCGAGATTTTCAAATCCAGATTTATAATTGGTCGGGATTTTCAACTCTAGTATTATAACTGATCAGGATTTTCAAATCTAGTTTCTATAACTGGTCAGGATTTTCAAATTCAGTTTTATAACTGGTCGGGATTTTCAAATCCAGTTTCTATAACTGGTCGGGATTTTCAAATCCAGTTTCGATAACTGGTCGGTATTTTGATATCCAGTTTCTATAACTGGCCGGGATTTTCAAATCCAGTTTTTATAACTGGTCGGGATTTTCAAATCCAGCTTTATAACTGGTCGGGATTTTTAAATCCAGTTTCTATAACTGGTCGGGATTTTCAAATCCAGTTTTATAACTGGTCGGGATTTTCAAATCTAGTTTCTATAACTGGTCGGGATTTTCAAATCCAGTTTCTATAACTGGTCGGGATTTTCAAATCCAGTTTCTATAACTGGTCGAGATTTTCAAATCCAGTTTCTATAACTGGTCGGGATTTTCAAATCCAGTTTCTATAACTGGTCGTGATTTCCAATTATAGTGTCATAACTGGTCAGGATTTTCAAATCCAATTTCTATAACTGGTCGGGATTTTCAAATCCAGTTTTATAACTGGTCAGGATTTTCAAATGCAGTTTCTATAACTGGTCGGGATTTTTAAATCTAGTTTTATAACTGGTTGGGATTTTCAAATCCAGATTTATAACTGGTCGGGATTTTCAAATCCAGTTTCTATAACAGGTCCCGATTTTCAAATCTAGTTTTATAATTGGTCGGGATTTTCAAATCCAGTGTTACAAATGATTAGGATTTTCAAATCCAGTTTCTATAACTGGTCGGGATTTTCAAATCCAGTTTATATAACTGGTCGGGATTTTCAAATCCAGTTTCTATAACTGGTCGGGATTTTCAAATCTAGTTTTTATAACTGGTCGGGATTTTCAAATCCAGTTTCTATAACTAGTCAGGATTTTCAAATCTAGTTTCTATAACTGGTCGGGATTTTAAAATCCAGTTTCTATAACTGGTCGGGATTTTCAAATCCAGTTTCTATATCTGGTAGGGATTTTCAAATTAAGTTTTTATAACAGGACGGGATTTTCAAATCCAGTTTCTATAACTGGTCGGGATTTTCAAATCTAGTGTCATAACTGGTCGGGATTTTCAAATCCAGTTTCTATAACTGGTTGGGATTTTGAAATCCAGTTTTATAACTGGTCAGAATTTTCAAATCCAGTTTCTATAACTCGTCGGGATTTTCAAATCCAGTTTTATAACTGGTCGGGATTTTCAAATCCAGTTTCTATAACTGGTCGGGATTTTTAAATCTGGTTTTATAACTGGTTGGGATTTTCAAATCCAGTTTTATAACTGGTCGGGATTTTCAAATGCAGTTTCTATAACTGGTCGAGATTTTCAAATCCAGATTTATAATTGGTCGGGATTTTCAACTCTAGTATTATAACTGATCAGGATTTTCAAATCTAGTTTCTATAACTGGTCAGGATTTTCAAATTCAGTTTTATAACTGGTCGGGATTTTCAAATCTAGTTTTTGTAACTGGTCGAGATTTTCAAAATTCAGTTTTTACAACTGGTCGGGATTTTCAAATCCAGTTTCTATAACTGGTTGGGATTTTCAAATCCAGTTTCTATAACTGGTCGGGATTTTCAAATCCAGTTTCTATAACTGGTCGGGTTTTTAAATCTAGTGTCATAACTGGTCGGGATTTTCAAATCCAATTTCTATAACTGGTCGAGATTTTCAAATCCAGTTTTATAACTGGTCAGGATTTTGAAATCCAATTTCTATAACTCGTCGGGATTTTCAAATCCAGTTTTATAACTAGTCGAGATTTTCAAATCCAATTTCTATAACTGTTCGGGATTTTCAAATTCAGTGTTATAACTGGTCGGGATTTTCAAATCCAGTTTCTATAACTGGTCGGGATTTTGAAATCCAGATTCTATTACTGGTCAGGATTTTATAATCCAGTGTTATAACTGATCAGGATTTTCAAATCCAGTTTCTATAACTGGTCGGGATTTTCAAATCCAGTTTTATAACTGGTCGGGATTTTCAAATCCAGTTTTTATAACTGGTCGGGATTTTCAAATCCAGTTTCTATAACTGGTCAGGATTTTCAAATCAAGTTTCTATAACTGGTCGGGATTTTCAAATCTAGTTTTTATAACCGGTCGGGATTTTCAAATCTAGTTTCTATAACTGGTCGGAATTTTCAAATTCAGTTTTTATAACTGGTCGGGATTTTCAAATTCAGTGTTATAACTGGTCTGGATTTTCAAATCCAGTTTCTATAACTGGTCGGGATTTTCAAATCCAGTTTTTATAACTGGTCGGGATTTTCAAATCCGGTTTTTATAACTGGTCGGGATTTTCAAATCCAGTTTCTATAACTGGTCGGGATTTTCAAATCCAGTTTTATAACTGGTCGGGATTTTCAAATCTAGTTTCTATAACTGGTCGGGATTTTCAAATCCAGTTTCTATAACTGGTCGGGATTTTCAAATCCAGTTTCTATAACTGGTCGGGATTTTCAAATTCAGTTTCTATAACTGGTCGGGATTTTCAAATCCAGTTTCTATAACTGGTCGGGATTTTCAAATCCAGTTTCTATAACTGGTCGTGATTTCCAAATCTAGTGTCATAACTGGTCAGGATTTTCAAATCCAATTTCTATAACTGGTCGGGATTTTCAAATCCACTTTTATAACTGGTCAGGATTTTCAAATGCAGTTTCTATAACTGGTCGGGATTTTTAAATCTAGTTTTATAACTGGTTGGGATTTTCAAATCCAGATTTATAACTGGTCGGGATTTTCAAATCCAGTTTCTATAAGACGTCCCGATTTTCAAATCTAGTTTTATAATTGGTCGGGATTTTTAAATCCAGTGTTATAACTGATCAGGATTTTCAAATCCAGTTTCTATAACTGGTCGGGATTTTCAAATCCAGTTTTATAATTTGTCGGGATTTTCAAATCCAGTTTTTATAACTGGTCGGGATTTTCAAATCCAGTTTCTATAACTGGTCAGGATTTTCAAATCAAGTTTCTATAACTGGTCGGGATTTTCAAATCCAGTTTTTATAACCGGTCGGGATTTTCAAATTCAGTGTTATAACGGGTCGGGATTTTCAAATCCAGTTTCTATAACTGGTCGGGATTTTCAAATCCAGTTTCTATAACTGGTCGGGATTTTGAAATCCAGTTTCTATAACTGGTCGGGATTTTCAATTCCAGATTTTATAACTGGTCGGGATTTTCAAATCCAGTTTCTATAACTGGTCGGGATTTTCAAATCCAGTTTTATAACTGGTCAGGATTTTCAAATCTAGTTTCTATAACTGGTCGGGATTTTCAAATCCTGTTTCTATAACTGGTTGGGATTTTTAAATCCAGTTTCTATAACTGGTCGGGATTTTCAAATTTAGTTTTTATAACTGGTCGGGATTTTCAAATCCAGTTTTTGTAACTGGTCAGGATTTTGAAAATTCAGTTTTTACAACTGGTCGGGATTTTCAAATCCAGTTTCTATAACTGGTCGGGATTTTCAAATCCAGTTTCTATAACCGGTCAGGATTTTCAAATCCAGTTTCTATAGCTGGTCGTGATTTCCAAATCTAGTGTCATAACTGGTCGTGATTTTCAAATCCAATTTCTATAACTGGTCGGGATTTTCAAATCCAGTTTTATAACTGGTCAGGATTTTCAAATGCAGTTTCTATAACTGGTCGGGATTTTTAAATCTAGTTTTATAACTGGTTGGGATTTTCAAATCCAGATTTATAACTGGTCGGGATTTTCAAATCCAGTTTCTATAACAGGTCCCGATTTTCAAATCTAGTTTTATAATTGGTCGGAATTTTCAAATCCAGTGTTATAACTGATCAGGATTTTCAAATCTAGTTTCTATAACTGTTCGCGATTTTCAAATCCAGTTTTATAACTGGTCGGGATTTTCAAATCTAGTTTTTATAACTGGTCGGGATTTTCAAATCCAGTTTCTATAACTGGTCAGGATTTTCAAATCAAGTTTCTATAACTGGTCGGGATTTTCAAATCCAGTTTTTATAACCGGTCATGATTTTCAAATTCAGTGTTATAACTGGTCGGGATTTTCAAATTCAGTGTTATAACTGGTCGGGATTTTCAAATCCGGTTTCTATAACTGGTCGGGATTTTCAAATCCAGTTTCTATAACTGGTCGGGATTTTGAAATCCAGTTTCTATAACTGGACAGGATTTTCAATGTCAGATTTTATAACTGGTCGAGATTTTCAAATCCAGTTTCTATAACTGGTCGGGATTTTCAAATTCAGTTTCTATAACTGGTCGAGATTTTCAATTCCAGTTTCTATAATTGGTCGGGATTATCAATTCCAGTTTTTATAACTGGTCGGGATTTTCAACTCTAGTTTTTATAACTGGTCAGGATTTTCAAATCAAGTATCTATAACAGGTCGGGATTTTCAAATCTAGTGTCATAACTGGTCGGAATTTTTAAATCCAGTTTCTATAACTGGTCGGGATTTTCAAATCCAGTTTTATAAGTGGTCAGGATTTTCAAATCCAGTTTCTATAACTGGTCAGGATTTTTAAATCCAGTTTTATAACTGGTCGGGATTTTCAAATCCAGTTTTATAACTGGTCGAGATTTTCAAATCCATTTTCTATAACTGGTCAGGATTTTCAAATCCAGTTTTATAACTGGTCGGGATTTTCAAATCCAGTTTCTATAACTGGTCAGGATTTTTAAATCCAGTTTTATAACTGGTCGGGATTTTCAAATCCAGTTTTATAACTGGTCGGGATTTTCAAATCCATTTTCTATAACTGGTCGGGATTTTCAAATCTAGTTTTATAATTGGTCGGGATTTTCAAATCCAGTGTTATAACTGATCATGATTTTCAAATTCAGTTTCTATAACTCGTCGGGATTTTCAAATCCAGTTTTATAACTGGTCAGGATTTTCAAATCCAGTGTTTATAACTGGTCGGGATTTTCAAATTCATTTTCTATAACTGGTCAGGATTTTCAAATCCAGTTTTTATAACTGGTCAGGATTTTCAAAATCAGTTTCTATAACTGGTCAGGATTTGCAAATTCACTTTTTATAACTGGTCGGGATTTTCAAATACAGTTTTTATAACTGGTCGGGATTTTCAAATTCAGTGTTATAACTGGTCGGGATTTTCAAATCCAGTTTCTATAACTGGTCGGGATTTTCAAATCCAGTTTCTATAACTGGTCGGGATTTTGAAATCCAGTTTTTATAACTGGTCGGGATTTTCAAATCCATATTCTATAACTAGTCAGGATTTTCAAATCTAGTTTTATAATTGGTCGGGATTTTCAAATCCAGTGTTATAACTGATCAGGATTTTCAAATTTAGCTTCTATAACTCGTCGGGATTTTCAAATCCAGTTTTATAACTGGTCGGGATTTTCAAATCCAGTTTTATAACTGGTCGGGATTTTCAAATCCATTTTCTATAACTCGTCGGGATTTTCAAATCTTTTTTTGTAATTAGTCGGGATTTTCAAATCCAGTGTTATAACTGATCAGGATTTTCAAATTCAGTTTCTATAACTCCTCGCGATTTTCAAATCCAGTTTTATAACTGGTCGGGATTTTCAAATCCAGTGTTTATAACTGGTCGGGATTTTCAAATTCAGTTTCTATAACTGGTCAGGATTTTCAAATCCAGTTTTTATAACTGGTCAGGATTTTCAAATTCAGTTTCTATAACTGGTCAGGATTTTCAAATCCAGTTTTTATAACTAGTCGGGATTTTCAAATCCAGTTTTTATAACTGGTTGGGATTTTCAAATTCAGTGTTATAACTGGTCGGGATTTTCAAATCTAGTGTCATAACTGGTCGGAATTTTTAAATCCAGTTTCTATAACTGGTCGGGATTTTCAAATCCAGTTTTATAAGTGGTCAGGATTTTCAAATCCAGTTTCTATAACTGGTCAGGATTTTTAAATCCAGTTTTATAACTGGTCGGGATTTTCAAATCCAGTTTTATAACTGGTCGAGATTTTCAAATCCATTTTCTATAACTGGTCAGGATTTTCAAATCCAGTTTTATAACTGGTCGGGATTTTCAAATCCAGTTTCTATAACTGGTCAGGATTTTTAAATCCAGTTTTATAACTGGTCGGGATTTTCAAATCCAGTTTTATAACTGGTCGGGATTTTCAAATCCATTTTCTATAACTGGTCGGGATTTTCAAATCTAGTTTTATAATTGGTCGGGATTTTCAAATCCAGTGTTATAACTGATCATGATTTTCAAATTCAGTTTCTATAACTCGTAGGGATTTTCAAATCCAGTTTTATAACTGGTCAGGATTTTCAAATCCAGTGTTTATAACTGGTCGGGATTTTCAAATTCATTTTCTATAACTGGTCAGGATTTTCAAATCCAGTTTTTATAACTGGTCAGGATTTTCAAATCCAGTTTTTATAACTGGTCAGGATTTTCAAAATCAGTTTCTATGACTGGTCAGGATTTGCAAATTCACTTTTTATAACTGGTCGGGATTTTCAAATACAGTTTTTATAACTGGTCGGGATTTTCAAATTCAGTGTTATAACTGGTCGGGATTTTCAAATCCAGTTTCTATAACTGGTCGGGATTTTCAAATCCAGTTTCTATAACTGGTCGGGATTTTGAAATCCAGCTTTTATAACTGGTCGGGATTTTCAAATCCATATTCTATAACTAGTCAGTATTTTCAAATCTAGTTTTATAATTGGTCGGGATTTTCAAATCCAGTGTTATAACTGATCAGGATTTTCAAATTTAGCTTCTATAACTCGTCGGGATTTTCAAATCCAGTTTTATAACTGGTCGGGATTTTCAAATCCAGTTTTATAACTGGTCGGGATTTTCAAATCCATTCTCTATAACTCGTCGGGATTTTCAAATATTTTTTTGTAATTAGTCGGGATTTTCAAATCCAGTGTTATAACTGATCAGGATTTTCAAATTCAGTTTCTATAACTCCTCGCGATTTTCAAATCCAGTTTTATAACTGGTCGGGACTTTCAAATCCAGTGTTTATAACTGGTCGGGATTTTCAAATTCAGTTTCTATAACTGGTCAGGATTTTCAAATCCAGTTTTTATAACTGGTCAGGATTTTCAAATTCAGTTTCTATAACTGGTCAGGATTTTCAAATCCAGTTTTTATAACTAGTCGGGATTTTCAAATCCAGTTTTTATAACTGGTCGGGATTTTCAAATCCAGTTTCTATAACTGGTCGGGATTTTCAAATCCAGTTTTATAACTGGTCAGGATTTTCAAATCAAGTTTCTATAACTGGTCGGGATTTTCAAATCTAGTTTTTATAACTTGTCGGGATTTTCAAATCTAGTTTCTATAACTGGTCGGGATTTTCAAATCCAGTTTTTATAACTGGTCGGGATTTTCAAATTCAGTGTTATAACTGGTCTGGAATTTAAAATCCAGTTTCTATAACTGGTCGGGATTTTCAAATCCAGTTTTTATAACTGGTCGGGATTTTCAAATCCAGTTTTTATAACTGGTCGGGATTTTCAAATCCAGTTTTTGTAACTGGTCGGGATTTTCAAATCCAGTTTTATAACTGGTCGGGATTTTCAAATCTAGTTTCTATAACTGGTCGGGATTTTCAAATCCAGTTTCTATAACTGGTCGGGATTTTCAAATCCAGTTTCTATAACTGGTCGGGATTTTCAAATCCAGTTTCTATAACTGGTCGGGATTTTCAAATCCAGTTTCTATAACTGGTCGGGATTTTCAAATCCAGTTTCTATAACTGGTCGTGATTTCCAAATCTAGTGTCATAACTGGTCAGGATTTTCAAATCCAATTTCTATAACTGGTCGGGATTTTCAAATCCACTTTTATAACTGGTCAGGATTTTCAAATGCAGTTTCTATAACTGGTCGGGATTTTTAAATCTAGTTTTATAACTGGTTGGGATTTTCAAATCCAGATTTATAACTGGTCGGGATTTTCAAATCCAGTTTCTATAAGACGTCCCGATTTTCAAATCTAGTTTTATAATTGGTCGGGATTTTTAAATCCAGTGTTATAACTGATCAGGATTTTCAAATCCAGTTTCTATAACTGGTCGGGATTTTCAAATCCAGTTTTATAATTTGTCGGGATTTTCAAATCCAGTTTTTATAACTGGTCGGGATTTTCAAATCCAGTTTTATAAGTGGTCAGGATTTTCAAATCCAGTTTCTATAACTGGTCAGGATTTTTAAATCCAGTTTTATAACTGGTCGGGATTTTCAAATCCAGTTTTATAACTGGTCGAGATTTTCAAATCCATTTTCTATAACTGGTCAGGATTTTCAAATCCAGTTTTATAACTGGTCGGGATTTTCAAATCCAGTTTCTATAACTGGTCAGGATTTTTAAATCCAGTTTTATAACTGGTCGGGATTTTCAAATCCAGTTTTATAACTGGTCGGGATTTTCAAATCCATTTTCTATAACTGGTCGGGATTTTCAAATCTAGTTTTATAATTGGTCGGGATTTTCAAATCCAGTGTTATAACTGATCATGATTTTCAAATTCAGTTTCTATAACTCGTCGGGATTTTCAAATCCAGTTTTATAACTGGTCAGGATTTTCAAATCCAGTGTTTATAACTGGTCGGGATTTTCAAATTCATTTTCTATAACTGGTCAGGATTTTCAAATCCAGTTTTTATAACTGGTCAGGATTTTCAAAATCAGTTTCTATAACTGGTCAGGATTTGCAAATTCACTTTTTATAACTGGTCGGGATTTTCAAATACAGTTTTTATAACTGGTCGGGATTTTCAAATTCAGTGTTATAACTGGTCGGGATTTTCAAATCCAGTTTCTATAACTGGTCGGGATTTTCAAATCCAGTTTCTATAACTGGTCGGGATTTTGAAATCCAGTTTTTATAACTGGTCGGGATTTTCAAATCCATATTCTATAACTAGTCAGGATTTTCAAATCTAGTTTTATAATTGGTCGGGATTTTCAAATCCAGTGTTATAACTGATCAGGATTTTCAAATTTAGCTTCTATAACTCGTCGGGATTTTCAAATCCAGTTTTATAACTGGTCGGGATTTTCAAATCCAGTTTTATAACTGGTCGGGATTTTCAAATCCATTTTCTATAACTCGTCGGGATTTTCAAATCTTTTTTTGTAATTAGTCGGGATTTTCAAATCCAGTGTTATAACTGATCAGGATTTTCAAATTCAGTTTCTATAACTCCTCGCGATTTTCAAATCCAGTTTTATAACTGGTCGGGATTTTCAAATCCAGTGTTTATAACTGGTCGGGATTTTCAAATTCAGTTTCTATAACTGGTCAGGATTTTCAAATCCAGTTTTTATAACTGGTCAGGATTTTCAAATTCAGTTTCTATAACTGGTCAGGATTTTCAAATCCAGTTTTTATAACTAGTCGGGATTTTCAAATCCAGTTTTTATAACTGGTCGGGATTTTCAAATTCAGTGTTATAACTGGTCGGGATTTTCAAATCTAGTGTCATAACTGGTCGGAATTTTTAAATCCAGTTTCTATAACTGGTCGGGATTTTCAAATCCAGTTTTATAAGTGGTCAGGATTTTCAAATCCAGTTTCTATAACTGGTCAGGATTTTTAAATCCAGTTTTATAACTGGTCGGGATTTTCAAATCCAGTTTTATAACTGGTCGAGATTTTCAAATCCATTTTCTATAACTGGTCAGGATTTTCAAATCCAGTTTTATAACTGGTCGGGATTTTCAAATCCAGTTTCTATAACTGGTCAGGATTTTTAAATCCAGTTTTATAACTGGTCGGGATTTTCAAATCCAGTTTTATAACTGGTCGGGATTTTCAAATCCATTTTCTATAACTGGTCGGGATTTTCAAATCTAGTTTTATAATTGGTCGGGATTTTCAAATCCAGTGTTATAACTGATCATGATTTTCAAATTCAGTTTCTATAACTCGTCGGGATTTTCAAATCCAGTTTTATAACTGGTCAGGATTTTCAAATCCAGTGTTTATAACTGGTCGGGATTTTCAAATTCATTTTCTATAACTGGTCAGGATTTTCAAATCCAGTTTTTATAACTGGTCAGGATTTTCAAAATCAGTTTCTATAACTGGTCAGGATTTGCAAATTCACTTTTTATAACTGGTCGGGATTTTCAAATACAGTTTTTATAACTGGTCGGGATTTTCAAATTCAGTGTTATAACTGGTCGGGATTTTCAAATCCAGTTTCTATAACTGGTCGGGATTTTCAAATCTAGTGTCATAACTGGTCGGGATTTTCAAATCCAGTTTTATAACTGGTCGGGATTTTCAAATCCATTTGCTATAACTGGTAGGGATTTTCAAATCTAGTTTAATAATTGGTCGGGATTTTCAAATCCAGTGTTATAACTGATCATGATTTTCAAATCCAGTTTCTATAACTGGTCGGGATTTTCAAATCTAGTGTCATAACTGGTCGGGATTTTCAAATCCAGTTTTATAACTGGTCGAGATTTTCAAATCCATTTTCTATAACTGGTCAGGATTTTCAAATCCAGTTTTATAACTGGTCGGGATTTTCAAATCCAGTTTCTATAACTGGTCAGGATTTTTAAATCCAGTTTTATAACTGGTCGGGATTTTCAAATCCAGTTTTATAACTGGTCGGGATTTTCAAATCCATTTTCTATAACTGGTCGGGATTTTCAAATCTAGTTTTATAATTGGTCGGGATTTTCAAATCCAGTGTTATAACTGATCATGATTTTCAAATTCAGTTTCTATAACTCGTCGGGATTTTCAAATCCAGTTTTATAACTGGTCAGGATTTTCAAATCCAGTGTTTATAACTGGTCGGGATTTTCAAATTCATTTTCTATAACTGGTCAGGATTTTCAAATCCAGTTTTTATAACTGGTCAGGATTTTCAAAATCAGTTTCTATAACTGGTCAGGATTTGCAAATTCACTTTTTATAACTGGTCGGGATTTTCAAATACAGTTTTTATAACTGGTCGGGATTTTCAAATTCAGTGTTATAACTGGTCGGGATTTTCAAATCCAGTTTCTATAACTGGTCGGGATTTTCAAATCTAGTGTCATAACTGGTCGGGATTTTCAAATTCAGTGTTATAACTGGTCGGGATTTTCAAATCCAGTTTCTATAACTGGTCGGGATTTTCAAATCTAGTGTCATAACTGGTCGGGATTTTCAAATCCAGTTTTATAACTGGTCGAGATTTTCAAATCCATTTTCTATAACTGGTCAGGATTTTCAAATCCAGTTTTATAACTGGTCGGGATTTTCAAATCCAGTTTCTATAACTGGTCAGGATTTTTAAATCCAGTTTTATAACTGGTCGGGATTTTCAAATCCAGTTTTATAACTGGTCGGGATTTTCAAATCCATTTTCTATAACTGGTCGGGATTTTCAAATCTAGTTTTATAATTGGTCGGGATTTTCAAATCCAGTGTTATAACTGATCATGATTTTCAAATTCAGTTTCTATAACTCGTCGGGATTTTCAAATCCAGTTTTATAACTGGTCAGGATTTTCAAATCCAGTGTTTATAACTGGTCGGGATTTTCAAATTCATTTTCTATAACTGGTCAGGATTTTCAAATCCAGTTTTTATAACTGGTCAGGATTTTCAAAATCAGTTTCTATAACTGGTCAGGATTTGCAAATTCACTTTTTATAACTGGTCGGGATTTTCAAATACAGTTTTTATAACTGGTCGGGATTTTCAAATTCAGTGTTATAACTGGTCGGGATTTTCAAATCCAGTTTCTATAACTGGTCGGGATTTTCAAATCTAGTGTCATAACTGGTCGGGATTTTCAAATCCAGTTTTATAACTGGTCGGGATTTTCAAATCCATTTGCTATAACTGGTAGGGATTTTCAAATCTAGTTTTATAATTGGTCGGGATTTTCAAATCCAGTGTTATAACTGATCATGATTTTCAAATTCAGTTTCTATAACTCGTCGGGATTTTCAAATCCAGTTTTATAACTGGTCAGGATTTTCAAATCCAGTGTTTATAACTGGTCGGGATTTTCAAATTCATTTTCTATAACTGGTCAGGATTTTCAAATCCAGTTTTTATAACTGGTCAGGATTTTCAAAATCAGTTTCTATAACTGGTCAGGATTTGCAAATTCACTTTTTATAACTGGTCGGGATTTTCAAATACAGTTTTTATAACTGGTCGGGATTTTCAAATTCAGTGTTATAACTGGTCGGGATTTTCAAATCCAGTTTCTATAACTGGTCGGGATTTTCAAATCCAGTTTCTATAACTGGTCGGGATTTTCAAATTCATTTTCTATAACTGGTCAGGATTTTCAAATCCAGTTTTTATAACTGGTCAGGATTTTCAAAATCAGTTTCTATAACTGGTCAGGATTTGCAAATTCACTTTTTGTAACTGGTCGGGATTTTCAAATACAGTTTTTATAACTTGTCGGGATTTTCAAATTCAGTGTTATAACTGGTCGGGATTTTCAAATCCAGTTTCTATAACTGGTCGGGATTTTCAAATCCAGTTTCTATAACTGGTCGGGATTTTGAAATCCAGTTTTTATAACTGGTCGGGATTTTCAAATCCATATTCTATAACTAGTCAGGATTTTCAAATCTAGTTTTATAATTGGTCGGGATTTTCAAATCCAGTGTTATAACTGATCAGGATTTTCAAATTTAGCTTCTATAACTCGTCGGGATTTTCAAATCCAGTTTTATAACTGGTCGGGATTTTCAAATCCAGTTTTATAACTGGTCGGGATTTTCAAATCCATTTTCTATAACTCGTCGGGATTTTCAAATCTTTTTTTGTAATTAGTCGGGATTTTCAAATCCAGTGTTATAACTGATCAGGATTTTCAAATCCATTTGCTATAACTGGTAGGGATTTTCAAATCTAGTTTTATAATTGGTCGGGATTTTCAAATCCAGTGTTATAACTGATCATGATTTTCAAATTCAGTTTCTATAACTCGTCGGGATTTTCAAATCCAGTTTTATAACTGGTCAGGATTTTCAAATCCAGTGTTTATAACTGGTCGGGATTTTCAAATTCATTTTCTATAACTGGTCAGGATTTTCAAATCCAGTTTTTATAACTGGTCAGGATTTTCAAAATCAGTTTCTATAACTGGTCAGGATTTGCAAATTCACTTTTTATAACTGGTCGGGATTTTCAAATACAGTTTTTATAACTGGTCGGGATTTTCAAATTCAGTGTTATAACTGGTCGGGATTTTCAAATCCAGTTTCTATAACTGGTCGGGATTTTCAAATCCAGTTTCTATAACTGGTCGGGATTTTCAAATTCATTTTCTATAACTGGTCAGGATTTTCAAATCCAGTTTTTATAACTGGTCAGGATTTTCAAAATCAGTTTCTATAACTGGTCAGGATTTGCAAATTCACTTTTTGTAACTGGTCGGGATTTTCAAATACAGTTTTTATAACTGGTCGGGATTTTCAAATTCAGTGTTATAACTGGTCGGGATTTTCAAATCCAGTTTCTATAACTGGTCGGGATTTTCAAATCCAGTTTCTATAACTGGTCGGGATTTTGAAATCCAGTTTTTATAACTGGTCGGGATTTTCAAATCCATATTCTATAACTAGTCAGGATTTTCAAATCTAGTTTTATAATTGGTCGGGATTTTCAAATCCAGTGTTATAACTGATCAGGATTTTCAAATTTAGCTTCTATAACTCGTCGGGATTTTCAAATCCAGTTTTATAACTGGTCGGGATTTTCAAATCCAGTTTTATAACTGGTCGGGATTTTCAAATCCATTTTCTATAACTCGTCGGGATTTTCAAATCTTTTTTTGTAATTAGTCGGGATTTTCAAATCCAGTGTTATAACTGATCAGGATTTTCAAATTCAGTTTCTATAACTCCTCGCGATTTTCAAATCCAGTTTTATAACTGGTCGGGATTTTCAAATCCAGTGTTTATAACTGGTCGGGATTTTCAAATTCAGTTTCTATAACTGGTCAGGATTTTCAAATCCAGTTTTTATAACTGGTCAGGATTTTCAAATTCAGTATCTATAACTGGTCAGGATTTTCAAATCCAGTTTTTATAACTAGTCGGGATTTTCAAATCCAGTTTTTATAACTGGTCGGGATTTTCAAATTCAGTGTTATAACTGGTCGGGATTTTCAAATCTAGTGTCATAACTGGTCGGAATTTTTAAATCCAGTTTCTATAACTGGTCGGGATTTTCAAATCCAGTTTTATAAGTGGTCAGGATTTTCAAATCCAGTTTCTATAACTGGTCAGGATTTTTAAATCCAGTTTTATAACTGGTCGGGATTTTCAAATCCAGTTTTATAACTGGTCGAGATTTTCAAATCCATTTTCTATAACTCGTCAGGATTTTCAAATCCAGTTTTATAACTGGTCGGGATTTTCAAATCCAGTTTCTATAACTGGTCAGGATTTTTAAATCCAGTTTTATAACTGGTCGGGATTTTCAAATCCAGTTTTATAACTGGTCGGGATTTTCAAATCCATTTTCTATAACTGGTCGGGATTTTCAAATCTAGTTTTATAATTGGTCGGGATTTTCAAATCCAGTGTTATAACTGATCATGATTTTCAAATTCAGTTTCTATAACTCGTCGGGATTTTCAAATCCAGTTTTATAACTGGTCAGGATTTTCAAATCCAGTGTTTATAACTGGTCGGGATTTTGAAATTCATTTTCTATAACTGGTCAGGATTTTCAAATCCAGTTTTTATAACTGGTCAGGATTTTCAAAATCAGTTTCTATAACTGGTCAGGATTTGCAAAACCACTTTTTATAACTGGTCGGGATTTTCAAATACAGTTTTTATAACTGGTCGGGATTTTCAAATTCAGTGTTATAACTGGTCGGGATTTTCAAATCCAGTTTCTATAACTGGTCGGGATTTTCAAATCCAGTTTCTATAACTGGTCGGGATTTTGAAATCCAGTTTTTATAACTGGTCGGGATTTTCAAATCCATATTCTATAACTAGTCAGGATTTTCAAATCTAGTTTTATAATTGGTCGGGATTTTCAAATCCAGTGTTATAACTGATCAGGATTTTCAAATTTAGCTTCTATAACTCGTCGGGATTTTCAAATCCAGTTTTATAACTGGTCGGGATTTTCAAATCCAGTTTTATAACTGGTCGGGATTGTCAAATCCATTTTCTATAACTCGTCGGGATTTTCAAATCTTTTTTTGTAATTAGTCGGGATTTTCAAATCCAGTGTTATAACTGATCAGGATTTTCAAATTCAGTTTCTATAACTCCTCGCGATTTTCAAATCCAGTTTTATAACTGGTCGGGATTTTCAAATCCAGTGTTTATAACTGGTCGGGATTTTCAAATTCAGTTTCTATAACTGGTCAGGATTTTCAAATCCAGTTTTTATAACTGGTCAGGATTTTCAAATTCAGTTTCTATAACTGGTCAGGATTTTCAAATCCAGTTTTTATAACTAGTCGGGATTTTCAAATCCAGTTTTTATAACTGGTCGGGATTTTCAAATTCAGTGTTATAACTGGTCGGGATTTTCAAATCTAGTGTCATAACTGGTCGGAATTTTTAAATCCAGTTTCTATAACTGGTCGGGATTTTCAAATCCAGTTTTATAAGTGGTCAGGATTTTCAAATCCAGTTTCTATAACTGGTCAGGATTTTTAAATCCAGTTTTATAACTGGTCGGGATTTTCAAATCCAGTTTTATAACTGGTCGAGATTTTCAAATCCATTTTCTATAACTGGTCAGGATTTTCAAATCCAGTTTTATAACTGGTCGGGATTTTTAAATCCAGTTTCTATAACTGGTCAGGATTTTTAAATCCAGTTTTATAACTGGTCGGGATTTTCAAATCCAGTTTTATAACTGGTCGGGATTTTCAAATCCATTTTCTATAACTGGTCGGGATTTTCAAATCTAGTTTTATAATTGGTCGGGATTTTCAAATCCAGTGTTATAACTGATCATGATTTTCAAATTCAGTTTCTATAACTCGTCGGGATTTTCAAATCCAGTTTTATAACTGGTCAGGATTTTCAAATCCAGTGTTTATAACTGGTCGGGATTTTCAAATTCATTTTCTATAACTGGTCAGGATTTTCAAATCCAGTTTTTATAACTGGTCAGGATTTTCAAAATCAGTTTCTATAACTGGTCAGGATTTGCAAATTCACTTTTTATAACTGGTCGGGATTTTCAAATACAGTTTTTATAACTCGTCGGGATTTTCAAATTCAGTGTTATAACTGGTCGGGATTTTCAAATCCAGTTTCTATAACTGGTCGGGATTTTCAAATCCAGTTTCTATAACTGGTCGGGATTTTGAAATCCAGTTTTTATAACTGGTCGGGATTTTCAAATCCATATTCTATAACTAGTCAGTATTTTCAAATCTAGTTTTATAATTGGTCGGGATTTTCAAATCCAGTGTTATAACTGATCAGGATTTTCAAATTTAGCTTCTATAACTCGTCGGGATTTTCAAATCCAGTTTTATAACTGGTCGGGATTTTCAAATCCAGTTTTATAACTGGTCGGGATTTTCAAATCCATTTTCTATAACTCGTCGGGATTTTCAAATATTTTTTTGTAATTAGTCGGGATTTTCAAATCCAGTGTTATAACTGATCAGGATTTTCAAATTCAGTTTCTATAACTCCTCGCGATTTTCAAATCCAGTTTTATAACTGGTCGGGATTTTCAAATCCAGTGTTTATAACTGGTCGGGATTTTCAAATTCAGTTTCTATAACTGGTCAGGATTTTCAAATCCAGTTTTTATAACTGGTCAGGATTTTCAAATTCAGTTTATATAACTGGTCAGGATTTTCAAATCCAGTTTTTATAACTAGTCGGGATTTTCAAATCCAGTTTTTATAACTGGTCGGGATTTTCAAATCCAGTTTCTATAACTGGTCGGGATTTTCAAATCCAGTTTTATAACTGGTCAGGATTTTCAAATCAAGTTTCTATAACTGGTCGGGATTTTCAAATCTAGTTTTTATAACCGGTCGGGATTTTCAAATCTAGTTTCTATAACTGGTCGGGATTTTCAAATCCAGTTTTTATAACTGGTCGGGATTTTCAAATTCAGTGTTATAACTGGTCTGGATTTTCAAATCCAGTTTCTATAACTGGTCGGGATTTTCAAATCCAGTTTTTATAACTGGTCGGGATTTTCAAATCCAGTTTTTATAACTGGTCGGGATTTTCAAATCCAGTTTTTGTAACTGGTCGGGATTTTCAAATCCAGTTTTATAACTGGTCGGGATTTTCAAATCTAGTTTCTATAACTGGTCGGGATTTTCAAATCCAGTTTCTATAACTGGTCGGGATTTTCAAATCCAGTTTCTATAACTGGTCGGGATTTTCAAATCCAGTTTCTATAACTGGTCGGGATTTTCAAATCCAGTTTCTATAACTGGTCGGGATTTTCAAATCCAGTTTCTATAACTGGTCGTGATTTCCAAATCTAGTGTCATAACTGGTCAGGATTTTCAAATCCAATTTCTATAACTGGTCGGGATTTTCAAATCCACTTTTATAACTGGTCAGGATTTTCAAATGCAGTTTCTATAACTGGTCGGGATTTTTAAATCTAGTTTTATAACTGGTTGGGATTTTCAAATCCAGATTTATAACTGGTCGGGATTTTCAAATCCAGTTTCTATAAGACGTCCCGATTTTCAAATCTAGTTTTATAATTGGTCGGGATTTTTAAATTCAGTGTTATAACTGATCAGGATTTTCAAATCCAGTTTCTATAACTGGTCGGGATTTTCAAATCCAGTTTTATAATTTGTCGGGATTTTCAAATCCAGTTTTTATAACTGGTCGGGATTTTTAAATCCAGTTTCTATAACTGGTCATAATTTTCAAATCAAGTTTCTATAACTGGTCGGGATTTTCAAATCCAGTTTTTATAACCGGTCGGGATTTTCAAATTCAGTGTTATAACTGGTCGGAATTTTCAAATCCAGTTTCTATAACTGGTCGGGATTTTCAAATCCAGTTTCTATAACTGGTCGGGATTTTGAAATCCAGTTTCTATAACTGGTCGGGATTTTCAATTCCAGATTTTATAACTGGTCGGGATTTTCAAATCCAGTTTCTATAACTGGTCGGGATTTTCAAATCCAGTTTTATAACTGGTCGGGATTTTCAAATCTAGTTTCTATAACTCGTCGGGATTTTCAAATCTTGTTTCTATAACTGGTTGGGATTTTCAAATCCAGTTTCTATAACTGGTCGGGATTTTCAAATTTAGTTTTTATAACTGGTCGGGATTTTCAAATCCAGTTTTTGTAACTGGTCAGGATTTTCAAAATTCAGTTTTCACAACTGGTCGGGATTTTCAAATCCAGTTTCTATAACTGGTCGGGATTTTCAAATCCAGTTTCTATAACTGGTCGGGATTTTCAAATCCAGTTTCTATAACTGGTCGTGATTTCCAAATCTAGTGTCATAACTGGTCGTGATTTTCAAATCCAATTTCTATAACTGGTCGGGATTTTCAAATCCAGTTTTATAACTGGTCAGGATTTTCAAATGCAGTTTCTATAACTGGTCGGGATTTTTAAATCTAGTTTTATAACTGGTTGGGATTTTCAAATCCAGATTTATAACTGGTCGGGATTTTCAAATCCAGTTTCTATAACAGGTCCCGATTTTCAAATCTAGTTTTATAATTGGTCGGAATTTTCAAATCCAGTGTTATAACTGATCAGGATTTTCAAATCCAGTTTCTATAACTGTTCGCGATTTTCAAATCCAGTTTTATAACTGGTCGGGATTTTCAAATCTAGTTTTTATAACTGGTCGGGATTTTCAAATCCAGTTTCTATAACTGGTCAGGATTTTCAAATCAAGTTTCTATAACTGGTCGGGATTTTCAAATCCAGTTTTTATAACCGGTCATGATTTTCAAATTCAGTGTTATAACTGGTCGGGATTTTCAAATCCAGTTTCTATAACTGGTCGGGATTTTCAAATCCAGTGTTATAACTGGTCGGGATTTTCAAATCCGGTTTCTATAACTGGTCGGGATTTTCAAATCCAGTTTCTATAACTGGTCGGGATTTTGAAATCCAGTTTCTATAACTGGTCGGGATTTTCAATGTCAGATTTTATAACTGGTCGAGATTTTCAAATCCAGTTTCTATAACTGGTCAGGATTTTCAAATCCAGTTTCTATAACTGGTCGAGATTTTCAATTCCAGTTTCTATAATTGGTCGGGATTTTCAATTCCAGTTTTTATAACTGGTCGGGATTTTCAACTCTAGTTTTTATAACTGGTCAGGATTTTCAAATCAAGTATCTATAATAGGTCGGGATTTTCAAATCTAGTGTCATAACTGGTCAGAATTTTTAAATCCAGTTTCTATAACTGGTCGGGATTTTCAAATCCAGTTTTATAAGTGGTCAGGATTTTTAAATCCAGTTTCTATAACTGGTCAGGATTTTTAAATCCAGTTTTATAACTGGTCGGGATTTTCAAATCCAGTTTTATAACTGGTCGGGATTTTCAAATCCATTTTCTATAACTGGTCAGGATTTTCAAATCCAGTTTTATAACTGGTCGGGATTTTCAAATCCAGTTTCTATAACTGGTCAGGATTTTTAAATGCAGTTTTATAACTGGTCGGGATTTTCAAATCCAGTTTTATAACTGGTCTGGATTTTCAAATCCGTTTTCTATAACTGGTCGGGATTTTCAAATCTAGTTTTATAATTGGTCGGGATTTTCAAATCCAGTGTTATAACTGATCATGATTTTCAAATTCAGTTTCTATAACTCGTCGGGATTTTCAAATCCAGTTTTATAACTGGTCAGGATTTTCAAATCCAGTATTTATAACTGGTCGGGATTTTCAAATTCAGTTTCTATAACTGGTCAGGATTTTCAAATCCAGTTTTTATAACTGGTCAGGATTTTCAAAATCAGTTTCTATAACTGGTCAGGATTTGCAAATTCACTTTTTATAACTGGTCGGGATTTTCAAATACAGTTTTTATAACTGGTCGGGATTTTCAAATTCAGTGTTATAACTGGTCGAGATTTTCAAATCCAGTTTCTATAACTGGTCGGGATTTTCAAATCCAGTTTCTATAACTGGTCGGGATTTTGAAATCCAGTTTTTATAACTGGTCGGGATTTTCAAATCCATATTCTATAACTGGTCAGGATTTTCAAATGTAGTTTTATAATTGGTCGGGATTTTCAAATCCAGTGTTATAACTGATCAGGATTTTCAAATTTAGCTTCTATAACTCGTCGGGATTTTCAAATCCAGTTTTATAACTGGTCGGGATTTTCAAATCCAGTTTTATAACTGGTCGGGATTTTCAAATCCATTTTCTATAACTCGTCGAGATTTTCAAATCTTTTTTTGTAATTAGTCGGGATTTTCAAATCCAGTGTTATAACTGAGCAGGATTTTCAAATTCAGTTTCTATAACTCCTCGCGATTTTCAAATCCAGTTTTATAACTGGTCGGGATTTTCAAATCCAGTGTTTATAACTGGTCGGGATTTTCAAATTCAGTTTCTATAACTGGTCAGGATTTTCAAATCCAGTTTTTATAACTGGTTAGGATTTTCAAATTCAGTTTCTATAACTGGTCAGGATTTTCAAATCCAGTTTTTATAACTAGTCGGGATTTTCAAATCCAGTTTTTATAACTGGTCGGGATTTTCAAATTCAGTGTTATAACTGGTCGGGATTTTCAAATCCAGTTTCTATAACTGGTCGGGATTTTCAAATCCAGTTTTATAACTGGTCGGGATTTTCAAATCCAGTGTTATAACTGATCAGGATTTTCAAATCCAGTTTCTATAACTGGTCGGGATTTTCAAATCCAGTTTTATAACTGGTCGGGATTTTCAAATCCAGTTTTTATAACCGGTCGGGATTTTCAAATTCAGTGTTATAACTGGTCGGGATTTTCAAATCCAGTTTCTATAACTGGTCGGGATTTTGAAATCCAGTTTCTATAACTGGTCGGGATTTTCAAATCCAGTGTTATAACTGATCAGGATTTTCAAATCCAGTTTATATAACTGGTCGGGATTTTGAAATCCAGTTTTATAACTGGTCGGGATTTTCAAATCCAGTTTTTATAACTAGTCGGGATTTTCAAATCCAGTTTCTATAACTGGTCAGGATTTTCAAATCAAGTTTCTATAACTGGTCAGGATTTTCAAATCCAGTTTTTATAACCGGTCGGGATTTTCAAATCTAGTTTCCATAACTGGTCAAGATTTTGAAATCTAGTTTCCATAACTGGTCGGGATTTTCAATTCCAGATTTTATAACTGGTCGGGATTTTCAAATCCAGTTTCTATAACTGATAGGGATTTTCAAATCCAGTTTCTATAACTGGTCGGGATTTTGAAATCCAGTTTCTATAACTGGTCGGGATTTTCAAATACAGTTTCTATAACTGGTCGAGATTTTCAAATCCAGTTTCTATAACTGGTCGGGATTTGCAACTCCAGTTTTTATAACTCGTCGGGATTTTCAAATCCAGTATCTATAACTGGTCGGAATTTTCAAATATAGTATCATAACTGGTCGGAATTTTTAAATCCAGTTTCTATAACTGGTCGGGATTTTCAAATCTAGTTTCTATAACTGATCGTGATTTTTAAATCCAGTTTCTATAACTGGTCGGGATTTTGAAATCTAGTTTCTATAACTGGTCGGGATTTTCAAATACAGTTTCTATAACTGGTCGAGATTTTCAAATCCAGTTTTTATAAATGGTCTGGATTTTCAACTCCAGTTTTTATAACTGGTTGGGATTTTTAAATCCAGTATCTATAACTGGTCGGAATTTTTAAATCTAGTGTCATAACTAGTCAGAATTTTTAAATCCAGTTTCTATAACTGGTCGGGATTTTTAAATCCAGTTTTATAACTGGTCAGGATTTTCAAATCCAGTGTCTATAACTGGTCGGGATTTTCAAATCCAGTTTTATAACTGGTTGGGATTTTCAAATCCAGTTTCTATAACTGGTCGGGATTTTTAAATCCAGTTTTATAATTGGTCGGGATTTTCAAATCCAGTTTTATAACTAGTCGGGATTTTCAAATCCAGTTTCTATAACTGGTCGGGATTTTCAAATCCAGTTTTATAATTGGTCGGAATTTTCAAATCTAGTGTTATAACTGATCATGATTTTCAAATCTAGTGTCTATAAATGGTCGGAATTTTCAAATTCAGTTTCTATAACTAGTCAGGATTTTCAAATCCAGTTTCTATAACTGGTCGGGATTTTCAAATCCAGTTTTTATAACTAGTCGGGATTTTCAAATTCAGTGTTATAACTGGTCGGGATTTTCAAATCCAGTTTCTATAACTGGTCAAGATTTTCAAATCCAGTTTCTATAACTGGTCGGTATTTTGAAATCCAGTTTCTATAAGTGGTCGGGATTTTCAAATCCAGTTTTTATAACTGGTCGGGATTTTCAAATCCAGTTTCTATAACTGGTCGGGATTTTCAAATCCAGTTTTATAACTAGTCGGGATTTTCAAATCTAGTTTTTATAACTGGTAGAGATTTTCAAATCCAGTTTCTATAACTGGTCGGGATTTTCAAATCCAGTTTCTATAACTGGTCGGGATTTTCAAATCTAGTTTTTATAACTGGTCGGGATTTTCAAATCCAGTTTTTGTAACTGGTCGGGATTTTCAAAATTCAGTTTTTACAACTGGTCGGGATTTTCAAATCCAGTTTCTATAACTGGTCGTGATTTCAAAATCTAGTGTCATAACTGGTCGGGATTTTTAAATCCAATTTCTATAACTGGTCAGGATTTTCAAATCCAGTTTTATAACTGGTCAGGATTTTCAAATGCAGTTTCTATAACTGGTCGGGATTTTTAAATCTAGTTTTATAACTGGTTGGGATTTTCGAATCCAGTTTTATAACTGGTCAGGATTTTCAAATCCAGTTTTATAACTGGTCGGGATTTTCAAATCTAGTTTTTGTAACTGGTCGGGATTTTCAAATCCAGTTTCTATAACTGGTCAGGATTTTCAAATCAAGTTTCTATAACTGGTCGGGATTTTCAAATCCAGTTTTTATAACCGGTCATGATTTTCAAATTCAGTGTGATAACTGGTCGGGATTTTCAAATCCAGTTTCTATAACTGGTCGGGATTTTCAAATTCAGTGTTATAACTGGTCGGGATTTTCAAATCCGGTTTCTATAACTGGTCGGGATTTTCAAATCCAGTTTCTATAACTGGTCGGGATTTTGAAATCCAGTTTCTATAACTGGTCGGGATTTTCAATGTCAGATTTTATAACTGGTCGAGATTTTCAAATCCAGTTTCTATAACTAGTCGGGATTTTCAAATCCAGTTTCTATAACTGGTCGAGATTTTCAATTCCAGTTTCTATAATTGGTCGGGATTTTCAATTCCAATTTTTATAACTGGTCGGGATTTTCAACTCTAGTTTTTATAACTGGTCAGGATTTTCAAATCAATTATCTATAACAGGTCGGGATTTTCAAATCTAGTGTCATAACTGGTCAGAATTTTTAAATCCAGTTTCTATAACTGGTCGGGATTTTCAAATCCAGTTTTATAAGTGGTCAGGATTTTTCAAATACAGTTTCTATAACTGGTCAGGATTTTTAAATCCAGTTTTATAACTGGTCGGGATTTTCAAATCCAGTTTTATAACTGGTCGGGATTTTCAAATCCATTTTCTATAACTGGTCAGGATTTTCAAATCCAGTTTTATAACTGGTCGGGATTTTCAAATCCAGTTTCTATAACTGGTCAGGATTTTTAAATCCAGTTTTATAACAGGTCGGGATTTTCAAATCCAGTTTTATAACTGGTCTGGATTTTCAAATCCATTTTCTATAACTGGTCGGGATTTTCAAATCTAGTTTTATAATTGGTCGGGATTTTCAAATCCAGTGTTATAACTGATCATGATTTTCAAATTCAGTTTCTATAACTCGTCGGGATTTTCAAATCCAGTTTTATAACTGGTCAGGATTTTCAAATCCAGTGTTTATAACTGGTCGGGATTTTCAAATTCAGTTTCTATAACTGGTCAGGATTTTCAAATCCAGTTTTTATAACTGGTCAGGATTTTCAAAATCAGTTTCTATAACAGGTCAGGATTTGCAAATTCACTTTTTATAACTGGTCGGGATTTTCAAATACAGTTTTTATAACTGGTCGGGATTTTAAAATTCAGTGTTATAACTGGTCGGGATTTTCAAATCCAGTTTCTATAACTGGTCGGGATTTTCAAATCCAGTTTCTATAACTGGTCGGGATTTTGAAATCCAGTTTTTATAACTGGTCGGGATTTTCAAATCCATATTCTATAACTGGTCAGGATTTTCAAATCTAGTTTTATAATTGGTCGGGATTTTCAAATCCAGTGTTATAACTGATCAGGATTTTCAAATTTAGCTTCTATAACTCGTCGGGATTTTCAAATCCAGTTTTATAACTGGTCGGGATTTTCAAATCCAGTTTTATAACTGGTCGGGATTTTCAAATCCATTTTCTATAACTCGTCGGGATTTTCAAATCTTTTTTTGTAATTAGTCGGGATTTTCAAATCCAGTGTTATAACTGATCAGGATTTTCAAATTCAGTTTCTATAACTCCTCGCGATTTTCAAATCCAGTTTTATAACTGGTCGGGATTTTCAAATCCAGTGTTTATAACTGGTCGGGATTTTCAAATTCAGTTTCTATAACTGATCAGGATTTTCAAATCCAGTTTTTATAACTGGTCAGGATTTTCAAATTCAGTTTCTATAACTGGTCAGGATTTTCAAATCTAGTTTTTATAACTAGTCGGGATTTTCAAATCCAGTTTTTATAACTGGTCGGGATTTTCAAATTCAGTGTTATAACTGGTCGGGATTTTCAAATCCAGTTTCTATAACTGGTCGGGATTTTCAAATCCAGTTTCTATAACTGGTCGGGATTTTCAAATCCAGTTTTATAACTGGTCGGGATTTTCAAATCCATTTTCTATAACTGGTCGGGATTTTCAAATCTAGTTTTACAATTGGTCGGGATTTTCAAATCCAGTGTTATAACTGATCAGGATTTTCAAATCCAGTTTCTATAACTGGTCGGGATTTTCAAATCCAGTTTTATAACTGGTCGGGATTTTCAAATCCAGTTTTTATAACCGGTCGGGATTTTCAAATTCAGTGTTATAACTGGTCGGGATTTTCAAATCCAGTTTCTATAACTGGTCGGGATTTTGAAATCCAGTTTCTATAACTGGTCGGGATTTTCAAATCCAGTGTTATAACTGATCAGGATTTTCAAATCCAGTTTATATAACTGGTCGGGATTTTGAAATCCAGTTTTATAACTGGTCGGGATTTTCAAATCCAGTTTTTATAACTGGTCGGGATTTTCAAATCCAGTTTCTATAACTGGTCAGGATTTTCAAATCAAGTTTCTATAACTGGTCAGGATTTTCAAATCCAGTTTTTATAACCGGTCGGGATTTTCAAATCTAGTTTCTATAACTGGTCAAGATTTTGAAATCTAGTTTCCATAACTGGTCGGGATTTTCAATTCCAGATTTTATAACTGGTCGGGATTTTCAAATCCAGTTTCTATAACTGATAGGGATTTTCAAATCCAGTTTCTATAACTGGTCGGGATTTTGAAATCCAGTTTCTATAACTGGTCGGGATTTTCAAATACAGTTTCTATAACTGGTCGAGATTTTCAAATCCAGTTTCTATAACTGGTCGGGATTTGCAACTCCAGTTTTTATAACTCGTCGGGATTTTCAAATCCAGTATTTATAACTGGTCGGAATTTTCAAATCTAGTGTCATAACTGGTCGGAATTTTTAAATCCAGTTTCTATAACTGGTCGGGATTTTCAAATCCAGTTTCTATAACTGATCGTGATTTTTAAATCCAGTTTCTATAACTGGTCGGGATTTTGAAATCTAGTTTCTATAACTGGTCGGGATTTTCAAATACAGTTTCTATAACTGGTCGAGATTTTCAAATCCAGTTTTTATAAATGGTCTGGATTTTCAACTCCAGTTTTTATAACTGGTCGGGATTTTCAAATCCAGTATCTATAACTGGTCGGAATTTTTAAATCTAGTGTCATAACTAGTCAGAATTTTTAAATCCAGTTTCTATAACTGGTCGGGATTTTCAAATCCAGTTTTATAACTGGTCAGGATTGTCAAATCCAGTTTCTATAACTGGTCGGGATTTTGAAATCTAGTTTCTATAACTGATCGGGATTTTCAATTGCAGATTTTATAACTGGTCGGGATTTTCAAATCCAGTTTCTATAACTGATATGGATTTTCAAATCCAGTTTCTATAACTGGTCGGGATTTTCAAATCCAGTTTCTATAACTGGTCGGGATTTTTAAATCCAGTTTTATAATTGGTCGGGATTTTCAAATCCAGTTTTATAACTAGTCGGGATTTTCAAATCCAGTTTCTATAACTGGTCGGGATTTTCAAATCCAGTTTTTTAATTGGTCGGAATTTTCAAATCTAGTGTTATAACTGATCATGATTTTCAAATCCAGTGTCTATAAATGGTCGGAATTTTCAAATTCAGTTTCTATAACTAGTCAGGATTTTCAAATCCAGTTTCAATAACTGGTCGGGATTTTCAAATCCAGTTTTTATAACTAGTCGGGATTTTTAAATTCAGTGTTATAACTGGTTGGGATTTTCAAATCCAGTTTCTATAACTGGTCGAGATTTTCAAATCTAGTTTCTATAACTGGTCGGTATTTTGAAATCCAGTTTCTATAAGTGGTCGGGATTTTCAAATCCAGTTTTTATAACTGGTCGGGATTTTCAAATCCAGTTTCTATAACTGGTCAGGATTTTCAAATCCAGTTTTATAACTAGTCGGGATTTTCAAATCTAGTTTTTATAACTGGTAGGGATTTTCAAATCCAGTTTCTATAACTGGTCGGGATTTTCAAATCCAGTTTCTATAACTGGTCGGGATTTTCAAATCCAGTTTTTGTAACTGGTCAGGATTTTCAAAATTCAGTTTTTACAACTGGTCGGGATTTTCAAATCCAGTTTCTATAACTAGTCGTGATTTCAAAATCTAGTGTCATAACTGGTCGGGATTTTTAACTCCAATTTCAATAACTGGTCGGGATTTTCAAATCCAGTTTTATAACTGGTCAGGATTTTCAAATGCAGTTTCTATAACTGGTCGGGATTTTTAAATCTAGTTTTATAACTGGTTGGGATTTTCAAATCCAGATTTATAACTGGTCGGGATTTTCAAATCCAGTTTCTATAACAGGACCCGATTTTCAAATCTAGTTTTATAATTGGTCGGGATTTTCAAATCCAGTGTTATAACTGATCAGGATTTTCAAATCCAGTTTCTATAACTGGTCGGGATTTTCAAATCCAATTTTATAACTGGTCGAGATTTTCAAATCCAGTTTTTATAACTGGTCGGGATTTTCAAATCCAGTTTCTATAACTGGTCAGGATTTTCAAATCAAGTTTCTATAACTGGTCGGGATTTTCAAATCCAGTTTTTATAACCGGTCGGGATTTTCAAATTCAGTGTTATAACTGGTCGGGATTTTCAAATCCAGTTTCTATAACTGGTCGGGATTTTCAAATCCAGTTTCTATAACTGGTCGGGATTTTGAAATCCAGTTTCTATAACTGGTCGGGATTTTCAATTCCAGATTTTATAACTGGTCGGGATTTTCAAATCCAGTTTCTATATCTGGTCGGGATTTTCAAATCCAGTTTCTATAACTGGTCAAGATTTTTTAAATCCAGTTTCTATAACTGGTCGTGATTTTCAAATCCAGTTTCTATAACTGGTCGGGATTTTCAACTCTAGTTTTTATAACTGGTCGGGATTTTCAAATCTAGTTTTATAACTGGTCGGGATTTTCAAATCCATTTTCTATAACTGGTCGGGATTTTCAAATCTAGTTTTATAATTGGTCGGGATTTTCAAATCCAGTGTTATAACTGATCAGGATTTTCAAATTCAGTTTCTATAACTCGTCGGGATTTTCAAATCCAGTTTTATAACTGGTCGGGATTTTCAAATCCAGTTTTAATAACTGGTCAGGATTTTCAAATTCAGTTTCTATAACTCGTCAGGATTTTCAAATCCAGTTTCTATAACTGGTCGGGATTTTCAAATCCAGTTTTTATAACTGGTCGGGATTTTCAAATTCAGTGTTATAATTGGTCGGGATTTTCAACTCCAGTTTCTATAACTGGTCGGGATTTTGAAATCCAGTTTCTATAACTGGTTGGGATTTTCAAATCCAGTTTTTATAACTGGTCGGGATTTTCAAATCCAGTTTCTATAACTGTTCGAGATTTTCAAATCCAGTTTTATAACTGGTCGGGATTTTCAAATCTAGTTTCTATAACTGGTCGATATTTTCAAATCTAGTTTCTATAACTGGTCGGGATTTTCAAATCCATTTTCTATAACTGGTCGGGATTTTCAAATCTAGTTTTTAGAACTGGTCGGGATTTTCAAATCTAGTTTCTATAACTGGTCAGGATTTTCAAATCCAGTTTCTATAATTGGTCGGGATTTTAAAATCCAGTTACTATTACTGGTCGGGATTTTCAAATCCAGTTTCTATAACTGGTCGGGATTTTCAAATCCAGTTTCTATAACTGGTCGGGATTTTTAAATCTAGTGTCATAACTGGTCGGGATTTTCAAATCCAGTTTTATAACTGGTCGGGATTTTCAAATCCATTTGCTATAACTGGTCGGGATTTTCAAATCTAGTTTTATAATTGGTCGGGATTTTCAAATCCAGTGTTATAACTGATCAGGATTTTCAAATTTAGTTTCTATAACTCGTCGGGATTTTCAAATCCAGTTTTTATAACTGGTCGGGATTTTCAAATTCAGTGTTATAATTGGTCGGGATTTTAAAATCCAGTATCTATAACTGGTCGGAATTTTTAAATCTAGTGTCATAACTAGTCAGAATTTTTAAATCCAGTTTCTATAACTGGTCGGGATTTTCAAATGCAGTTTTATAACTGGTCAGGATTTTCAAATTCAGTTTCTATTACTGGTCGGGATTTTCAAATCCAGTTTTATAACTGGTCGGGATTTTCAAATCCAGTTTCTATAACTGGTCGGGATTTTTAAATCCAGTTTTATAATTGGTCGGGATTTTCAAATCCAGTTTTATAACTAGTCGGGATTTTCAAATCCAGTTTCTATAACTGGTCGGGATTTTCAAATCCAGTTTTATAATTGGTCGGAATTTTCAAATCTAGTGTTATAACTGATCATAATTTTCAAATCCAGTTTCTATATATGGTCGGGATTTTCAAATTCAGTTTCTATAACAGGTCCCGATTTTCAAATCTAGTTTTATAATTGGTCGGGATTTTCAAATTCAGTGTTATAACTGATCAGGATTTTCAAATCCAGTTTCTATAACTGGTCGGGATTTTCAAATCCAATTTTGTAACTGGTCGAGATTTTCAAATCCAGTTTTTATAACTGGTCGGGATTTTCAAATCCAGTTTCTATAACTGGTCAGGATTTTCAAATCAAGTTTCTATAACTGGTCGGGATTTTCAAATCCAGTTTTTATAACCGGTCGGGATTTTCAAATTCAGTGTTATAACTGGTCGGGATTTTCAAATCCAGTTTCTATAACTGGTCGGGATTTTTAAATCCAGTTTCTATAACTGGTCGGGATTTTTAAATCCAGTTTCTATAACTGGTCGGGATTTTCAATTCCAGATTTTATAACTGGTCGGGATTTTCAAATCCAGTTTCTATATCTGGTCGGGATTTTCAAATCCAGTTTCTATAACTGGTCGAGATTTTCAAATGCAGTTTCTATAACTGGTCATGATTTTCAAATCCAGTTTCTATAACTGGTCGGGATTTTCAACTCTAGTTTTTATAACTGGTCGGGATTTTCAAATCCAGTTTTATAACTGGTCGGGATTTTCAAATCCATTTTCTATAACTGGTCGGGATTTTCAAATCTAGTTTTATAATTGGTCGGGATTTTTAAATCCAGTGTTATAACTGATCAGGATTTTTAAATTCAGTTTCTATAACTCGTCGGGATTTTCAAATCCAGTTTTATAACTGGTCGGGATTTTCAAATCCAGTTTTAATAACTGGTCAGGATTTTCAAATTCAGTTTCTATAACTGGTCAGGATTTTCAAATCCAGTTTCTATAACTGGTCGGGATTTTCAAATCCAGTTTTTATAACTAGTCGGGATTTTCAAATTCAGTGTTATAACTGGTCGGGATTTTCAACTCCAGTTTCTATAACTGGTCGGGATTTTGAAATCCAGTTTCAATAACTGGTTGGGATTTTCAAATCCAGTTTTTATAACTCGTCGGGATTTTCAAATCCAGTTTCTATAACTGGTCGAGATTTTCAAATCCAGTTTTATAACTGGTCAGGATTTTCAAATCTAGTTTCTATAACTGGTCGATATTTTCAAATCTAGTTTCTATAACTGGTCGGGATTTTCAAATCCAGTTTTTATAACTGGTCGGGATTTTCAAATCCAGTTTTTATAACTGGTCGGGATTTTCAAATCTAGTTTCTATAACTGGTCAGGATTTTCAAATCCAGTTTTTATAATTGGTCGAGATTTTAAAATCCAGTTTCTATAACTGGTCGGGATTTTCAAATCCAGTTTCTATAACTGGTCGGGATTTTCAAATCCAGTTTCTATAACTGGTCGGGATTTTCAAATCTAGTGTCATAACTGGTCGGGATTTTCAAATCCAGTTTTATAACTGGTCGGGATTTTCAAATCCATTTGCTATAACTGGTAGGGATTTTCAAATCTAGTTTTATAATTGGTCGGGATTTTCAAATCCAGTGTTATAACTTATCAGGATTTTCAAATTTAGTTTCTATAACTCGTCGGGATTTTCAAATCCAGTTTTTATAACTGGTCGGGATTTTCAAATTCAGTGTTATAACTGGTCGGGATTTTCAAATCCAGTATCTATAACTGGTCGAAATTTTTAAATCTAGTGTCATAACTAGTCAGAATTTTTAAATCCAGTTTCTATAACTGGTCGGGATTTTCAAATCCAGTTTTATAACTGGTCGGGATTTTCAAATCCAGTTTCTATAACTGGTCGGGATTTTTAAATCCAGTTTTATAATTGGTCGGGATTTTCTAATCCAGTTTTATAACTAGTCGGGATTTTCAAATCCAGTTTCTATAACTGGTCGGGATTTTCAAATCCAGTTTTATAATTGGTCAGAATTTTCAAATCTAGTGTTATAACTGATCATAATTTTCAAATCTAGTTTCTATAAATGGTCGGGATTTTCAAATGCAGTTTCTATAACTGGTCAGGATTTTCAAATCCAGTTTCTATAACTGGTCGGGATTTTTAAATCCAGTTTCTATAACTGGTCGGGATTTTCAATTCCAGATTTTATAACTGGTCGGGATTTTCATATCCAGTTTCTATATCTGGTCGGGATTTTCAAATCCAGTTTCTATAACTGGTCGAGATTTTCAAATGCAGTTTCTATAACTGGTCATGATTTTCAAATCCAGTTTCTATAACTGGTCGGGATTTTCAACTCTAGTTTTTATAACTGGTCGGGATTTTCAAATCCAGTTTTATAACTGGTCGGGATTTTCAAATCCATTTTCTATAACTGGTCGGGATTTTCAAATCTAGTTTTATAATTGGTCGGGATTTTTAAATCCAGTGTTATAACTGATCAGGATTTTTAAATTCAGTTTCTATAACTCGTCGGGATTTTCAAATCCAGTTTTATAACTGGTCGGGATTTTCAAATCCAGTTTTAATAACTGGTCAGGATTTTCAAATTCAGTTTCTATAACTGGTCAGGATTTTCAAATCCAGTTTCTATAACTGGTCGGGATTTTCAAATCCAGTTTTTATAACTAGTCGGGATTTTCAAATTCAGTGTTATAACTGGTCGGGATTTTCAACTCCAGTTTCTATAACTGGTCGGGATTTTGAAATCCAGTTTCAATAACTGGTTGGGATTTTCAAATCCAGTTTTTATAACTCGTCGGGATTTTCAAATCCAGTTTCTATAACTGGTCGAGATTTTCAAATCCAGTTTTATAACTGGTCGGGATTTTCAAATCTAGTTTCTATAACTGGTCGATATTTTCAAATCTAGTTTCTATAACTGGTCGGGATTTTCAAATCCAGTTTTTATAACTGGTCGGGATTTTCAAATCCAGTTTTTATAACTGGTCGGGATTTTCAAATCTAGTTTCTATAACTGGTCAGGATTTTCAAATCCAGTTTTTATAATTGGTCGAGATTTTAAAATCCAGTTTCTATAACTGGTCGGGATTTTCAAATCCAGTTTCTATAACTGGTCGGGATTTTCAAATCCAGTTTCTATAACTGGTCGGGATTTTCAAATCTAGTGTCATAACTGGTCGGGATTTTCAAATCCAGTTTTATAACTGGTCGGGATTTTCAAATCCATTTGCTATAACTGGTAGGGATTTTCAAATCTAGTTTTATAATTGGTCGGGATTTTCAAATCCAGTGTTATAACTTATCAGGATTTTCAAATTTAGTTTCTATAACTCATCGGGATTTTCAAATCCAGTTTTTATAACTGGTCGGGATTTTCAAATTCAGTGTTATAACTGGTCGGGATTTTCAAATCCAGTATCTATAACTGGTCGAAATTTTTAAATCTAGTGTCATAACTAGTCAGAATTTTTAAATCCAGTTTCTATAACTGGTCGGGATTTTCAAATCCAGTTTTATAACTGGTCGGGATTTTCAAATCCAGTTTCTATAACTGGTCGGGATTTTTAAATCCAGTTTTATAATTGGTCGGGATTTTCTAATCCAGTTTTATAACTAGTCGGGATTTTCAAATCCAGTTTCTATAACTGGTCGGGATTTTCAAATCCAGTTTTATAATTGGTCGGAATTTTCAAATCTAGTGTTATAACTGATCATAATTTTCAAATCTAGTTTCTATAAATGGTCGGGATTTTCAAATGCAGTTTCTATAACTGGTCAGGATTTTCAAATCCAGTTTCTATAACTGGTCGGGATTTTCAAATGCAGTTTTTATAACTGGTCGGGATTTTCAAATTCAGTGTTATAACTGGTCGGGATTTTCAAATCCAGTTTTTATAACTAGTCGGGATTTTTAAATTCAGTGTTATAACTGGTTGGGATTTTCAAATCCAGTTTCTATAACTGGTCGAGATTTTCAAATCTAGTTTCTATAACTGGTCGGTATTTTGAAATCCAGTTTCTATAAGTGGTCGGGATTTTCAAATCCAGTTTTTATAACTGGTCGGGATTTTCAAATCCAGTTTCTATAACTGGTCGGGATTTTCAAATCCAGTTTTATAACTAGTCGGGATTTTCAAATCTAGTTTTTATAACTGGTAGGGATTTTCAAATCCAGTTTCTATAACTGGTCGGGATTTTCAAATCCAGTTTCTATAACTGGTCGGGATTTTCAAATCCAGTTTTTGTAACTGGTCAGGATTTTCAAAATTCAGTTTTTACAACTGGTCGGGATTTTCAAATCCAGTTTCTATAACTAGTCGTGATTTCAAAATCTAGTGTCATAACTGGTCGGGATTTTTAAATCCAATTTCAATAACTGGTCGGGATTTTCAAATCCAGTTTTATAACTGGTCAGGATTTTCAAATGCAGTTTCTATAACTGGTCGGGATTTTTAAATCTAGTTTTATAACTGGTTGGGATTTTCAAATCCAGATTTATAACTGGTCGGGATTTTCAAATCCAGTTTCTATAACAGGTCCCGATTTTCAAATCTAGTTTTATAATTGGTCGGAATTTTCAAATCCAGTGTTATAACTGATCAGGATTTTCAAATCCAGTTTCTATAACTGTTCGCGATTTTCAAATCCAGTTTTATAACTGGTCGGGATTTTCAAATCTAGTTTTTATAACTGGTCGGGATTTTCAAATCCAGTTTCTATAACTGGTCAGGATTTTCAAATCAAGTTTCTATAACTGGTCGGGATTTTCAAATCCAGTTTTTATAACCGGTCATGATTTTCAAATTCAGTGTTATAACTGGTCGGGATTTTCAAATCCAATATCTATAACTGGTCGGGATTTTCAAATCCAGTGTTATAACTGGTCGGGATTTTCAAATCCGGTTTCTATAACTGGTCGGGATTTTCAAATCCAGTTTCTATAACTGGTCGGGATTTTGAAATCCAGTTTCTATAACTGGTCGGGATTTTCAATGTCAGATTTTATAACTGGTCGAGATTTTCAAATCCAGTTTCTATAACTGGTCAGGATTTTCAAATCCAGTTTCTATAACTGGTCGAGATTTTCAATTCCAGTTTCTATAATTGGTCGGGATTTTCAATTCCAGTTTTTATAACTGGTCGGGATTTTCAACTCTAGTTTTTATAACTGGTCAGGATTTTCAAATCCAGTTTCTATAACAGGTCGGGATTTTCAAATCCAGTTTTATAAGTGGTCAGGATTTTTAAATCCAGTTTCTATAACTGGTCAGGATTTTTAAATCCAGTTTTATAACTGGTCGGGATTTTCAAATCCAGTTTTATAACTGGTCGGGATTTTCAAATCCATTTTCTATAACTGGTCAGGATTTTCAAATCCAGTTTTATAACTGGTCGGGATTTTCAAATCCAGTTTCTATAACTGGTCAGGATTTTTAAATGCAGTTTTATAACTGGTCGGGATTTTCAAATCCAGTTTTATAACTGGTCTGGATTTTCAAATCCGTTTTCTATAACTGGTCGGGATTTTCAAATCTAGTTTTATAATTGGTCGGGATTTTCAAATCCAGTGTTATAACTGATCATGATTTTCAAATTCAGTTTCTATAACTCGTCGGGATTTTCAAATCCAGTTTTATAACTGGTCAGGATTTTCAAATCCAGTATTTATAACTGGTCGGGATTTTCAAATTCAGTTTCTATAACTGGTCAGGATTTTCAAATCCAGTTTTTATAACTGGTCAGGATTTTCAAAATCAGTTTCTATAACTGGTCAGGATTTGCAAATTCACTTTTTATAACTGGTCGGGATTTTCAAATACAGTTTTTATAACTGGTCGGGATTTTCAAATTCAGTGTTATAACTGGTCGGGATTTTCAAATCCAGTTTCTATAACTGGTCGGGATTTTCAAATCCAGTTTCTATAACTGGTCGGGATTTTGAAATCCAGTTTTTATAACTGGTCGGGATTTTCAAATCCATATTCTATAACTGGTCAGGATTTTCAAATCTAGTTTTATAATTGGTCGGGATTTTCAAATCCAGTGTTATAACTGATCAGGATTTTCAAATTTAGCTTCTATAACTCGTCGGGATTTTCAAATCCAGTTTTATAACTGGTCGGGATTTTCAAATCCAGTTTTATAACTGGTCGGGATTTTCAAATCCATTTTCTATAACTCGTCGAGATTTTCAAATCTTTTTTTGTAATTAGTCGGGATTTTCAAATCCAGTGTTATAACTGAGCAGGATTTTCAAATTCAGTTTCTATAACTCCTCGCGATTTTCAAATCCAGTTTTATAACTGGTCGGGATTTTCAAATCCAGTGTTTATAACTGGTCGGGATTTTCAAATTCAGTTTCTATAACTGGTCAGGATTTTCAAATCCAGTTTTTATAACTGGTTAGGATTTTCAAATTCAGTTTCTATAACTGGTCAGGATTTTCAAATCCAGTTTTTATAACTAGTCGAGATTTTCAAATCCAGTTTTTATAACTGGTCGGGATTTTCAAATTCAGTGTTATAACTGGTCGGGATTTTCAAATCCAGTTTCTATAACTGGTCGGGATTTTCAAATCCAGTTTTATAACTGGTCGGGATTTTCAAATCCATTTTCTATAACTGGTCGGGATTTTCAAATCTAGTTTTACAATTGGTCGGGATTTTCAAATCCAGTGTTATAACTGATCAGGATTTTCAAATCCAGTTTCTATAACTGGTCGGGATTTTCAAATCCAGTTTTATAACTGGTCGGGATTTTCAAATCCAGTTTTTATAACCGGTCGGGATTTTCAAATTCAGTGTTATAACTGGTCGGGATTTTCAAATCCAGTTTCTATAACTGGTCGGGATTTTGAAATCCAGTTTCTATAACTGGTCGGGATTTTCAAATCCAGTGTTATAACTGATCAGGATTTTCAAATCCAGTTTATATAACTGGTCGGGATTTTGAAATCCAGTTTTATAACTGGTCGGGATTTTCAAATCCAGTTTTATAACTAGTCGGGATTTTCAAATCCAGTTTCTATAACTGGTCGGGATTTTCAAATCCAGTTTTATAATTGGTCAGAATTTTCAAATCTAGTGTTATAACTGATCATAATTTTCAAATCTAGTTTCTATAAATGGTCGGGATTTTCAAATGCAGTTTCTATAACTGGTCAGGATTTTCAAATCCAGTTTCTATAACTGGTCGGGATTTTTAAATCCAGTTTCTATAACTGGTCGGGATTTTCAATTCCAGATTTTATAACTGGTCGGGATTTTCATATCCAGTTTCTATATCTGGTCGGGATTTTCAAATCCAGTTTCTATAACTGGTCGAGATTTTCAAATGCAGTTTCTATAACTGGTCATCATTTTCAAATCCAGTTTCTATAACTGGTCGGGATTTTCAACTCTAGTTTTTATAACTGGTCGGGATTTTCAAATCCAGTTTTATAACTGGTCGGGATTTTCAAATCCATTTTCTATAACTGGTCGGGATTTTCAAATCTAGTTTTATAATTGGTCGGGATTTTTAAATCCAGTGTTATAACTGATCAGGATTTTTAAATTCAGTTTCTATAACTCGTCGGGATTTTCAAATCCAGTTTTATAACTGGTCGGGATTTTCAAATCCAGTTTTAATAACTGGTCAGGATTTTCAAATTCAGTTTCTATAACTGGTCAGGATTTTCAAATCCAGTTTCTATAACTGGTCGGGATTTTCAAATCCAGTTTTTATAACTAGTCGGGATTTTCAAATTCAGTGTTATAACTGGTCGGGATTTTCAACTCCAGTTTCTATAACTGGTCGGGATTTTGAAATCCAGTTTCAATAACTGGTTGGGATTTTCAAATCCAGTTTTTATAACTCGTCGGGATTTTCAAATCCAGTTTCTATAACTGGTCGAGATTTTCAAATCCAGTTTTATAACTGGTCGGGATTTTCAAATCTAGTTTCTATAACTGGTCGATATTTTCAAATCTAGTTTCTATAACTGGTCGGGATTTTCAAATCCAGTTTTTATAACTGGTCGGGATTTTCAAATCCAGTTTTTATAACTGGTCGGGATTTTCAAATCTAGTTTCTATAACTGGTCAGGATTTTCAAATCCAGTTTTTATAATTGGTCGAGATTTTAAAATCCAGTTTCTATAACTGGTCGGGATTTTCAAATCCAGTTTCTATAACTGGTCGGGATTTTCAAATCCAGTTTCTATAACTGGTCGGGATTTTCAAATCTAGTGTCATAACTGGTCGGGATTTTCAAATCCAGTTTTATAACTGGTCGGGATTTTCAAATCCATTTGCTATAACTGGTAGGGATTTTCAAATCTAGTTTTATAATTGGTCGGGATTTTCAAATCCAGTGTTATAACTTATCAGGATTTTCAAATTTAGTTTCTATAACTCATCGGGATTTTCAAATCCAGTTTTTATAACTGGTCGGGATTTTCAAATTCAGTGTTATAACTGGTCGGGATTTTCAAATCCAGTATCTATAACTGGTCGAAATTTTTAAATCTAGTGTCATAACTAGTCAGAATTTTTAAATCCAGTTTCTATAACTGGTCGGGATTTTCAAATCCAGTTTTATAACTGGTCGGGATTTTCAAATCCAGTTTCTATAACTGGTCGGGATTTTTAAATCCAGTTTTATAATTGGTCGGGATTTTCTAATCCAGTTTTATAACTAGTCGGGATTTTCAAATCCAGTTTCTATAACTGGTCGGGATTTTCAAATCCAGTTTTATAATTGGTCGGAATTTTCAAATCTAGTGTTATAACTGATCATAATTTTCAAATCTAGTTTCTATAAATGGTCGGGATTTTCAAATGCAGTTTCTATAACTGGTCAGGATTTTCAAATCCAGTTTCTATAACTGGTCGGGATTTTCAAATGCAGTTTTTATAACTGGTCGGGATTTTCAAATTCAGTGTTATAACTGGTCGGGATTTTCAAATCCAGTTTTTATAACTAGTCGGGATTTTTAAATTCAGTGTTATAACTGGTTGGGATTTTCAAATCCAGTTTCTATAACTGGTCGAGATTTTCAAATCTAGTTTCTATAACTGGTCGGTATTTTGAAATCCAGTTTCTATAAGTGGTCGGGATTTTCAAATCCAGTTTTTATAACTGGTCGGGATTTTCAAATCCAGTTTCTATAACTGGTCGGGATTTTCAAATCCAGTTTTATAACTAGTCGGGATTTTCAAATCTAGTTTTTATAACTGGTAGGGATTTTCAAATCCAGTTTCTATAACTGGTCGGGATTTTCAAATCCAGTTTCTATAACTGGTCGGGATTTTCAAATCCAGTTTTTGTAACTGGTCAGGATTTTCAAAATTCAGTTTTTACAACTGGTCGGGATTTTCAAATCCAGTTTCTATAACTAGTCGTGATTTCAAAATCTAGTGTCATAACTGGTCGGGATTTTTAAATCCAATTTCAATAACTGGTCGGGATTTTCAAATCCAGTTTTATAACTGGTCAGGATTTTCAAATGCAGTTTCTATAACTGGTCGGGATTTTTAAATCTAGTTTTATAACTGGTTGGGATTTTCAAATCCAGATTTATAACTGGTCGGGATTTTCAAATCCAGTTTCTATAACAGGTCCCGATTTTCAAATCTAGTTTTATAATTGGTCGGAATTTTCAAATCCAGTGTTATAACTGATCAGGATTTTCAAATCCAGTTTCTATAACTGTTCGCGATTTTCAAATCCAGTTTTATAACTGGTCGGGATTTTCAAATCTAGTTTTTATAACTGGTCGGGATTTTCAAATCCAGTTTCTATAACTGGTCAGGATTTTCAAATCAAGTTTCTATAACTGGTCGGGATTTTCAAATCCAGTTTTTATAACCGGTCATGATTTTCAAATTCAGTGTTATAACTGGTCGGGATTTTCAAATCCAATATCTATAACTGGTCGGGATTTTCAAATCCAGTGTTATAACTGGTCGGGATTTTCAAATCCGGTTTCTATAACTGGTCGGGATTTTCAAATCCAGTTTCTATAACTGGTCGGGATTTTGAAATCCAGTTTCTATAACTGGTCGGGATTTTCAATGTCAGATTTTATAACTGGTCGAGATTTTCAAATCCAGTTTCTATAACTGGTCAGGATTTTCAAATCCAGTTTCTATAACTGGTCGAGATTTTCAATTCCAGTTTCTATAATTGGTCGGGATTTTCAATTCCAGTTTTTATAACTGGTCGGGATTTTCAACTCTAGTTTTTATAACTGGTCAGGATTTTCAAATCCAGTTTCTATAACAGGTCGGGATTTTCAAATCCAGTTTTATAAGTGGTCAGGATTTTTAAATCCAGTTTCTATAACTGGTCAGGATTTTTAAATCCAGTTTTATAACTGGTCGGGATTTTCAAATCCAGTTTTATAACTGGTCGGGATTTTCAAATCCATTTTCTATAACTGGTCAGGATTTTCAAATCCAGTTTTATAACTGGTCGGGATTTTCAAATCCAGTTTCTATAACTGGTCAGGATTTTTAAATGCAGTTTTATAACTGGTCGGGATTTTCAAATCCAGTTTTATAACTGGTCTGGATTTTCAAATCCGTTTTCTATAACTGGTCGGGATTTTCAAATCTAGTTTTATAATTGGTCGGGATTTTCAAATCCAGTGTTATAACTGATCATGATTTTCAAATTCAGTTTCTATAACTCGTCGGGATTTTCAAATCCAGTTTTATAACTGGTCAGGATTTTCAAATCCAGTATTTATAACTGGTCGGGATTTTCAAATTCAGTTTCTATAACTGGTCAGGATTTTCAAATCCAGTTTTTATAACTGGTCAGGATTTTCAAAATCAGTTTCTATAACTGGTCAGGATTTGCAAATTCACTTTTTATAACTGGTCGGGATTTTCAAATACAGTTTTTATAACTGGTCGGGATTTTCAAATTCAGTGTTATAACTGGTCGGGATTTTCAAATCCAGTTTCTATAACTGGTCGGGATTTTCAAATCCAGTTTCTATAACTGGTCGGGATTTTGAAATCCAGTTTTTATAACTGGTCGGGATTTTCAAATCCATATTCTATAACTGGTCAGGATTTTCAAATCTAGTTTTATAATTGGTCGGGATTTTCAAATCCAGTGTTATAACTGATCAGGATTTTCAAATTTAGCTTCTATAACTCGTCGGGATTTTCAAATCCAGTTTTATAACTGGTCGGGATTTTCAAATCCAGTTTTATAACTGGTCGGGATTTTCAAATCCATTTTCTATAACTCGTCGAGATTTTCAAATCTTTTTTTGTAATTAGTCGGGATTTTCAAATCCAGTGTTATAACTGAGCAGGATTTTCAAATTCAGTTTCTATAACTCCTCGCGATTTTCAAATCCAGTTTTATAACTGGTCGGGATTTTCAAATCCAGTGTTTATAACTGGTCGGGATTTTCAAATTCAGTTTCTATAACTGGTCAGGATTTTCAAATCCAGTTTTTATAACTGGTTAGGATTTTCAAATTCAGTTTCTATAACTGGTCAGGATTTTCAAATCCAGTTTTTATAACTAGTCGAGATTTTCAAATCCAGTTTTTATAACTGGTCGGGATTTTCAAATTCAGTGTTATAACTGGTCGGGATTTTCAAATCCAGTTTCTATAACTGGTCGGGATTTTCAAATCCAGTTTTATAACTGGTCGGGATTTTCAAATCCATTTTCTATAACTGGTCGGGATTTTCAAATCTAGTTTTACAATTGGTCGGGATTTTCAAATCCAGTGTTATAACTGATCAGGATTTTCAAATCCAGTTTCTATAACTGGTCGGGATTTTCAAATCCAGTTTTATAACTGGTCGGGATTTTCAAATCCAGTTTTTATAACCGGTCGGGATTTTCAAATTCAGTGTTATAACTGGTCGGGATTTTCAAATCCAGTTTCTATAACTGGTCGGGATTTTGAAATCCAGTTTCTATAACTGGTCGGGATTTTCAAATCCAGTGTTATAACTGATCAGGATTTTCAAATCCAGTTTATATAACTGGTCGGGATTTTGAAATCCAGTTTTATAACTGGTCGGGATTTTCAAATCCAGTTTTTATAACTAGTCGGGATTTTCAAATCCAGTTTCTATAACTGGTCAGGATTTTCAAATCAAGTTTCTATAACTGGTCAGGATTTTCAAATCCAGTTTTTATAACCGGTCGGGATTTTCAAATCTAGTTTCCATAACTGGTCAAGATTTTGAAATCTAGTTTCCATAACTGGTCGGGATTTTCAATTCCAGATTTTATAACTGGTCGGGATTTTCAAATCCAGTTTCTATAACTGATAGGGATTTTCAAATCCAGTTTCTATAACTGGTCGGGATTTTGAAATCCAGTTTCTATAACTGGTCGGGATTTTCAAATACAGTTTCTATAACTGGTCGAGATTTTCAAATCCAGTTTCTATAACTGGTCGGGATTTGCAACTCCAGTTTTTATAACTCGTCGGGATTTTCAAATCCAGTATCTATAACTGGTCGGAATTTTCAAATATAGTATCATAACTGGTCGGAATTTTTAAATCCAGTTTCTATAACTGGTCGGGATTTTCAAATCTAGTTTCTATAACTGATCGTGATTTTTAAATCCAGTTTCTATAACTGGTCGGGATTTTGAAATCTAGTTTCTATAACTGGTCGGGATTTTCAAATACAGTTTCTATAACTGGTCGAGATTTTCAAATCCAGTTTTTATAAATGGTCTGGATTTTCAACTCCAGTTTTTATAACTGGTTGGGATTTTTAAATCCAGTATCTATAACTGGTCGGAATTTTTAAATCTAGTGTCATAACTAGTCAGAATTTTTAAATCCAGTTTCTATAACTGGTCGGGATTTTTAAATCCAGTTTTATAACTGGTCAGGATTTTCAAATCCAGTGTCTATAACTGGTCGGGATTTTCAAATCCAGTTTTATAACTGGTTGGGATTTTCAAATCCAGTTTCTATAACTGGTCGGGATTTTTAAATCCAGTTTTATAATTGGTCGGGATTTTCAAATCCAGTTTTATAACTAGTCGGGATTTTCAAATCCAGTTTCTATAACTGGTCGGGATTTTCAAATCCAGTTTTATAATTGGTCGGAATTTTCAAATCTAGTGTTATAACTGATCATGATTTTCAAATCTAGTGTCTATAAATGGTCGGAATTTTCAAATTCAGTTTCTATAACTAGTCAGGATTTTCAAATCCAGTTTCTATAACTGGTCGGGATTTTCAAATCCAGTTTTTATAACTAGTCGGGATTTTCAAATTCAGTGTTATAACTGGTCGGGATTTTCAAATCCAGTTTCTATAACTGGTCAAGATTTTCAAATCCAGTTTCTATAACTGGTCGGTATTTTGAAATCCAGTTTCTATAAGTGGTCGGGATTTTCAAATCCAGTTTTTATAACTGGTCGGGATTTTCAAATCCAGTTTCTATAACTGGTCGGGATTTTCAAATCCAGTTTTATAACTAGTCGGGATTTTCAAATCTAGTTTTTATAACTGGTAGAGATTTTCAAATCCAGTTTCTATAACTGGTCGGGATTTTCAAATCCAGTTTCTATAACTGGTCGGGATTTTCAAATCTAGTTTTTATAACTGGTCGGGATTTTCAAATCCAGTTTTTGTAACTGGTCGGGATTTTCAAAATTCAGTTTTTACAACTGGTCGGGATTTTCAAATCCAGTTTCTATAACTGGTCGTGATTTCAAAATCTAGTGTCATAACTGGTCGGGATTTTTAAATCCAATTTCTATAACTGGTCAGGATTTTCAAATCCAGTTTTATAACTGGTCAGGATTTTCAAATGCAGTTTCTATAACTGGTCGGGATTTTTAAATCTAGTTTTATAACTGGTTGGGATTTTCGAATCCAGTTTTATAACTGGTCAGGATTTTCAAATCCAGTTTTATAACTGGTCGGGATTTTCAAATCTAGTTTTTGTAACTGGTCGGGATTTTCAAATCCAGTTTCTATAACTGGTCAGGATTTTCAAATCAAGTTTCTATAACTGGTCGGGATTTTCAAATCCAGTTTTTATAACCGGTCATGATTTTCAAATTCAGTGTGATAACTGGTCGGGATTTTCAAATCCAGTTTCTATAACTGGTCGGGATTTTCAAATTCAGTGTTATAACTGGTCGGGATTTTCAAATCCGGTTTCTATAACTGGTCGGGATTTTCAAATCCAGTTTCTATAACTGGTCGGGATTTTGAAATCCAGTTTCTATAACTGGTCGGGATTTTCAATGTCAGATTTTATAACTGGTCGAGATTTTCAAATCCAGTTTCTATAACTAGTCGGGATTTTCAAATCCAGTTTCTATAACTGGTCGAGATTTTCAATTCCAGTTTCTATAATTGGTCGGGATTTTCAATTCCAGTTTTTATAACTCGTCGGGATTTTCAACTCTAGTTTTTATAACTGGTCAGGATTTTCAAATCAATTATCTATAACAGGTCGGGATTTTCAAATCTAGTGTCATAACTGGTCAGAATTTTTAAATCCAGTTTCTATAACTGGTCGGGATTTTCAAATCCAGTTTTATAAGTGGTCAGGATTTTTCAAATACAGTTTCTATAACTGGTCAGGATTTTTAAATCCAGTTTTATAACTGGTCGGGATTTTCAAATCCAGTTTTATAACTGGTCGGGATTTTCAAATCCATTTTCTATAACTGGTCAGGATTTTCAAATCCAGTTTTATAACTGGTCGGGATTTTCAAATCCAGTTTCTATAACTGGTCAGGATTTTTAAATCCAGTTTTATAACAGGTCGGGATTTTCAAATCCAGTTTTATAACTGGTCTGGATTTTCAAATCCATTTTCTATAACTGGTCGGGATTTTCAAATCTAGTTTTATAATTGGTCGGGATTTTCAAATCCAGTGTTATAACTGATCATGATTTTCAAATTCAGTTTCTATAACTCGTCGGGATTTTCAAATCCAGTTTTATAACTGGTCAGGATTTTCAAATCCAGTGTTTATAACTGGTCGGGATTTTCAAATTCAGTTTCTATAACTGGTCAGGATTTTCAAATCCAGTTTTTATAACTGGTCAGGATTTTCAAAATCAGTTTCTATAACAGGTCAGGATTTGCAAATTCACTTTTTATAACTGGTCGGGATTTTCAAATACAGTTTTTATAACTGGTCGGGATTTTAAAATTCAGTGTTATAACTGGTCGGGATTTTCAAATCCAGTTTCTATAACTGGTCGGGATTTTCAAATCCAGTTTCTATAACTGGTCGGGATTTTGAAATCCAGTTTTTATAACTGGTCGGGATTTTCAAATCCATATTCTATAACTGGTCAGGATTTTCAAATCTAGTTTTATAATTGGTCGGGATTTTCAAATCCAGTGTTATAACTGATCAGGATTTTCAAATTTAGCTTCTATAACTCGTCGGGATTTTCAAATCCAGTTTTATAACTGGTCGGGATTTTCAAATCCAGTTTTATAACTGGTCGGGATTTTCAAATCCATTTTCTATAACTCGTCGGGATTTTCAAATCTTTTTTTGTAATTAGTCGGGATTTTCAAATCCAGTGTTATAACTGATCAGGATTTTCAAATTCAGTTTCTATAACTCCTCGCGATTTTCAAATCCAGTTTTATAACTGGTCGGGATTTTCAAATCCAGTGTTTATAACTGGTCGGGATTTTCAAATTCAGTTTCTATAACTGATCAGGATTTTCAAATCCAGTTTTTATAACTGGTCAGGATTTTCAAATTCAGTTTCTATAACTGGTCAGGATTTTCAAATCAAGTTTTTATAACTAGTCGGGATTTTCAAATCCAGTTTTTATAACTGGTCGGGATTTTCAAATTCAGTGTTATAACTGGTCGGGATTTTGAAATCCAGTTTCTATAACTGGTCGGGATTTTCAAATCCAGTTTCTATAACTGGTCGGGATTTTCAAATCCAGTTTTATAACTGGTCGGGATTTTCAAATCCATTTTCTATAACTGGTCGGGATTTTCAAATCTAGTTTTACAATTGGTCGGGATTTTCAAATCCAGTGTTATAACTGATCAGGATTTTCAAATCCAGTTTCTATAACTGGTCGGGATTTTCAAATCCAGTTTTATAACTGGTGGGGATTTTCAAATCCAGTTTTTATAACCGGTCGGGATTTTCAAATTCAGTGTTATAACTGGTCGGGATTTTCAAATCCAGTTTCTATAACTGGTCGGGATTTTGAAATCCAGTTTCTATAACTGGTCGGGATTTTCAAATCCAGTGTTATAACTGATCAGGATTTTCAAATCCAGTTTATATAACTGGTCGTGATTTTGAAATCCAGTTTTATAACTGGTCGGGATTTTCAAATCCAGTTTTTATAACTGGTCGGGATTTTCAAATCCAGTTTCTATAACTGGTCAGGATTTTCAAATCAAGTTTCTATAACTGGTCAGGATTTTCAAATCCAGTTTTTATAACCGGTCGGGATTTTCAAATCTAGTTTCTATAACTGGTCAAGATTTTGAAATCTAGTTTCCATAACTGGTCGGGATTTTCAATTCCAGATTTTATAACTGGTCGGGATTTTCAAATCCAGTTTCTATAACTGATAGGGATTTTCAAATCCAGTTTCTATAACTGGTCGGGATTTTGAAATCCAGTTTCTATAACTGGTCGGGATTTTCAAATACAGTTTCTATAACTGGTCGAGATTTTCAAATCCAGTTTCTATAACTGGTCGGGATTTGCAACTCCAGTTTTTATAACTCGTCGGGATTTTCAAATCCAGTATTTATAACTGGTCGGAATTTTCAAATCTAGTGTCATAACTGGTCGGAATTTTTAAATCCAGTTTCTATAACTGGTCGGGATTTTCAAATCCAGTTTCTATAACTGATCGTGATTTTTAAATCCAGTTTCTATAACTGGTCGGGATTTTGAAATCTAGTTTCTATAACTGGTCGGGATTTTCAAATACAGTTTCTATAACTGGTCGAGATTTTCAAATCCAGTTTTTATAAATGGTCTGGATTTTCAACTCCAGTTTTTATAACTGGTCGGGATTTTCAAATCCAGTATCTATAACTGGTCGGAATTTTTAAATCTAGTGTCATAACTAGTCAGAATTTTTAAATCCAGTTTCTATAACTGGTCGGGATTTTCAAATCCAGTTTTATAACTGGTCAGGATTGTCAAATCCAGTTTCTATAACTGGTCGGGATTTTGAAATCTAGTTTCTATAACTGATCGGGATTTTCAATTGCAGATTTTATAACTGGTCGGGATTTTCAAATCCAGTTTCTATAACTGATATGGATTTTCAAATCCAGTTTCTATAACTGGTCGGGATTTTCAAATCCAGTTTCTATAACTGGTCGGGATTTTTAAATCCAGTTTTATAATTGGTCGGGATTTTCAAATCCAGTTTTATAACTAGTCGGGATTTTCAAATCCAGTTTCTATAACTGGTCGGGATTTTCAAATCCAGTTTTTTAATTGGTCGGAATTTTCAAATCTAGTGTTATAACTGATCATGATTTTCAAATCGAGTGTCTATAAATGGTCGGAATTTTCAAATTCAGTTTCTATAACTAGTCAGGATTTTCAAATCCAGTTTCAATAACTGGTCGGGATTTTCAAATCCAGTTTTTATAACTAGTCGGGATTTTTAAATTCAGTGTTATAACTGGTTGGGATTTTCAAATCCAGTTTCTATAACTGGTCGAGATTTTCAAATCTAGTTTCTATAACTGGTCGGTATTTTGAAATCCAGTTTCTATAAGTGGTCGGGATTTTCAAATCCAGTTTTTATAACTGGTCGGGATTTTCAAATCCAGTTTCTATAACTGGTCGGGATTTTCAAATCCAGTTTTATAACTAGTCGGGATTTTCAAATCTAGTTTTTATAACTGGTAGGGATTTTCAAATCCAGTTTCTATAACTGGTCGGGATTTTCAAATCCAGTTTCTATAACTGGTCGGGATTTTCAAATCCAGTTTTTGTAACTAGTCAGGATTTTCAAAATTCAGTTTTTACAACTGGTCGGGATTTTCAAATCCAGTTTCTATAACTAGTCGTGATTTCAAAATCTAGTGTCATAACTGGTCGGGATTTTTAAATCCAATTTCAATAACTGGTCGGGATTTTCAAATCCAGTTTTATAACTGGTCAGGATTTTCAAATGCAGTTTCTATAACTGGTCGGGATTTTTAAATCTAGTTTTATAACTGGTTGGGATTTTCAAATCCAGATTTATAACTGGTCGGGATTTTCAAATCCAGTTTCTATAACAGGACCCGATTTTCAAATCTAGTTTTATAATTGGTCGGGATTTTCAAATCCAGTGTTATAACTGATCAGGATTTTCAAATCCAGTTTCTATAACTGGTCGGGATTTTCAAATCCAATTTTATAACTGGTCGAGATTTTCAAATCCAGTTTTTATAACTGGTCGGGATTTTCAAATCCAGTTTCTATAACTGGTCAGGATTTTCAAATCAAGTTTCTATAACTGGTCGGGATTTTCAAATCCAGTTTTTATAACCGGTCGGGATTTTCAAATTCAGTGTTATAACTGGTCGGGATTTTCAAATCCAGTTTCTATAACTGGTCGGGATTTTCAAATCCAGTTTCTATAACTGGTCGGGATTTTGAAATCCAGTTTCTATAACTGGTCGGGATTTTCAATTCCAGATTTTATAACTGGTCGGGATTTTCAAATCCAGTTTCTATATCTGGTCGCGATTTTCAAATCCAGTTTCTATAACTGGTCAAGATTTTTTAAATCCAGTTTCTATAACTGGTCGTGATTTTCAAATCCAGTTTCTATAACTGGTCGGGATTTTCAACTCTAGTTTTTATAACTGGTCGGGATTTTCAAATCCAGTTTTATAACTGGTCGGGATTTTCAAATCCATTTTCTATAACTGGTCGGGATTTTCAAATCTAGTTTTATAATTGGTCGGGATTTTCAAATCCAGTGTTATAACTGATCAGGATTTTCAAATTCAGTTTCTATAACTCGTCGGGATTTTCAAATCCAGTTTTATAACTGGTCGGGATTTTCAAATCCAGTTTTAATAACTGGTCAGGATTTTCAAATTCAGTTTCTATAACTCGTCAGGATTTTCAAATCCAGTTTCTATAACTGGTCGGGATTTTCAAATCCAGTTTTTATAACTGGTCGGGATTTTCAAATTCAGTGTTATAATTGGTCGGGATTTTCAACTCCAGTTTCTATAACTGGTCGGGATTTTGAAATCCAGTTTCTATAACTGGTTGGGATTTTCAAATCCAGTTTTTATAACTGGTCGGGATTTTCAAATCCAGTTTCTATAACTGTTCGAGATTTTCAAATCCAGTTTTATAACTGGTCGGGATTTTCAAATCTAGTTTCTATAACTGGTCGATATTTTCAAATCTAGTTTCTATAACTGGTCGGGATTTTCAAATCCATTTTCTATAACTGGTCGGGATTTTCAAATCTAGTTTTTATAACTGGTCGGGATTTTCAAATCTAGTTTCTATAACTGGTCAGGATTTTCAAATCCAGTTTCTATAATTGGTCGGGATTTTAAAATCCAGTTACTATTACTGGTCGGGATTTTCAAATCCAGTTTCTATAACTGGTCGGGATTTTCAAATCCAGTTTCTATAACTGGTCGGGATTTTTAAATCTAGTGTCATAACTGGTCGGGATTTTCAAATCCAGTTTTATAACTGGTCGGGATTTTCAAATCCATTTGCTATAACTGGTCGGGATTTTCAAATCTAGTTTTATAATTGGTCGGGATTTTCAAATCCAGTGTTATAACTGATCAGGATTTTCAAATTTAGTTTCTATAACTCGTCGGGATTTTCAAATCCAGTTTTTATAACTGGTCGGGATTTTCAAATTCAGTGTTATAATTGGTCGGGATTTTAAAATCCAGTATCTATAACTGGTCGGAATTTTTAAATCTAGTGTCATAACTAGTCAGAATTTTTAAATCCAGTTTCTATAACTGGTCGGGATTTTCAAATGCAGTTTTATAACTGGTCAGGATTTTCAAATTCAGTTTCTATTACTGGTCGGGATTTTCAAATCCAGTTTTATAACTGGTCGGGATTTTCAAATCCAGTTTCTATAACTGGTCGGGATTTTTAAATCCAGTTTTATAATTGGTCGGGATTTTCAAATCCAGTTTTATAACTAGTCGGGATTTTCAAATCCAGTTTCTATAACTTGTCGGGATTTTCAAATCCAGTTTTATAATTGGTCGGAATTTTCAAATCTAGTGTTATAACTGATCATAATTTTCAAATCCAGTTTCTATATATGGTCGGGATTTTCAAATTCAGTTTCTATAACAGGTCCCGATTTTCAAATCTAGTTTTATAATTGGTCGGGATTTTCAAATTCAGTGTTATAACTGATCAGGATTTTCAAATCCAGTTTCTATAACTGGTCGGGATTTTCAAATCCAATTTTGTAACTGGTCGAGATTTTCAAATCCAGTTTTTATAACTGGTCGGGATTTTCAAATCCAGTTTCTATAACTGGTCAGGATTTTCAAATCAAGTTTCTATAACTGGTCGGGATTTTCAAATCCAGTTTTTATAACCGGTCGGGATTTTCAAATTCAGTGTTATAACTGGTCGGGATTTTCAAATCCAGTTTCTATAACTGGTCGGGATTTTTAAATCCAGTTTCTATAACTGGTCGGGATTTTTAAATCCAGTTTCTATAACTGGTCGGGATTTTCAATTCCAGATTTTATAACTGGTCGGGATTTTCAAATCCAGTTTCTATATCTGGTCGGGATTTTCAAATCCAGTTTCTATAACTGGTCGAGATTTTCAAATGCAGTTTCTATAACTGGTCATGATTTTCAAATCCAGTTTCTATAACTGGTCGGGATTTTCAACTCTAGTTTTTATAACTGGTCGGGATTTTCAAATCCAGTTTTATAACTGGTCGGGATTTTCAAATCCATTTTCTATAACTGGTCGGGATTTTCAAATCTAGTTTTATAATTGGTCGGGATTTTTAAATCCAGTGTTATAACTGATCAGGATTTTTAAATTCAGTTTCTATAACTCGTCGGGATTTTCAAATCCAGTTTTATAACTGGTCGGGATTTTCAAATCCAGTTTTAATAACTGGTCAGGATTTTCAAATTCAGTTTCTATAACTGGTCAGGATTTTCAAATCCAGTTTCTATAACTGGTCGGGATTTTCAAATCCAGTTTTTATAACTAGTCGGGATTTTCAAATTCAGTGTTATAACTGGTCGGGATTTTCAACTCCAGTTTCTATAACTGGTCGGGATTTTGAAATCCAGTTTCAATAACTGGTTGGGATTTTCAAATACAGTTTTTATAACTCGTCGGGATTTTCAAATCCAGTTTCTATAACTGGTCGAGATTTTCAAATCCAGTTTTATAACTGGTCGGGATTTTCAAATCTAGTTTCTATAACTGGTCGATATTTTCAAATCTAGTTTCTATAACTGGTCGGGATTTTCAAATCCAGTTTTTATAACTGGTCGGGATTTTCAAATCCAGTTTTTATAACTGGTCGGGATTTTCAAATCTAGTTTCTATAACTGGTCAGGATTTTCAAATCCAGTTTTTATAATTGGTCGAGATTTTAAAATCCAGTTTCTATAACTGGTCGGGATTTTCAAATCCAGTTTCTATAACTGGTCGGGATTTTCAAATCCAGTTTCTATAACTGGTCGGGATTTTCAAATCTAGTGTCATAACTGGTCGGGATTTTCAAATCCAGTTTTATAACTGGTCGGGATTTTCAAATCCATTTGCTATAACTGGTAGGGATTTTCAAATCTAGTTTTATAATTGGTCGGGATTTTCAAATCCAGTGTTATAACTTATCAGGATTTTCAAATTTAGTTTCTATAACTCGTCGGGATTTTCAAATCCAGTTTTTATAACTGGTCGGGATTTTCAAATTCAGTGTTATAACTGGTCGGGATTTTCAAATCCAGTATCTATAACTGGTCGAAATTTTTAAATCTAGTGTCATAACTAGTCAGAATTTTTAAATCCAGTTTCTATAACTGGTCGGGATTTTCAAATCCAGTTTTATAACTGGTCGGGATTTTCAAATCCAGTTTCTATAACTGGTCGGGATTTTTAAATCCAGTTTTATAATTGGTCGGGATTTTCTAATCCAGTTTTATAACTAGTCGGGATTTTCAAATCCAGTTTCTATAACTGGTCGGGATTTTCAAATCCAGTTTTATAATTGGTCGGAATTTTCAAATCTAGTGTTATAACTGATCATAATTTTCAAATCTAGTTTCTATAAATGGTCGGGATTTTCAAATGCAGTTTCTATAACTGGTCAGGATTTTCAAATCCAGTTTCTATAACTGGTCGGGATTTTCAAATGCAGTTTTTATAACTGGTCGGGATTTTCAAATTCAGTGTTATAACTGGTCGGGATTTTCAAATCCAGTTTCTATAACTGGTCGGGATTTTCAAATCAGTTTCTATAACTGATCGGGATTTTAAAATCCAGTTTTTATAACTGGTCGGGATTTTCAAATCTAGTTTTTATAACTGGTCGGGATTTTCAAATCCAGTTTTTGTAACTGGTCGGGATTTTCAAAATTCAGTTTTTACAACTGGTCGGGATTTTCAAATCCAGTTTCTATAACTGGTCGTGATTTCAAAATCTAGTGTCATAACTGGTCGGGATTTTTAAATCCAATTTCTATAACTGGTCGGGATTTTCAAATCCAGTTTTATAACTGGTCAGGATTTTCAAATGCAGTTTCTATAACTGGTCGGGATTTTTAAATCTAGTTTTATAAATGGTTGGGATTTTCAAATCCAGATTTATAACTGGTCGGGATTTTCAAATCCAGTTTCTATAACAGGTCCCGATTTTTAAATCTAGTTTTATAATTGGTCGGGATTTTCAAATCCAGTGTTATAACTGATCAGGATTTTCAAATCCAGTTTCTATAACTGGTCGGGATTTTTAAATCCAATTTTATAACTGGTCGAGATTTTCAAATTCAGTTTTTATACCTGGTCGGGATTTTCAAATCCAGTTTCTATAACTGGTCAGGATTTTCAAATCAAGTTTCTATAACTGGTCGGGATTTTCAAATCCAGTTTTTATAACCGGTCGGGATTTTCAAATTCAGTGTTATAACTGGTCGGGATTTTCAAATCCAGTTTCTATAACTGGTCGGGATTTTCAAATCCAGTTTCTATAACTGGTCGAGATTTTGAAATCCAGTTTCTATAACTGGTCGGGATTTTCAATTCCAGATTTTATAACTGGTCGGGATTTTCAAATCCAGAGCTTATATCTGGTCGGGATTTTCAAATCCAGTTTCTATAACTGGTCGAGATTTTCAAATCCAGTTTCTATAACTGGTCGTGATTTTCAAATCCAGTTTCTATAACTGGTCGGGATTTTCAACTGTAGTTTTTATAACTGGTCGGGATTTTCAAATCCAGTTTTATAACTGGTCGGGATTTTCAAATCCATTTTCTATAACTGGTCGGGATTTTCAAATCTAGTTTTATAATTGGTCGGGATTTTCAAATCCAGTGTTATAACTGATCAGGATTTTCAAATTCAGTTTCTATAACTGGTCGGGATTTTCAAATCCAGTTTTATAACTGGTCGGGATTTTCAAATCCAGTTTTAATAACTGGTCGGGATTTTCAAATTCAGTTTCTATAACTGGTCAGGATTTTCAAATCCAGTTTCTATAACTGGTCGGAATTTTCAAATCCAGTTTTTATAACTGGTCGGGATTTTCAAATTCAGTGTTATAACTAGTCGGGATTTTCAACTCTAGTTTCTATAACTGGTCGGGATTTTGAAATCCAGTTTCTATAACTGGTTGGGATTTTCAAATCCAGTTTTTATAACTGGTCGGGATTTTCAAATCCAGTTTCTATAACTGGTCGAGATTTTCAAATCAGTTTTATAACTGGTCGGGATTTTCAAATCTAGTTTCTATAACTGGTCGATATTTTCGAATCTAGTTTCTATAACTAGTCGGGATTTTCAAATCCAGTTTCTATAATTGGTCGGGATTTTAAAATCCAGTTTCTATAACTGGTCGGGATTTTCAAATCCAGTTTCTATAACTGGTCGGGATTTTCAAATCCAGTTTTATAACTGGTCGGGATTTTCAAATTCAGTGTTATAACTGGTCGGGATTTTCAACTCCAGTTTCTATAACTGGTCGGGATTTTGAAATCCAGTTTCTATAACTGGTTGGGATTTTCAAATCCAGTTTTTATAACTGGTCGGGATTTTCAAATCCAGTTTCTATAACTGGTCGAGATTTTCAAATCCAGTTTTATAACTGGTCGGGATTTTCAAATCTAGTTTTTATAACTGGTCGGGATTTTCAAATCTAGTTTCTATAACTGGTCAGGATTTTCAAATCCAGTTTCTATAATTGGTCGGGATTTTAAAATCCAGTTTCTATAACTGGTCGGGATTTTCAAATCCAGTTTCTATAACTGGTCGGGATTTTCAAATCCAGTTTCTATAACTGGTCGGGATTTTTAAATCTAGTGTCATAACTGGTCGGGATTTTCAAATCCAGTTTTATAACTGGTCGGGATTTTCAAATCCATTTGCTATAACTGGTCGGGATTTTCAAATCTAGTTTTATAATTGGTCGGGATTTTCAAATCCAGTGTTATAACTGATCAGGATTTTCAAATTCAGTGTTATAACTGGTCGGGATTTTCAAATCCAGTTTCTATAACTGGTCGAGATTTTCAAATCCAGTTTCTATAACTGGTCGGTATTTTGAAATCCAGTTTCTATAAGTGGTCGGGATTTTCAAATCCAGTTTTTATAACTGGTCGGGATTTTCAAATCCAGTTTCTATAACTGGTCGGGATTTTCAAATCCAGTTTTATAACTAGTCGGGATTTTCAAATCTAGTTTCTATAACTGGTAGGGATTTTCAAATCCAGTTTCTATAACTGGTCGGGATTTTCAAATCCAGTTTCTATAACTGGTCGGGATTTTCAAATCTAGTTTTTATAACTGGTCGGGATTTTCAAATCCAGTTTTTGTAACTGGTCGGGATTTTCAAAATTCAGTTTTTACAACTAGTCGGGATTTTCAAATCCAGTTTCTATAACTGGTCGTGATTTCAAAATCTAGTGTCATAACTGGTCGTGATTTTTAAATCCAATTTCTATAACTGGTGGGGATTTTCAAATCCAGTTTTATAACTGGTCAGGATTTTCAAATTCAGTTTCTATAACTGGTCGGGATTTTTAAATCTAGTTTTATAACTGGTTGGGATTTTCAAATCCAGATTTATAACTGGTCGAGATTTTCAAATCCAGTTTCTATAACAGGTTTCGATTTTCAAATCTAGTTTTATAATTGGTCGGGATTTTCAAATCCAGTGTTATAACTGATCAGGATTTTCAAATCCAGTTTCTATAACTGGTCGGGATTTTCAAATCCAATTTTATAACTGGTCGAGATTTTCAAATCCAGTTTTTATAACTGGTCGGGATTTTCAAATCCAGTATCTATAACTGGTCAGGATTTTCAAATCAAGTTTTTATAACTGGTCGGGATTTTCAAATCCAGTTTTTATAACTGGTCGGGATTTTCAAATCCAGTTTCTATAACTGGTCGGAATTTTCAAATCTAGTGTTATAACTGATCGGTATTTTGAAAGCCAGTTTCTATAACTGGTCGGGATTTTCAAATCCAGTTTTTATAACTGGTCGGGATTTTCAAATCCAGTTTCTATAACTGGTCGGGATTTTCAAATCCAGTTTTATAACTGGTCGGGATTTTCAAATCTAGTTTCTATAACTGGTCGGGATTTTCAAATCCAGTTTCTATAACTGGTCGGGATTTTCAAATCCAGTTTCTATATCTGGTCGGGATTTTCAAATCCAGTTTCTATATCTGGTCGGGATTTTCAAATCCAGTTTTTGTAACTAGTCGGGATTTTCAAAATTCAGTTTTTACAACTGGTCGGGATTTTCAAATCCAGTTTCTATAACTGGTCGGGATTTTCAAATCCAATTTTTATAACTGGTCGGGATTTTCAAATCCAGTTTCTATAACTGGTCGTCATTTCCAAATCTAGTGTCATAACTGGTCGGGATTTTCAAATCCAATTTCTATAACTGGTCGGGATTTTCAAATCCAGTTTTATAACTGGTCAGGATTTTCAAATGCAGTTTCTATAACTGGTCGGGATTTTTAAATCTAGTTTTATAACTGGTTGGGATTTTCAAATCCAAATTTATAACTGGTCGGGATTTTCAAATCCAGTTTCTATAACAGATCCCGATTTTCAAATTTAGTTTTATAATTGGTCGGGATTTTCAAATTCAGTGTTATAACTGATCAGGATTTTCAAATCCAGTTTCTATAACTGGTCGGGATTTTCAAATTCAGTTTTATAACTGGTCGGGATTTTCAAATCCAGTTTTTATAACTGGTCGGGATTTTCAAATCCAGTTTCTATAACTGGTCAGGATTTTCAAATCAAGTTTCTATAACTGGTCGGAATCTTCAAATCCAGTTTCTATAACTAGTTTTTATAATTGGTCGGGATTTTCAAATCCAGTGTTATAACTGATCAGGATTTTCAAATCCAGTTTCTATAACTCGTCGGGATTTTCAAATTCAGGTTTATAACTGGTCGGGATTTTCAAATCTAGTTTTTATAACTGGTCGAGATTTTCAAATCTAGTTTCTATAACTGGTCAGGATTTTCAAATCCAGTTTCTATAATTGGTCGGGATTTTAAAATCCAGTTTCTATAACTGGTCGGGATTTTCAAATCCAGTTTCTATAACTGGTCGGGATTTTCAAATCCAGTTTTTATAACTGGTCGGGATTTTTAAATCTAGTGTCATAACTGGTCGGGATTTTCAAATCCAGTTTTATAACTGATCGGGATTTTCAAATCCATTTGCTATAACTGGTCGGGATTTTCAAATCTAGTTTTATAATTGGTCGGGATTTTCAAATCCAGTGTTATAACTGATCAGGATTTTCAAATTTAGTTTCTATAACTCGTCGGGATTTTCAAATCCAGTTTTTATAACTGGTCGGGATTTTCAAATTCAGTGTTATAACTGGTCGGGATTTTCAAATCCAGTATCTATAACTGGTCGGAATTTTTAAATCTTGTGTCATAACTAGTCAGAATTTTTAAATCCAGTTTCTATAACTGGTCGGGATTTTCAAATCCAGTTTTATAACTGGTCAGGATTTTCAAATTCAGTTTCTATAACTGGTCGGGATTTTCAAATCCAGTTTTATAACTGGTCGGGATTTTCAAATCCAGTTTCTATAACTGGTCGGGATTTTTAAATCCAGTTTTATAATTGGTCGGGATTTTCAAATCCAGTTTTATAACTAGTCGGGATTTTCAAATCCAGTTTCTATAACTGGTCGGGATTTTCAAATCCAGTTTTATAATTGGTCGGAATTTTCAAATCTAGTGTTATAACTGATCATAATTTTCAAATCCAGTTTCTATATATGGTCGGGATTTTCAAATTCAGTTTCTATAACAGGTCCCGATTTTCAAATCTAGTTTTATAATTGGTCGGGATTTTCAAATTCAGTGTTATAACTGATCAGGATTTTCAAATCCAGTTTTTATAACTGGTCGGGATTTTCAAATCCAATTTTATAACTGGTCGAGATTTTCAAATCCAGTTTTTATAACTGGTCGGGATTTTCAAATCCAGTTTCTATAACTGGTCAGGATTTTCAAATCAAGTTTCTATAACTGGTCGGGATTTTCAAATCCAGTTTTTATAACCGGTCGGGATTTTCAAATTCAGTGTTATAACTGGTCGGGATTTTCAAATCCAGTTTCTATAACTGGTCGGGATTTTTAAATCCAGTTTCTATAACTGGTCGGGATTTTGAAATCCAGTTTCTATAACTGGTCGGGATTTTCAATTCCAGATTTTATAACTGGTCGGGATTTTCAAATCCAGTTTCTATATCTGGTCGGGATTTTCAAATCCAGTTTCTATAACTGGTCGAGATTTTCAAATCCAGTTTCTATAACAGGTCGTGATTTTCAAATCCAGTTTCTATAACTGGTCGGGATTTTCAACTCTAGTTTTTATAACTGGTCGGGATTTTCAAATCCAGTTTTATAACTGGTCGGGATTTTCAAATCCATTTTCTATAACTGGTCGGGATTTTCAAATCTAGTTTTATAATTGGTTGGGATTTTCAAATCCAGTGTTATAACTGATCAGGATTTTTAAATTCAGTTTCTATAACTCGTCGGGATTTTCAAATCCAGTTTTATAACTGGTCGGGATTTTCAAATCCAGTTTTAATAACTGGTCAGGATTTTCAAATCCAGTTTCTATAACTGGTCAGGATTTTCAAATCAAGTTTCTATAACTGGTCGGGATTTTCAAATCCAGTTTTTATAACCGGTCGGGATTTTCAAATTCAGTGTTATAACTGGTCGGGATTTTCAAATCCAGTTTCTATAACTGGTCGGGATTTTTAAATCCAGTTTCTATAACTGGTCGGGATTTTGAAATCCAGTTTCTATAACTGGTCGGGATTTTCAATTCCAGATTTTATAACTGGTCGGGATTTTCAAATCCAGTTTCTATATCTGGTCGGGATTTTCAAATCCAGTTTCTATAACTGGTCGAGATTTTCAAATCCAGTTTCTATAACTGGTCGGGATTTTCAACTCTAGTTTTTATAACTGGTCGGGATTTTCAAATCCAGTTTTATAACTGGTCGGGATTTTCAAATCCATTTTCTATAACTGGTCGGGATTTTCAAATCTAGTTTTATAATTGGTCGGGATTTTTAAATCCAGTGTTATAACTGATCAGGATTTTTAAATTCAGTTTCTATAACTCGTCGGGATTTTCAAATCCAGTTTTATAACTGGTCGGGATTTTCAAATCCAGTTTTAATAACTGGTCAGGATTTTCAAATTCAGTTTCTATAACTGGTCAGGATTTTCAAATCCAGTTTCTATAACAGGTCGGGATTTTCAAATCCAGTTTTTATAACTGGTCGGGATTTTCAAATTCAGTGTTATAACTGGTCGGGATTTTCAACTCCAGTTTCTATAACTGGTCGGGATTTTGAAATCCAGTTTCTATAACTGGTTGGGATTTTCAAATCCAGTTTTTATAACTCGTCGGGATTTTCAAATCCAGTTTCTATAACTGGTCGAGATTTTCAAATCCAGTTTTATAACTGGTCGGGATTTTCAAATCTAGTTTCTATAACTGGTCGATATTTTCAAATCTAGTTTCTATAACTGGTCGGGATTTTCAAATCCAGTTTTTATAACTGGTCGGGATTTTCAAATCCAGTTTTTATAACTGGTCGGGATTTTCAAATCTAGTTTCTATAACTGGTCAGGATTTTCAAATCCAGTTTTTATAATTGGTCGGGATTTTAAAATCCAGTTTCTATAACTGGTCGGGATTTTCAAATCCAGTTTCTATAACTGGTCGGGATTTTCAAATCCAGTTTCTATAACTGGTCGGGATTTTCAAATCTAGTGTCATAACTGGTCGGGATTTTCAAATCCAGTTTTATAACTGGTCGGGATTTTCAAATCCATTTGCTATAACTGGTAGGGATTTTCAAATCTAGTTTTATAATTGGTCGGGATTTTCAAATCCAGTGTTATAACTTATCAGGATTTTCAAATTTAGTTTCTATAACTCGTCGGGATTTTCAAATCCAGTTTTTATAACTGGTCGGGATTTTCAAATTCAGTGTTATAACTGGTCGGGATTTTCAAATCCAGTATCTATAACTGGTCGGAATTTTTAAATCTAGTGTCATAACTAGTCAGAATTTTTAAATCCAGTTTCTATAACTGGTCGGGATTTTCAAATCCAGTTTTATAACTGGTCAGGATTTTCAAATCCAGTTTCTATAACTGGTCGGGATTTTCAAATCCAGTTTTATAACTGGTCGGGATTTTCAAATCCAGTTTCTATAACTGGTCGGGATTTTTAAATCCAGTTTTATAATTGGTCGGGATTTTCTAATCCAGTTTTATAACTAGTCGGGATTTTCAAATCCAGTTTCTATAACTGGTCGGGATTTTCAAATCCAGTTTTATAATTGGTCGGAATTTTCAAATCTAGTGTAATAACTGATCATAATTTTCAAATCTAGTTTCTATAAATGGTCGGGATTTTCAAATGCAGTTTCTATAACTGGTCAGGATTTTCAAATCCAGTTTCTATAACTGGTCGGGATTTTCAAATGCAGTTTTTATAACTGGTCGGGATTTTCAAATTCAGTGTTATAACTGGTCGGGATTTTCAAATCCAGTTTCTATAACTGGTCGGGATTTTCAAATCAGTTTCTATAACTGATCGGGATTTTGAAATCCAGTTTTTATAACTGGTCGGGATTTTCAAATCTAGTTTTTATAACTGGTCGGGATTTTCAAATCCAGTTTTTGTAACTGGTCGGGATTTTCAAAATTCAGTTTTTACAACTGGTCGGGATTTTCAAATCCAGTTTCTATAACTGGTCGTGATTTCAAAATCTAGTGTCATAACTGGTCGGGATTTTTAAATCCAATTTCTATAACTGGTCGGGATTTTCAAATCCAGTTTTATAACTGGTCAGGATTTTCAAATGCAGTTTCTATAACTGGTCGGGATTTTTAAATCTAGTTTTATAACTGGTTGGGATTTTCAAATCCAGATTTATAACTGGTCGGGATTTTCAAATCCAGTTTTTATAACCGGTCGGGATTTTCAAATTCAGTGTTATAACTGGTCGGGATTTTCAAATCCAGTTTCTATAACTGGTCGGGATTTTCAAATCCAGTTTCTATAACTGGTCGGGATTTTCAAATCCAGTTTTATAATTGGTCGGAATTTTCAAATCTAGTGTTATAACTGATCATAATTTTCAAATCCAGTTTCTATATATGGTCGGGATTTTCAAATTCAGTTTCTATAACAGGTCCCGATTTTCAAATCTAGTTTTTATAACCGGTCGGGATTTTCAAATTCAGTGTTATAACTGATCAGGATTTTCAAATCCAGTTTTTATAACTGGTCGGGATTTTCAAATCCAATTTTATAACTGGTCGAGATTTTCAAATCCAGTTTTTATAACTGGTCGGGATTTTCAAATCCAGTTTCTATAACTGGTCAGGATTTTCAAATCAAGTTTCTATAACTGGTCGGGATTTTCAAATCCAGTTTTTATAACCGGTCGGGATTTTCAAATTCAGTGTTATAACTGGTCGGGATTTTCAAATCCAGTTTCTATAACTGGTCGGGATTTTTAAATCCAGTTTCTATAACTGGTCGGGATTTTGAAATCCAGTTTCTATAACTGGTCGGGATTTTCAATTCCAGATTTTATAACTGGTCGGGATTTTCAAATCCAGTTTCTATATCTGGTCGGGATTTTCAAATCCAGTTTCTATAACTGGTCGAGATTTTCAAATCCAGTTTCTATAACTGGTCGTGATTTTCAAATCCAGTTTCTATAACTGGTCGGGATTTTCAACTCTAGTTTTTATAACTGGTCGGGATTTTCAAATCCAGTTTTATAACTGGTCGGGATTTTCAAATCCATTTTCTATAACTGGTCGGGATTTTCAAATCTAGTTTTATAATTGGTTGGGATTTTCAAATCCAGTGTTATAACTGATCAGGATTTTTAAATTCAGTTTCTATAACTCGTCGGGATTTTCAAATCCAGTTTTATAACTGGTCGGGATTTTCAAATCCAGTTTTAATAACTGGTCAGGATTTTCAAATTCAGTTTCTATAACTGGTCAGGATTTTCAAATCCAGTTTCTATAACTGGTCGGGATTTTCAAATCCAGTTTTTATAACTGGTCGGGATTTTCAAATTCAGTGTTATAACTGGTCGGGATTTTCAACTCCAGTTTCTATAACTGGTCGGGATTTTGAAATCCAGTTTCTATAACTGGTTGGGATTTTCAAATCCAGTTTTTATAACTCGTCGGGATTTTCAAATCCAGTTTCTATAACTGGTCGAGATTTTCAAATCCAGTTTTATAACTGGTCAGGATTTTCAAATCTAGTTTCTATAACTGGTCGATATTTTCAAATCTAGTTTCTATAACTGGTCGGGATTTTCAAATCCAGTTTTTATAACTGGTCGGGATTTTCAAAACTAGTTTTTATAACTGGTCGGGATTTTCAAATCTAGTTTCTATAACTGGTCAGGATTTTCAAATCCAGTTTCTATAATTGGTCGGGATTTTAAAATCCAGTTTCTATAACTGGTCGGGATTTTCAAATCCAGTTTCTATAACTGGTCGGGATTTTCAAATCTAGTGTCATAACTGGTCGGGATTTTCAAATCCAGTTTTATAACTGGTCGGGATTTTCAAATCCATTTGCTATAACTGGTAGGGATTTTCAAATCTAGTTTTATAATTGGTCGGGATTTTCAAATCCAGTGTTATAACTTATCAGGATTTTCAAATTTAGTTTCTATAACTCGTCGGGATTTTCAAATCCAGTTTTTATAACTGGTCGGGATTTTCAAATTCAGTGTTATAACTGGTCGGGATTTTCAAATCCAGTATCTATAACTGGTCGGAATTTTTAAATCTAGTGTCATAACTAGTCAGAATTTTTAAATCCAGTTTCTATAACTGGTCGGGATTTTCAAATTCAGTTTCTATAACTGGTCGGGATTTTCAAATCCAGTTTCTATAACTGGTCGGGATTTTCAAATCTAGTGTCATAACTGGTCGGGATTTTCAAATCCAGTTTTATAACTGGTCGGGATTTTCAAATCCATTTGCTATAACTGGTAGGGATTTTCTAATCCAGTTTTATAATTGGTCGGAATTTTCAAATCTAGTGTTATAACTGATCATAATTTTCAAATCTAGTTTCTATAAATGGTCGGGATTTTCAAATTCAGTTTTTATAACTGGTCAGGATTTTCAAATCCAGTTTTATAATTGGTCGGAATTTTCAAATCTAGTGTTATAACTGATCATAATTTTCAAATCTAGTTTCTATAAATGGTCGGGATTTTCAAATTCAGTTTCTATAACTGGTCAGGATTTTCAAATCCAGTTTCTATAACTGGTCGGGATTTTCAAATGCAGTTTTTATAACTGGTCGGGATTTTCAAATTCAGTGTTATAACTGGTCGGGATTTTCAAATCCAGTTTCTATAACTGGTCGGGATTTTCAAATCAGTTTCTATAACTGATCGGGATTTTGAAATCCAGTTTTTATAACTGGTCGGGATTTTCAAATCTAGTTTTTATAACTGGTCGGGATTTTCAAATCTAGTTTTTGTAACTGGTCGGGATTTTCAAAATTCAGTTTTTACAACTGGTCGGGATTTTCAAATCCAGTTTCTATAACTGGTCGTGATTTCAAAATCTAGTGTCATAACTGGTCGGGATTTTTAAATCCAATTTCTATAACTGGTCGGGATTTTCAAATCCAGTTTTATAACTGGTCAGGATTTTCAAATGCAGTTTCTATAACTGGTCGGGATTTTTAAATCTAGTTTTATAACTGGTTGGGATTTTCAAATCCAGATTTATAACTGGTCGGGATTTTCAAATCCAGTTTCTATAACAGGTCCCGATTTTTAAATCTAATTTTATAATTGGTCGGGATTTTCAAATCCAATGTTATAACTGATCAGGATTTTCAAATCCAGTTTCTATAACTGGTCGGGATTTTCAAATCCAATTTTATAACTGGTCGAGATTTTCAAATCCAGTTTTTATAACTGGTCGGGATTTTCAAATCCAGTTTCTATAACTGGTCAGGATTTTCAAATCAAGTTTCTATAACTGGTCGGGATTTTCAAATCCACTTTTTATAACCGGTCGAGATTTTCAAATTCAGTGTTATAACTGGTCGGGATTTTCAAATCCAGTTTCTATAACTGGTCGGGATTTTCAAATCCAGTTTCTATAACTGGTCGGGATTTTGAAATCCAGTTTCTATAACTGGTCGGGATTTTCAATTCCAGATTTTATAACTGGTCGGGATTTTCAAATCCAGTTTCTATATCTGGTCGGGATTTTCAAATCCAGTTTCTATAACTGGTCAAGATTTTCAAATCCAGTTTCTATAACTGGTCGTGATTTTCAAATCCAGTTTCTATAACTGGTCGGGATTTTCAACTCTAGTTTTTATAACTGGTCGGGATTTTCAAATCCAGTTTTATAACTGGTCGGGATTTTCAAATCCATTTTCTATAACTGGTCGGGATTTTCAAATCTACTTTTATTATTGGTCGGGATTTTCAAATCCAGTGTTATAACTGATCAGGATTTTCAAATTCAGTTTCTATAACTCGTCAGGATTTTCAAATCCAGTTTTATAACTGGTCGGGATTTTCAAATCCAGTTTTAATAACTGGTCAGGATTTTCAAATTCAGTTTCTATAACTGGTCAGGATTTTCAAATCCAGTTTCTATAACTGGTCGGGATTTTCAAATCCAGTTTTTATAACTGGTCGGGATTTTCAAATTCAGTGTTATAACTGGTCGGGATTTTCAACTCCAGTTTCTATAACTGGTCGGGATTTTGAAATCCAGTTTCTATAACTGGTTGGGATTTTCAAATCCAGTTTTTATAACTGGTCGGGATTTTCAAATCCAGTTTCTATAACTGGTCGAGATTTTCAAATCAGTTTTATAACTGGTCGGGATTTTCAAATCTAGTTTCTATAACTGGTCGATATTTTCAAATCTAGTTTCTATAACTGGTCGGGATTTTCAAATCCAGTTTCTATAACTGGTCAGGATTTTCAAATCTAGTTTTTATAACTGGTCGGGATTTTCAAATCTAGTTTCTATAACTGGTCAGGATTTTCAAATCCAGTTTCTATAATTGGTCGGGATTTTAAAATCCAGTTTCTATAACTGGTCGGGATTTTCAAATCCAGTTTCTATAACTGGTCGGGATTTTCAAATCCAGTTTCTATAACTGGTCGGGATTTTTAAATCTAGTGTCATAACTGGTCGGGATTTTCAAATCCAGTTTTATAACTGATCGGGATTTTCAAATCCATTTGCTATAACTGGTCGGGATTTTCAAATCTAGTTTTATAATTGGTCGGGATTTTCAAATCCAGTGTTATAACTGATCAGGATTTTCAAATTTAGTTTCTATAACTCGTCGGGATTTTCAAATCCAGTTTTTATAACTGGTCGGGATTTTCAAATTCAGTGTTATAACTGGTCGGGATTTTCAAATCCAGTATCTATAACTGGTCGAAATTTTTAAATCTTGTGTCATAACTAGTCAGAATTTTTAAATCCAGTTTCTATAACTGGTCGGGATTTTCAAATCCAGTTTTATAACTGGTCAGGATTTTCAAATTCAGTTTCTATAACTGGTCGGGATTTTCAAATCCAGTTTTATAACTGGTCGGGATTTTCAAATCCAGTTTCTATAACTGGTCGGGATTTTTAAATCCAGTTTTATAATTGGTCGGGATTTTCAAATCCAGTTTTATAACTAGTCGGGATTTTCAAATCCAGTTTCTATAACTGGTCGGGATTTTCAAATCCAGTTTTATAATTGGTCGGAATTTTCAAATCTAGTGTTATAACTGATCATAATTTTCAAATCCAGTTTCTATATATGGTCGGGATTTTCAAATTCAGTTTCTATAACAGGTCCCGATTTTCAAATCTAGTTTTATAATTGGTCGGGATTTTCAAATTCAGTCTTATAACTGATCAGGATTTTCAAATCCAGTTTTTATAACTGGTCGGGATTTTCAAATCCAATTTTATAACTGGTCGAGATTTTCAAATCCAGTTTTTATAACTGGTCGGGATTTTCAAATCCAGTTTCTATAACTGGTCAGGATTTTCAAATCAAGTTTCTATAACTGGTCGGGATTTTCAAATCCAGTTTTTATAACCGGTCGGGATTTTCAAATTCAGTGTTATAACTGGTCGGGATTTTCAAATCCAGTTTCTATAACTGGTCGAGATTTTTAAATCCAGTTTCTATAACTGGTCGGGATTTTGAAATCCAGTTTCTATAACTGGTCGGGATTTTCAATTCCAGATTTTATAACTGGTCGGGATTTTCAAATCCAGTTTCTATATCTGGTCGGGATTTTCAAATCCAGTTTCTATAACTGGTCGAGATTTTCAAATCCAGTATCTATAACTGGTCGGAATTTTTAAATCTAGTGTCATAACTAGTCAGAATTTTTAAATCCAGTTTCTATAACTGGTCGATATTTTCAAATCCAGTTTTATAACTGGTCAGGATTTTCAAATCCAGTTTCTATAACTGGTCGGGATTTTCAAATCCAGTTTTATAACTGGTCGGGATTTTCAAATCCAGTTTCTATAACTGGTCGGGATTTTTAAATCCAGTTTTATAATTGGTCGGGATTTTCTAATCCAGTTTTATAACTAGTCGGGATTTTCAAATCCAGTTTCTATAACTGGTCGGGATTTTCAAATCCAGTTTTATAATTGGTCGGAATTTTCAAATCTAGTGTTATAACTGATCATAATTTTCAAATCTAGTTTCTATAAATGGTCGGGATTTTCAAATGCAGTTTCTATAACTGGTCAGGATTTTCAAATCCAGTTTCTATAACTGGTCGGGATTTTCAAATGCAGTTTTTATAACTGGTCGGGATTTTCAAATTCAGTGTTATAACTGGTCGGGATTTTCAAATCCAGTTTCTATAACTGGTCGGGATTTTCAAATCAGTTTCTATAACTGATCGGGATTTTGAAATCCAGTTTTTATAACTGGTCGGGATTTTCAAATCTAGTTTTTATAACTGGTCGGGATTTTCAAATCCAGTTTTTGTAACTGGTCGGGATTTTCAAAATTCAGTTTTTACAACTGGTCGGGATTTTCAAATCCAGTTTCTATAACTGGTCGTGATTTCAAAATCTAGTGTCATAACTGGTCGGGATTTTTAAATCCAATTTCTATAACTGGTCGGGATTTTCAAATCCAGTTTTATAACTGGTCAGGATTTTCAAATGCAGTTTCTATAACTGGTCGGGATTTTTAAATCTAGTTTTATAACTGGTTGGGATTTTCAAATCCAGATTTATAACTGGTCGGGATTTTCAAATCCAGTTTTTATAACCGGTCGGGATTTTCAAATTCAGTGTTATAACTGGTCGGGATTTTCAAATCCAGTTTCTATAACTGGTCGGGATTTTCAAATCCAGTTTCTATAACTGGTCGGGATTTTCAAATCCAGTTTTATAATTGGTCGGAATTTTCAAATCTTGTGTTATAACTGATCATAATTTTCAAATCCAGTTTCTATATATGGTCGGGATTTTCAAATTCAGTTTCTATTACAGGTCCCGATTTTCAAATCTAGTTTTTATAACCGGTCGGGATTTTCAAATTCAGTGTTATAACTGATCAGGATTTTCAAATCCAGTTTTTATAACTGGTCGGGATTTTCAAATCCAATTTTATAACTGGTCGAGATTTTCAAATCCAGTTTTTATAACTGGTCGGGATTTTCAAATCCAGTTTCTATAACTGGTCAGGATTTTCAAATCAAGTTTCTATAACTGGTCGGGATTTTCAAATCCAGTTTTTATAACCGGTCGGGATTTTCAAATTCAGTGTTATAACTGGTCGGGATTTTCAAATCCAGTTTCTATAACTGGTCGGGATTTTTAAATCCAGTTTCTATAACTGGTTGGGATTTTGAAATCCAGTTTCTATAACTGGTCGGGATTTTCAATTCCAGATTTTATAACTGGTCGGGATTTTCAAATCCAGTTTCTATATCTGGTCGGGATTTTCAAATCCAGTTTCTATAACTGGTCGAGATTTTCAAATCCAGTTTCTATAACTGGTCGTGATTTTCAAATCCAGTTTCTATAACTGGTCGGGATTTTCAACTCTAGTTTTTATAACTGGTCGGGATTTTCAAATCCAGTTTTATAACTGGTCGGGATTTTCAAATCCATTTTCTATAACTGGTCGGGATTTTCAAATCTAGTTTTATAATTGGTTGGGATTTTCAAATCCAGTGTTATAACTGATCAGGATTTTTAAATTCAGTTTCTATAACTCGTCGGGATTTTCAAATCCAGTTTTATAACTGGTCGGGATTTTCAAATCCAGTTTTAATAACTGGTCAGGATTTTCAAATTCAGTTTCTATAACTGGTCAGGATTTTCAAATCCAGTTTCTATAACTGGTCGGGATTTTCAAATCCAGTTTCTATAACTGGTCGGGATTTTCAAATCCAGTTTTTATAACTGGTCGGGATTTTCAAATTCAGTGTTATAACTGGTCGGGATTTTCAACTCCAGTTTCTATAACTGGTCGGGATTTTGAAATCCAGTTTCTATAACTGGTTGGGATTTTCAAATCCAGTTTTTATAACTCGTCGGGATTTTCAAATCCAGTTTCTATAACTGGTCGAGATTTTCAAATCCAGTTTTATAACTGGTCAGGATTTTCAAATCTAGTTTCTATAACTGGTCGATATTTTCAAATCTAGTTTCTATAACTGGTCGGGATTTTCAAATCCAGTTTTTATAACTGGTCGGGATTTTCAAATCTAGTTTCTATAACTGGTCAGGATTTTCAAATCCAGTTTCTATAATTGGTCGGGATTTTAAAATCCAGTTTCTATAACTGGTCGGGATTTTCAAATCCAGTTTCTATAACTGGTCGGGATTTTCAAATCTAGTGTCATAACTGGTCGGGATTTTCAAATCCAGTTTTATAACTGGTCGGGATTTTCAAATCCATTTGCTATAACTGGTAGGGATTTTCAAATCTAGTTTTATAATTGGTCGGGATTTTCAAATCCAGTGTTATAACTTATCAGGATTTTCAAATTTAGTTTCTATAACTCGTCGGGATTTTCAAATCCAGTTTTTATAACTGGTCGGGATTTTCAAATTCAGTGTTATAACTGGTCGGGATTTTCAAATCCAGTATCTATAACTGGTCGGAATTTTTAAATCTAGTGTCATAACTAGTCAGAATTTTTAAATCCAGTTTCTATAACTGGTCGGGATTTTCAAATCCAGTTTCTATAACTGGTCGGGATTTTCAAATCCAGTTTCTATAACTGGTCGGGATTTTCAAATCTAGTGTCATAACTGGTCGGGATTTTCAAATCCAGTTTTATAACTGGTCGGGATTTTCAAATCCATTTGCTATAACTGGTAGGGATTTTCTAATCCAGTTTTATAATTGGTCGGAATTTTCAAATCTAGTGTTATAACTGATCATAATTTTCAAATCTAGTTTCTATAAATGGTCGGGATTTTCAAATTCAGTTTTTATAACTGGTCAGGATTTTCAAATCCAGTTTTATAATTGGTCGGAATTTTCAAATCTAGTGTTATAACTGATCATAATTTTCAAATCTAGTTTCTATAAATGGTCGGGATTTTCAAATTCAGTTTCTATAACTGGTCAGGATTTTCAAATCCAGTTTCTATAACTGGTCGGGATTTTCAAATGCAGTTTTTATAACTGGTCGGGATTTTCAAATTCAGTGTTATAACTGGTCGGGATTTTCAAATCCAGTTTCTATAACTGGTCGGGATTTTCAAATCAGTTTCTATAACTGATCGGGATTTTGAAATCCAGTTTTTATAACTGGTCGGGATTTTCAAATCTAGTTTTTATAACTGGTCGGGATTTTCAAATCTAGTTTTTGTAACTGGTCGGGATTTTCAAAATTCAGTTTTTACAACTGGTCGGGATTTTCAAATCCAGTTTCTATAACTGGTCGTGATTTCAAAATCTAGTGTCATAACTGGTCGGGATTTTTAAATCCAATTTCTATAACTGGTCGGGATTTTCAAATCCAGTTTTATAACTGGTCAGGATTTTCAAATGCAGTTTCTATAACTGGTCGGGATTTTTAAATCTAGTTTTATAACTGGTTGGGATTTTCAAATCCAGATTTATAACTGGTCGGGATTTTCAAATCCAGTTTCTATAACAGGTCCCGATTTTTAAATCTAGTTTTATAATTGGTCGGGATTTTCAAATCCAATGTTATAACTGATCAGGATTTTCAAATCCAGTTTCTATAACTGGTCGGGATTTTCAAATCCAATTTTATAACTGGTCGAGATTTTCAAATCCAGTTTTTATAACTGGTCGGGATTTTCAAATCCAGTTTCTATAACTGGTCAGGATTTTCAAATCAAGTTTCTATAACTGGTCGGGATTTTCAAATCCACTTTTTATAACCGGTCGAGATTTTCAAATTCAGTGTTATAACTGGTCGGGATTTTCAAATCCAGTTTCTATAACTGGTCGGGATTTTCAAATCCAGTTTCTATAACTGGTCGGGATTTTGAAATCCAGTTTCTATAACTGGTCGGGATTTTCAATTCCAGATTTTATAACTGGTCGGGATTTTCAAATCCAGTTTCTATATCTGGTCGGGATTTTCAAATCCAGTTTCTATAACTGGTCAAGATTTTCAAATCCAGTTTCTATAACTGGTCGTGATTTTCAAATCCAGTTTCTATAACTGGTCGGGATTTTCAACTCTAGTTTTTATAACTGGTCGGGATTTTCAAATCCAGTTTTATAACTGGTCGGGATTTTCAAATCCATTTTCTATAACTGGTCGGGATTTTCAAATCTACTTTTATTATTGGTCGGGATTTTCAAATCCAGTGTTATAACTGATCAGGATTTTCAAATTCAGTTTCTATAACTCGTCAGGATTTTCAAATCCAGTTTTATAACTGGTCGGGATTTTCAAATCCAGTTTTAATAACTGGTCAGGATTTTCAAATTCAGTTTCTATAACTGGTCAGGATTTTCAAATCCAGTTTCTATAACTGGTCGGGATTTTCAAATCCAGTTTTTATAACTGGTCGGGATTTTCAAATTCAGTGTTATAACTGGTCGGGATTTTCAACTCCAGTTTCTATAACTGGTCGGGATTTTGAAATCCAGTTTCTATAACTGGTTGGGATTTTCAAATCCAGTTTTTATAACTGGTCGGGATTTTCAAATCCAGTTTCTATAACTGGTCGAGATTTTCAAATCAGTTTTATAACTGGTCGGGATTTTCAAATCTAGTTTCTATAACTGGTCGATATTTTCAAATCTAGTTTCTATAACTGGTCGGGATTTTTAAATCCAGTTTCTATAACTGGTCAGGATTTTCAAATCTAGTTTTTATAACTGGTCGGGATTTTCAAATCTAGTTTCTATAACTGGTCAGGATTTTCAAATCCAGTTTCTATAATTGGTCGGGATTTTAAAATCCAGTTTCTATAACTGGTCGGGATTTTCAAATCCAGTTTCTATAACTGGTCGGGATTTTCAAATCCAGTTTCTATAACTGGTCGGGATTTTTAAATCTAGTGTCATAACTGGTCGGGATTTTCAAATTCAGTTTTATAACTGATCGGGATTTTCAAATCCATTTGCTATAACTGGTCGGGATTTTCAAATCTAGTTTTATAATTGGTCGGGATTTTCAAATCCAGTGTTATAACTGATCAGGATTTTCAAATTTAGTTTCTATAACTCGTCGGGATTTTCAAATCTAGTTTTTATAACTGGTCGGGATTTTCAAATTCAGTGTTATAACTGGTCGGGATTTTCAAATCCAGTATCTATAACTGGTCGAAATTTTTAAATCTTGTGTCATAACTAGTCAGAATTTTTAAATCCAGTTTCTATAACTGGTCGGGATTTTCAAATCCAGTTTTATAACTGGTCAGGATTTTCAAATTCAGTTTCTATAACTGGTCGGGATTTTCAAATCCAGTTTTATAACTGGTCGGGATTTTCAAATCCAGTTTCTATAACTGGTCGGGATTTTTAAATCCAGTTTTATAATTGGTCGGGATTTTCAAATCCAGTTTTATAACTAGTCGGGATTTTCAAATCCAGTTTCTATAACTGGTCGGGATTTTCAAATCTAGTTTTATAATTGGTCGGAATTTTCAAATCTAGTGTTATAACTGATCATAATTTTCAAATCCAGTTTCTATATATGGTCGGGATTTTCAAATTCAGTTTCTATAACAGGTCCCGATTTTCAAATCTAGTTTTATAATTGGTCGGGATTTTCAAATTCAGTCTTATAACTGATCAGGATTTTCAAATCCAGTTTTTATAACTGGTCGGGATTTTCAAATCCAATTTTATAACTGGTCGAGATTTTCAAATCCAGTTTTTATAACTGGTCGGGATTTTCAAATCCAGTTTCTATAACTGGTCAGGATTTTCAAATCAAGTTTCTATAACTGGTCGGGATTTTCAAATCCAGTTTTTATAACCGGTCGGGATTTTCAAATTCAGTGTTATAACTGGTCGGGATTTTCAAATCCAGTTTCTATAACTGGTCGAGATTTTTAAATCCAGTTTCTATAACTGGTCGGGATTTTGAAATTCAGTTTCTATAACTGGTCGGGATTTTCAATTCCAGATTTTATAACTGGTCGGGATTTTCAAATCCAGTTTCTATATCTGGTCGGGATTTTCAAATCCAGTTTCTATAACTGGTCGAGATTTTCAAATCCAGTTTCTATAACTGGTCGGGATTTTCAAATCCAATTTTATAACTGGTCGAGATTTTCAAATCCAGTTTTTATAACTGGTCGGGATTTTCAAATCCAGTTTCTATAACTGGTCAGGATTTTCAAATCAAGTTTCTATAACTGGTCGGGATTTTCAAATCCACTTTTTATAACCGGTCGAGATTTTCAAATTCAGTGTTATAACTGGTCGGGATTTTCAAATCCAGTTTCTATAACTGGTCGGGATTTTCAAATCCAGTTTCTATAACTGGTCGGGATTTTGAAATCCAGTTTCTATAACTGGTCGGGATTTTCAATTCCAGATTTTATAACTGGTCGGGATTTTCAAATCCAGTTTCTATATCTGGTCGGGATTTTCAAATCCAGTTTCTATAACTGGTCAAGATTTTCAAATCCAGTTTCTATAACTGGTCGTGATTTTCAAATCCAGTTTCTATAACTGGTCGGGATTTTCAACTCTAGTTTTTATAACTGGTCGGGATTTTCAAATCCAGTTTTATAACTGGTCGGGATTTTCAAATCCATTTTCTATAACTGGTCGGGATTTTCAAATCTACTTTTATTATTGGTCGGGATTTTCAAATCCAGTGTTATAACTGATCAGGATTTTCAAATTCAGTTTCTATAACTCGTCAGGATTTTCAAATCCAGTTTTATAACTGGTCGGGATTTTCAAATCCAGTTTTAATAACTGGTCAGGATTTTCAAATTCAGTTTCTATAACTGGTCAGGATTTTCAAATCCAGTTTCTATAACTGGTCGGGATTTTCAAATCCAGTTTTTATAACTGGTCGGGATTTTCAAATTCAGTGTTATAACTGGTCGGGATTTTCAACTCCAGTTTCTATAACTGGTCGGGATTTTGAAATCCAGTTTCTATAACTGGTTGGGATTTTCAAATCCAGTTTTTATAACTGGTCGGGATTTTCAAATCCAGTTTCTATAACTGGTCGAGATTTTCAAATCAGTTTTATAACTGGTCGGGATTTTCAAATCTAGTTTCTATAACTGGTCGATATTTTCAAATCTAGTTTCTATAACTGGTCGGGATTTTTAAATCCAGTTTCTATAACTGGTCAGGATTTTCAAATCTAGTTTTTATAACTGGTCGGGATTTTCAAATCTAGTTTCTATAACTGGTCAGGATTTTCAAATCCAGTTTCTATAATTGGTCGGGATTTTAAAATCCAGTTTCTATAACTGGTCGGGATTTTCAAATCCAGTTTCTATAACTGGTCGGGATTTTCAAATCCAGTTTCTATAACTGGTCGGGATTTTTAAATCTAGTGTCATAACTGGTCGGGATTTTCAAATCCAGTTTTATAACTGATCGGGATTTTCAAATCCATTTGCTATAACTGGTCGGGATTTTCAAATCTAGTTTTATAATTGGTCGGGATTTTCAAATCCAGTGTTATAACTGATCAGGATTTTCAAATTTAGTTTCTATAACTCGTCGGGATTTTCAAATCTAGTTTTTATAACTGGTCGGGATTTTCAAATTCAGTGTTATAACTGGTCGGGATTTTCAAATCCAGTATCTATAACTGGTCGAAATTTTTAAATCTTGTGTCATAACTAGTCAGAATTTTTAAATCCAGTTTCTATAACTGGTCGGGATTTTCAAATCCAGTTTTATAACTGGTCAGGATTTTCAAATTCAGTTTCTATAACTGGTCGGGATTTTCAAATCCAGTTTTATAACTGGTCGGGATTTTCAAATCCAGTTTCTATAACTGGTCGGGATTTTTAAATCCAGTTTTATAATTGGTCGGGATTTTCAAATCCAGTTTTATAACTAGTCGGGATTTTCAAATCCAGTTTCTATAACTGGTCGGGATTTTCAAATCTAGTTTTATAATTGGTCGGAATTTTCAAATCTAGTGTTATAACTGATCATAATTTTCAAATCCAGTTTCTATATATGGTCGGGATTTTCAAATTCAGTTTCTATAACAGGTCCCGATTTTCAAATCTAGTTTTATAATTGGTCGGGATTTTCAAATTCAGTCTTATAACTGATCAGGATTTTCAAATCCAGTTTTTATAACTGGTCGGGATTTTCAAATCCAATTTTATAACTGGTCGAGATTTTCAAATCCAGTTTTTATAACTGGTCGGGATTTTCAAATCCAGTTTCTATAACTGGTCAGGATTTTCAAATCAAGTTTCTATAACTGGTCGGGATTTTCAAATCCAGTTTTTATAACCGGTCGGGATTTTCAAATTCAGTGTTATAACTGGTCGGGATTTTCAAATCCAGTTTCTATAACTGGTCGAGATTTTTAAATCCAGTTTCTATAACTGGTCGGGATTTTGAAATTCAGTTTCTATAACTGGTCGGGATTTTCAATTCCAGATTTTATAACTGGTCGGGATTTTCAAATCCAGTTTCTATATCTGGTCGGGATTTTCAAATCCAGTTTCTATAACTGGTCGAGATTTTCAAATCCAGTTTCTATAACTGGTCGTGATTTTCAAATCCAGTTTCTATAACTGGTCGGGATTTTCAACTCTAGTTTTTATAACTGGTCGGGATTTTCAAATCCAGTTTTATAACTGGTCGGGATTTTCAAATCCATTTTCTATAACTGGTCGGGATTTTCAAATCTAGTTTTATAATTGCTTGGGATTTTCAAATCCAGTGTTATAACTGATCAGGATTTTTAAATTCAGTTTCTATAACTCGTCGGGATTTTCAAATCCAGTTTTATAACTGGTCGGGATTTTCAAATCCAATTTTAATAACTGGTCAGGATTTTCAAATCCAGTTTCTATAACTGGTCAGGATTTTCAAATCAAGTTTCTATAACTGGTCGGGATTTTCAAATCCAGTTTTTATAACCGGTCGGGATTTTCAAATTCAGTGTTATAACTGGTCGGAATTTTCAAATCCAGTTTCTATAACTGGTCGGGATTTTTAAATCCAGTTTCTATAACTGGTCGGGATTTTGAAATCCAGTTTCTATAACTGGTCGGGATTTTCAATTCCAGATTTTATAACTGGTCGGGATTTTCAAATCCAGTTTCTATATCTGGTCGGGATTTTCAAATCCAGTTTCTATAACTGGTCGAGATTTTCAAATCCAGTTTCTATAACTGGTCGGGATTTTCAACTCTAGTTTTTATAACTGGTCGGGATTTTCAAATCCAGTTTTATAACTGGTCGGGATTTTCAAATCCATTTTCTATAACTGGTCGGGATTTTCAAATCTAGTTTTATAATTGGTCGGGATTTTTAAATCCAGTGTTATAACTGATCAGGATTTTTAAATTCAGTTTCTATAACTCGTCGGGATTTTCAAATCCAGTTTTATAACTGGTCGGGATTTTCAAATCCAGTTTTAATAACTGGTCAGGATTTTCAAATTCAGTTTCTATAACTGGTCAGGATTTTCAAATCCAGTTTCTATAACAGGTCGGGATTTTCAAATCCAGTTTTTATAACTGGTCGGGATTTTCAAATTCAGTGTTATAACTGGTCGGGATTTTCAACTCCAGTTTCTATAACTGGTCGGGATTTTGAAATCCAGTTTCTATAACTGGTTGGGATTTTCAAATCCAGTTTTTATAACTCGTCGGGATTTTCAAATCCAGTTTCTATAACTGGTCGAGATTTTCAAATCCAGTTTTATAACTGGTCGGGATTTTCAAATCTAGTTTCTATAACTGGTCGATATTTTCAAATCTAGTTTCTATAACTGGTCGGGATTTTCAAATCCAGTTTTTATAACTGGTCGGGATTTTCAAATCCAGTTTTTATAACTGGTCGGGATTTTCAAATCTAGTTTCTATAACTGGTCAGGATTTTCAAATCCAGTTTTTATAATTGGTCGGGATTTTAAAATCCAGTTTCTATAACTGGTCGGGATTTTCAAATCCAGTTTCTATAACTGGTCGGGATTTTCAAATCCAGTTTCTATAACTGGTCGGGATTTTCAAATCTAGTGTCATAACTGGTCGGGATTTTCAAATCCAGTTTTATAACTGGTCGGGATTTTCAAATCCATTTGCTATAACTGGTAGGGATTTTCAAATCTAGTTTTATAATTGGTCGGGATTTTCAAATCCAGTGTTATAACTTATCAGGATTTTCAAATTTAGTTTCTATAACTCGTCGGGATTTTCAAATCCAGTTTTTATAACTGGTCGGGATTTTCAAATTCAGTGTTATAACTGGTCGGGATTTTCAAATCCAGTATCTATAACTGGTCGGAATTTTTAAATCTAGTGTCATAACTAGTCAGAATTTTTAAATCCAGTTTCTATAACTGGTCGGGATTTTCAAATCCAGTTTTATAACTGGTCAGGATTTTCAAATCCAGTTTCTATAACTGGTCGGGATTTTCAAATCCAGTTTTATAACTGGTCGGGATTTTCAAATCCAGTTTCTATAACTGGTCGGGATTTTTAAATCCAGTTTTATAATTGGTCGGGATTTTCTAATCCAGTTTTATAACTAGTCGGGATTTTCAAATCCAGTTTCTATAACTGGTCGGGATTTTCAAATCCAGTTTTATAATTGGTCGGAATTTTCAAATCTAGTGTTATAACTGATCATAATTTTCAAATCTAGTTTCTATAAATGGTCGGGATTTTCAAATGCAGTTTCTATAACTGGTCAGGATTTTCAAATCCAGTTTCTATAACTGGTCGGGATTTTCAAATGCAGTTTTTATAACTGGTCGGGATTTTCAAATTCAGTGTTATAACTGGTCGGGATTTTCAAATCCAGTTTCTATAACTGGTCGGGATTTTCAAATCAGTTTCTATAACTGATCGGGATTTTGAAATCCAGTTTTTATAACTGGTCGGGATTTTCAAATCTAGTTTTTATAACTGGTCGGGATTTTCAAATCCAGTTTTTGTAACTGGTCGGGATTTTCAAAATTCAGTTTTTACAACTGGTCGGGATTTTCAAATCCAGTTTCTATAACTGGTCGTGATTTCAAAATCTAGTGTCATAACTGGTCGGGATTTTTAAATCCAATTTCTATAACTGGTCGGGATTTTCAAATCCAGTTTTATAACTGGTCAGGATTTTCAAATGCAGATTCTATAACTGGTCGGGATTTTTAAATCTAGTTTTATAACTGGTTGGGATTTTCAAATCCAGATTTATAACTGGTCGGGATTTTCAAATCCAGTTTTTATAACCGGTCGGGATTTTCAAATTAAGTGTTATAACTGGTCGGGATTTTCAAATCCAGTTTCTATAACTGGTCGGGATTTTCAAATCCAGTTTCTATAACTGGTCGGGATTTTCAAATCCAGTTTTATAATTGGTCGGAATTTTCAAATCTAGTGTTATAACTGATCATAATTTTCAAATCCAGTTTCTATATATGGTCGGGATTTTCAAATTCAGTTTCTATAACAGGTCCCGATTTTCAAATCTAGTTTTTATAACCGGTCGGGATTTTCAAATTCAGTGTTATAACTGATCAGGATTTTCAAATCCAGTTTTTATAACTGGTCGGGATTTTCAAATCCAATTTTATAACTGGTCGAGATTTTCAAATCCAGTTTTTATAACTGGTCGGGATTTTCAAATCCAGTTTCTATAACTGGTGAGGATTTTCAAATCAAGTTTCTATAACTGGTCGGGATTTTCAAATCCAGTTTTTATAACCGGTCGGGATTTTCAAATTCAGTGCTATAACTGGTCGGGATTTTCAAATCCAGTTTCTATAACTGGTCGGGATTTTTAAATCCAGTTTCTATAACTGGTCGGGATTTTGAAATCCAGTTTCTATAACTGGTCGGGATTTTCAATTCCAGATTTTATAACTGGTCGGGATTTTCAAATCCAGTTTCTATATCTGGTCGGGATTTTCAAATCCAGTTTCTATAACTGGTCGAGATTTTCAAATCCAGTTTCTATAACTGGTCGTGATTTTCAAATCCAGTTTCTATAACTGGTCGGGATTTTCAACTCTAGTTTTTATAACTGGTCGGGATTTTCAAATCCAGTTTTATAACTGGTCGGGATTTTCAAATCCATTTTCTATAACTGGTCGGGATTTTCAAATCTAGTTTTATAATTGGTTGGGATTTTCAAATCCAGTGTTATAACTGATCAGGATTTTTAAATTCAGTTTCTATAACTCGTCGGGATTTTCAAATCCAGTTTTATAACTGGTCGGGATTTTCAAATCCAGTTTTAATAACTGGTCAGGATTTTCAAATTCAGTTTCTATAACTGGTCAGGATTTTCAACTCCAGTTTCTATAACTGGTCGGGATTTTGAAATCCAGTTTCTATAACTGGTTGGGATTTTCAAATCCAGTTTTTATAACTCGTCGGGATTTTCAAATCCAGTTTCTATAACTGGTCGAGATTTTCAAATCCAGTTTTATAACTGGTCGGGATTTTCAAATCTAGTTTCTATAACTGGTCGATATTTTCAAATCTAGTTTCTATAACTGGTCGGGATTTTCAAATCCAGTTTTTATAACTGGTCGGGATTTTCAAATCTAGTTTTTATAACTGGTCGGGATTTTCAAATCTAGTTTCTATAACTGGTCAGGATTTTCAAATCCAGTTTCTATAATTGGTCGGGATTTTAAAATCCAGTTTCTATAACTGGTCGGGATTTTCAAATCCAGTTTCTATAACTGGTAAGGATTTTCAAATCCAGTTTCTATAACTGGTCGGGATTTTCAAATCTAGTGTCATAACTGGTCGGGATTTTCAAATCCAGTTTTATAACTGGTCGGGATTTTCAAATCCATTTGCTATAACTGGTAGGGATTTTCAAATCTAGTTTTATAATTGGTCGGGATTTTCAAATCCAGTGTTATAACTTATCAGGATTTTCAAATTTAGTTTCTATAACTCGTCGGGATTTTCAAATCCAGTTTTTATAACTGGTCGGGATTTTCAAATTCAGTGTTATAACTGGTCGGGATTTTCAAATCCAGTATCTATAACTGGTCGGAATTTTTAAATCTAGTGTCATAACTAGTCAGAATTTTTAAATCCAGTTTCTATAACTGGTCGGGATTTTCAAATCCAGTTTTATAACTGGTCAGGATTTTCAAATCCAGTTTCTATAACTGGTCGGGATTTTCAAATCCAGTTTTATAACTGGTCGGGATTTTCAAATCCAGTTTTATAACTGGTCGGGATTTTCAAATCCAGTTTCTATAACTGGTCGGGATTTTTAAATCCAGTTTTATAATTGGTCGGGATTTTCTAATCCAGTTTTATAACTAGTCGGGATTTTCAAATCCAGTTTCTATAACTGGTCGGGATTTTCAAATCCAGTTTTATAATTGGTCGGAATTTTCAAATCTAGTGTTATAACTGATCATAATTTTCAAATCTAGTTTCTATAAATGGTCGGGATTTTCAAATTCAGTTTCTATAACTGGTCAGGATTTTCAAATCCAGTTTCTATAACTGGTCGGGATTTTCAAATGCAGTTTTTATAACTGGTCGGGATTTTCAAATTCAGTGTTATAACTGGTCGGGATTTTCAAATCCAGTTTCTATAACTGGTCGGGATTTTCAAATCAGTTTCTATAACTGATCGGGATTTTGAAATCCAGTTTTTATAACTGGTCGGGATTTTCAAATCTAGTTTTTATAACTGGTCGGGATTTTCAAATCTAGTTTTTGTAACTGGTCGGGATTTTCAAAATTCAGTTTTTACAACTGGTCGGGATTTTCAAATCCAGTTTCTATAACTGGTCGTGATTTCAAAATCTAGTGTCATAACTGGTCGGGATTTTTAAATCCAATTTCTATAACTGGTCGGGATTTTCAAATCCAGTTTTATAACTGGTCAGGATTTTCAAATGCAGTTTCTATAACTGGTCGGGATTTTTAAATCTAGTTTTATAACTGGTTGGGATTTTCAAATCCAGATTTATAACTGGTCGGGATTTTCAAATCCAGTTTCTATAACAGGTCCCGATTTTTAAATCTAGTTTTATAATTGGTCGGGATTTTCAAATCCAATGTTATAACTGATCAGGATTTTCAAATCCAGTTTCTATAACTGGTCGGGATTTTCAAATCCAATTTTATAACTGGTCGAGATTTTCAAATCCAGTTTTTATAACTGGTCGGGATTTTCAAATCCAGTTTCTATAACTGGTCAGGATTTTCAAATCAAGTTTCTATAACTGGTCGGGATTTTCAAATCCACTTTTTATAACCGGTCGGGATTTTCAAATTCAGTGTTATAACTGGTCGGGATTTTCAAATCCAGTTTCTATAACTGGTCGGGATTTTCAAATCCAGTTTCTATAACTGGTCGGGATTTTGAAATCCAGTTTCTGTAACTGGTCGGGATTTTCAATTCCAGATTTTATAACTGGTCGGGATTTTCAAATCCAGTTTCTATATCTGGTCGGGATTTTCAAATCCAGTTTCTATAACTGGTCAAGATTTTCAAATCCAGTTTCTATAACTGGTCGTGATTTTCAAATCCAGTTTCTATAACTGGTCGGGATTTTCAACTCTAGTTTTTATAACTGGTCGGGATTTTCAAATCCAGTTTTATAACTGGTCGGGATTTTCAAATCCATTTTCTATAACAGGTCGGGATTTTCAAATCTAGTTTTATTATTGGTCGGGATTTTCAAATCCAGTGTTATAACTGATCAGGATTTTCAAATTCAGTTTCTATAACTCGTCGGGATTTTCAAATCCAGTTTTATAACTGGTCGGGATTTTCAAATCCAGTTTTAATAACTGGTCAGGATTTTCAAATTCAGTTTCTATAACTGGTCAGGATTTTCAAATCCAGTTTCTATAACTGGTCGGGATTTTCAAATCCAGTTTTTATAACTGGTCGGGATTTTCAAATTCAGTGTTATAACTGGTCGGGATTTTCAACTCCAGTTTCTATAACTGGTCGGGATTTTGAAATCCAGTTTCTATAACTGGTTGGGATTTTCAAATCAAGTTTTTATAACTGGTCGGGATTTTCAAATCCAGTTTTTATAACTGGTCGAGATTTTCAAATCAGTTTTATAACTGGTCGGGATTTTCAAATCTAGTTTCTATAACTGGTCGATATTTTCAAATCTAGTTTCTATAACTGGTCGGGATTTTCAAATCCAGTTTCTATAACTGGTCAGGATTTTCAAATCTAGTTTTTATAACTGGTCGAGATTTTCAAATCTAGTTTCTATAACTGGTCAGGATTTTCAAATCCAGTTTCTATAATTGGTCGGGATTTTAAAATCCAGTTTCTATAACTGGTCGGGATTTTCAAATCCAGTTTCTATAACTGGTCGGGATTTTCAAATCCAGTTTTATAACTGGTCGGGATTTTCAAATTCAGTGTTATAACTGGTCGGGATTTTCAACTCCAGTTTCTATAACTGGTCGGGATTTTGAAATCTAGTTTCTATAACTGGTTGGGATTTTCAAATCCAGTTTTTATAACTGGTCGGGATTTTCAAATCCAGTTTCTATAACTGGTCGAGATTTTCAAATCCAGTTTTATAACTGGTCGGGATTTTCAAATCTAGTTTTTATAACTGGTCGGGATTTTCAAATCTAGTTTCTATAATTGGTCAGGATTTTCAAATCCAGTTTCTATAAGTGGTCGGGATTTTAAAATCCAGTTTCTATAACTGGTCGGGATTTTCAAATCCAGTTTCTATAACTGGTCGGGATTTTCAAATCCAGTTTCTATAACTGGTCGGGATTTTTAAATCTAGTGTCATAACTGGTTGGGATTTTCAAATCCAGTTTTATAACTGGTCGGGATTTTCAAATCCATTTGCTATAACTGGTCGGGATTTTCAAATCTAGTTTTATAATTGGTCGGGATTTTCAAATTCAGTGTTATAACTGATCAGGATTTTCAAATTCAGTGTTATAACTGGTCGGGATTTTCAAATCCAGTTTCTATAACTGGTCGGGATTTTCAAATCCAGTTTCTATAACTGGTCGGTATTTTGAAATCCAGTTTCTATAACTGGTCGGGATTTTCAATTCCAGATTTTATAACTGGTCGGGATTTTCAAATCCAGTTTCTATATCTGGTCGGGATTTTCAAATCCAGTTTCTATAACTGGTCAAGATTTTCAAATCCAGTTTCTATAACTGGTCGTGATTTTCAAATCCAGTTTCTATAACTGGTCGGGATTTTCAACTCTAGTTTTTATAACTGGTCGGGATTTTCAAATCCAGTTTTATAACTGGTCGGGATTTTCAAATCCATTTTCTATAACTGGTCAGGATTTTCAAATCTAGTTTTATTATTGGTCGGGATTTTCAAATCCAGTGTTATAACTGATCAGGATTTTCAAATTCAGTTTCTATAACTCGTCGGGATTTTCAAATCCAGTTTTATAACTGGTCGGGATTTTCAAATCCAGTTTTAATAACTGGTCAGGATTTTCAAATTCAGTTTCTATAACTGGTCAGGATTTTCAAATCCAGTTTCTATAACTGGTCGGGATTTTCAAATCCAGTTTTTATAACTGGTCGGGATTTTCAAATTCAGTGTTATAACTGGTCGGGATTTTCAACTCCAGTTTCTATAACTGGTCGGGATTTTGAAATCCAGTTTCTATAACTGGTTGGGATTTTCAAATCCAGTTTTTATAACTGGTCGGGATTTTCAAATCCAGTTTTTATAACTGGTCGAGATTTTCAAATCAGTTTTATAACTGGTCGGGATTTTCAAATCTAGTTTCTATAACTGGTCGATATTTTCAAATCTAGTTTCTATAACTGGTCGGGATTTTCAAATCCAGTTTCTATAACTGGTCAGGATTTTCAAATCTAGTTTTTATAACTGGTCGGGATTTTCAAATCTAGTTTCTATAACTGGTCAGGATTTTCAAATCTAGTTTCTATAATTGGTCGGGATTTTAAAATCCAGTTTCTATAACTGGTCGGGATTTTCAAATCCAGTTTCTATAACTGGTCGGGATTTTCAAATCCAGTTTTATAACTGGTCGGGATTTTCAAATTCAGTGTTATAACTGGTCGGGATTTTCAACTCCAGTTTCTATAACTGGTCGGGATTTTGAAATCTAGTTTCTATAACTGGTTGGGATTTTCAAATCCAGTTTTTATAACTGGTCGGGATTTTCAAATCCAGTTTCTATAACTGGTCGAGATTTTCAAATCCAGTTTTATAACTGGTCGGGATTTTCAAATCTAGTTTTTATAACTGGTCGGGATTTTCAAATCTAGTTTCTATAATTGGTCAGGATTTTCAAATCTAGTTTCTATAATTGGTCGGGATTTTAAAATCCAGTTTCTATAACTGGTCGGGATTTTCAAATCCAGTTTCTATAACTGGTCGGGATTTTCAAATCCAGTTTCTATAACTGGTCGGGATTTTTAAATCTAGTGTCATAACTGGTTGGGATTTTCAAATCCAGTTTTATAACTGGTCGGGATTTTCAAATCCATTTGCTATAACTGGTCGGGATTTTCAAATCTAGTTTTATAATTGGTCGGGATTTTCAAATCCAGTGTTATAACTGATCAGGATTTTCAAATTCAGTGTTATAACTGGTCGGGATTTTCAAATCCAGTTTCTATAACTGGTCGAGATTTTCAAATCCAGTTTCTATAACTGGTCGGTATTTTGAAATCCAGTTTCTATAAGTGGTCGGGATTTTCAAATCCAGTTTTTATAACTGGTCGGGATTTTCAAATCCAGTTTCTATAACTGGTCGGGATTTTCAAATCCAGTTTTATAACTAGTCGGGATTTTCAAATCTAGTTTCTATAACTGGTAGGGATTTTCAAATCCAGTTTCTATAACTGGTCGGGATTTTCAAATCCAGTTTCTATAACTGGTCGGGATTTTCAAATCTAGTTTTTATAACTGGTCGGGATTTTCAAATCCAGTTTTTGTAACTGGTCGGGATTTTCAAAATTCAGTTTTTACAACTAGTCGGGATTTTCAAATCCAGTTTCTATCACTGGTCGTGATTTCAAAATCTAGTGTCATAACTGGTCGTGATTTTTAAATCCAATTTCTATAACTGGTCGGGATTTTCAAATCCAGTTTTATAATTGGTCAGGATTTTCAAATGCAGTTTCTATAACTGGTCGGGATTTTTAAATCTAGTTTTATAACTGGTTGGGATTTTCAAATCCAGATTTATAACTGGTCGGGATTTTCAAATCCAGTTTCTATAACAGGTCCCGATTTTCAAATCTAGTTTTATAATTGGTCGGGATTTTCAAATCCAGTGTTATAACTGATCAGGATTTTCAAATCCAGTTTCTATAACTGGTCGGGATTTTCAAATCCAATTTTATAACTGGTCGAGATTTTCAAATCCAGTTTTTATAACTAGTCGGGATTTTTAAATCCAGTTTCTATAACTGGTCAGGATTTTCAAATCAAGTTTCTATAACTGGTCGGGATTTTCAAATCCAGTTTTTATAACCGGTCGGGATTTTCAAATTCAGTGTTATAACTGGTCGGGATTTTCAAATCCAGTTTCTATAACTGGTCGGGATTTTCAAATCCAGTTTCTATAACTGGTCGGGATTTTGAAATCCAGTTTCTATAACTGGTCGGGATTTTCAATTCCAGATTTTATAACTGGTCGGGATTTTCAAATCCAGTTTCTATATCTGGTCGGGATTTTCAAATCCAGTTTCTATAACTGGTCAAGATTTTCAAATCCAGTTTCTATAACTGGTCGTGATTTTCAAATCCAGTTTCTATAACTGGTCGGGATTTTCAACTCTAGTTTTTATAACTGGTCGGGATTTTCAAATCCAGTTTTATAACTGGTCGGGATTTTCAAATCCATTTTCTATAACTGGTCGGGATTTTCAAATCTAGTTTTATAATTGGTCGGGATTTTCAAATCCAGTGTTATAACTGATCAGGATTTTCAAATTCAGTTTCTATAACTCGTCGGGATTTTTAAATCCAGTTTTATAACTGGTCAGGATTTTCAAATCCAGTTTCTATAACTGGTCGGGATTTTCAAATCCAGTTTTTATAACTGGTCGGGATTTTCAAATTCAGTGTTATAACTGGTCGGGATTTTCAACTCCAGTTTCTATAACTGGTCGGGATTTTGAAATCCAGTTTCTATAACTGATTGGGATTTTCAAATCCAGTTTTTATAAGTGGTCGGGATTTTCAAATCCAGTTTCTATAACTGGTCGAGATTTTCAAATCCAGTTTTATAACTGGTCGGGATTTTCAAATCTAGTTTCTATAACTGGTCGATATTTTCAAATTTAGTTTCTATAACTGGTCGGGATTTTCAAATCCAGTTTCTATAACTGGTCGGGATTTTCAAATCTAGTTTTTATAACTGGTCGGGATTTTCAAATCTAGTTTCTATAACTGGTCAGGATTTTCAAATCCAGTTTCTATAATTGGTCGGGATTTTAAAATCCAGTTTCTATAACTGGTCGGGATTTTCAAATCCAGTTTCTATAACTGGTCGGGATTTTTAAATCTAGTGTCATAACTGGTCAGGATTTTCAAATCCAGTTTTATAACTGGTCGGGATTTTCAAATCCATTTGCTATAACTGGTCGGGATTTTCAAATCTAGTTTTATAATTGTTCAGGATTTTCAAATCTAGTGTTATAACTGATCAGGATTTTCAAATTTAGTTTCTATAACTCGTCGGGATTTTCAAATCCAGTTTTTATAACTGGTCGGGATTTTCAAATTCAGTGTTATAACTGGTCGGGATTTTCAAATCCAGTATCTATAACTGGTCGGAATTTTTAAATCTAGTGTCATAACTAGTCAGAATTTTTAAATCCAGTTTCTATAACTGGTCAGGATTTTCAAATTCAGTTTTATAACTGGTCAGGATTTTCAAATTCAGTTTCTATAACTGATCGGGATTTTCAAATCCAGTTTTATAACTGGTCGGGATTTTCAAATCCAGTTTCTATAACTGGTCGGGATTTTTAAATCCAGTTTTATAATTGGTCGGGATTTTCAAATCCAGTTTTATAACTAGTCGGGATTTTCAAATCCAGTTTCTATAACTGGTCGGGATTTTGAAATCCAGTTTTATAATTGGTCAGAATTTTCAAATCTAGTGTTATAACTGATCATAATTTTCAAATCCAGTTTCTATAAATGGTCGGGATTTTCAAATTCAGTTTCTATAACAGGTCCCGATTTTCAAATCTAGTTTTATAATTGGTCGGGATTTTCAAATTCAGTGTTATAACTGATCAGGATTTTCAAATCCAGTTTCTATAATTGGTCGGGATTTTAAAATCCAGTTTCTATAACTGGTCGGGATTTTCAAATCCAGTTTCTATAACTGGTCGGGATTTTCAAATCCAGTTTTATAACTGGTCGGGATTTTCAAATCCAGTTTCTATAACTGGTCGGGATTTTCAAATCTAGTGTCATAACTGGTCGGAATTTTCAAATCCAGTTTTATAACTGGTCGGGATTTTCAAATCCATTTGCTATAACTGGTCGGGATTTTCAAATCTAGTTTTATAATTGGTCGGGATTTTCAAATCCAGTGTTATAACTGATCAGGATTTTCAAATCTAGTTTCTATAACTCGTCGGGATTTTCAAATCCAGTTTTTATAACTGGTCGGGATTTTCAAATTCAGTGTTATAACTGGTCGGGATTTTCAAATCCAGTTTCTATAACTGGTCGGGATTTTCGAATCCAATTTCTATAACTGGTCGGTATTTTGAAATCGAGTTTCTATAACTGGTCGGGATTTTCAAATCCAGTTTTTATAACTGGTCGGGATTTTCAAATCCAGTTTCTATAACTGGTCGGGATTTTCAAATCCAGTTTTATAACTGGTCGGGATTTTCAAATCTAGTTTTTATAACTGGTCGGGATTTTCAAATCCAGTTTCTATAACTGGTCGGGATTTTCAAATCCAGTTTCTATATCTGGTCGGGATTTTCAAATCTAGTTTTTATAACTGGTCGGGATTTTCAAATCCAGTTTTTGTAACTAGTCGGGATTTTCAAAATTCAGTTTTTACAACTGGTCGGGATTTTCAAATCCAGTTTCTATAACTGGTCGGGATTTTCAAATCCAATTTTTATAACTGGTCGGGATTTTCAAATCCAGTTTCTATAACTGGTCGTCATTTCCAAATCTAGTGTCATAACTGGTCGGGATTTTCAAATCCAATTTCTATAACTGGTCGGGATTTTCAAATCCAGTTTTATAACTGGTCAGGATTTTCAAATGCAGTTTCTATAACTGGTCGGGATTTTTAAATCTAGTTTTTATAACTGGTCGGGATTTTCAAATTCAGTGTTATAACTGGTCGGGATTTTCAACTCCAGTTTCTATAACTGGTCGGGATTTTGAAATCCAGTTTCTATAACTGGTTGGGATTTTCAAATTCAGTTTTTATAACTGGTCGGGATTTTCAAATCCAGTTTCTATAACTGGTCGAGATTTTCAAATCCAGTTTTATAACTGGTCGGGATTTTCAAATCTAGTTTCTATAACTGGTCGATATTTTCAAATCTAGTTTCTATAATTGGTAGGAATTTTCAAATCCAGTTTCTATAACTTGTCGGGATTTTCAAATCTAGTTTTTATAACTGGTCGGGATTTTCAAATCTAGTTTCTATAACTGGTCAGGATTTTCAAATCCAGTTTCTATAATTGGTCGGGATTTTAAAATCCAGTTTCTATAACTGGTCGGGATTTTCAAATCCAGTTTCTATAACTGGTCGGGATTTTCAAATCCAGTTTCTATAACTGGTCGGGATTTTTAAATCTAGTGTCATAACTGGTCGGGATTTTCAAATCCAGTTTTATAACTGGTCGGGATTTTCAAATCCATTTGCTATAACTGGTCGGGATTTTCAAATCTAGTTTTATAATTGGTCGGGATTTTCAAATATAGTGTTATAACTGATCAGGATTTTCAAATTTAGTTTCTATAACTCGTCGGGATTTTCAAATCCAGTTTTTATAACTGGTCGGGATTTTCAAATTCAGTGTTATAACTGGTCGGGATTTTCAAATCCAGTATCTATAACTGGTCGGAATTTTTAAATCTAGTGTCATAACTAGTCAGAATTTTTAAATTCAGTTTCTATAACTGGTCGGGATTTTCAAATCCAGTTTTATAACTGGTCAGGATTTTCAAATTCAGTTTCTATAACTGATCGGGATTTTCAAATCCAGTTTTATAACTGGTCGGGATTTTCAAATCCAGTTTCTATAACTGGTCGGGATTTTTAAATCCAGTTTTATAATTGGTCGGGATTTTCAAATCCAGTTTTATAACTAGTCGGGATTTTCAAATCCAGTTTCTATAACTGGTCGGGATTTTCAAATCCAGTTTTATAATTGGTCAGAATTTTCAAATCTAGTGTTATAACTGATCATAATTTTCAAATCCAGTTTCTATAAATGGTCGGGATTTTCAAATTCAGTTTCTATAACAGGTCCCGATTTTCAAATCTAGTTTTATAATTGGTCGGGATTTTCAAATTCAGTGTTATAACTTATCAGGATTTTCAAATCTAGTTTCTATAATTGGTCGGGATTTTAAAATCCAGTTTCTATAACTGGTCGGGATTTTCAAATCCAGTTTCTATAACTGGTCGGGATTTTCAAATCCAGTTTTATAACTGGTCGGGATTTTCAAATCCAGTTTTTATAACTGGTCGGGATTTTGAAATCCAGTTTTATAACTGATCGGGATTTTCAAATCCATTTGCTATAACTGGTCGGGATTTTCAAATCTAGTTTTATAATTGGTCGGGATTTTCAAATCCAGTGTTATAACTGATCAGGATTTTCAAATTTAGTTTCTATAACTCGTCGGGATTTTCAAATCCAGTTTTTATAACTGGTCGGGATTTTCAAATTCAGTGTTATAACTGGTCGGGATTTTCAAATCCAGTTTCTATAACTGGTCGGGATTTTCAAATCCAATTTCTATAACTGGTCGGTATTTTGAAATCGAGTTTCTATAACTGGTCGGGATTTTCAAATCCAGTTTTTATAACTGGTCGGGATTTTCAAATCCAGTTTCTATAACTGGTCGGTATTTTCAAATCCAGTTTTATAACTGGTCGGGATTTTCAAATCTAGTTTCTATAACTGGTCGGGATTTTCAAATCCAGTTTCTATAACTGGTCGGGATTTTCAAATCAAGTTTCTACAACTAGTCTGTATTTTGAAATCCAGTTTATATAACTGGTCGGGATTTTCAAATCCAGTTTTTATAACTGGTCGGGATTTTCAAATCCAGTTTCTATAACTGGTCGGGATTTTCGAATCAAGTTTCTATAACTGGTCGGTATTTTGAAAGCCAGTTTCTATAACTGGTCGGGATTTTCAAATCCAGTTTTTATAACTGGTCGGGATTTTCAAATCCAGTTTCTATAACTGGTCGGGATTTTCAAATCCAGTTTTATAACTGGTCGGGATTTTCAAATCTAGTTTCTATAACTGGTCGGGATTTTCAAATCCAGTTTCTATAACTGGTCGGGATTTTCAAATCCAGTTTCTATATCTGGTCGGGATTTTCAAATCTAGTTTTTATAACTGGTCGGGATTTTCAAATCCAGTTTTTGTAACTAGTCGGGATTTTCAAAATTCAGTTTTTACAACTGGTCGGGATTTTCAAATCCAGTTTCTATAACTGGTCGGGATTTTCAAATCCAATTTTTATAACTGGTCGGGATTTTCAAATCCAGCTTCTATAACTGGTCTTCATTTCCAAATCTAGTGTCATAACTGGTCGGGATTTTCAAATCCAATTTCTATAACTGGTCGGGATTTTCAAATCCAGTTTTATAACTGGTCAGGATTTTCAAATGCAGTTTCTATAACTGGTCGGGATTTTTAAATCTAGTTTTATAACTGGTTGGGATTTTCAAATCCAGATTTATAACTGGTCGGGATTTTCAAATCCAGTTTCTATAACAGATCCCGATTTTCAAATTTAGTTTTATAATTGGTCGGGATTTTCAAATTCAGTGTTATAACTGATCAGGATTTTCAAATCCAGTTTCTATAACTGGTCGGGATTTTCAAATTCAGTTTTATAACTGGTCGGGATTTTCAAATCCAGTTTTTATAACTGGTCGGGATTTTCAAATCCAGTTTCTATAACTGGTCAGGATTTTCAAATCAAGTTTCTATAACTGGTCGGGATCTTCAAATCCAGTTTCTATAACTAGTTTTTATAATTGGTCGGGATTTTCAAATCCAGTGTTATAACTGATCAGGATTTTCAAATTCAGTTTCTATAACTCGTCGGGATTTTCAAATCCAGTTTTATAAATGGTCGGGATTTTCAAATCCATTTTCTATAACTGGTCGGGATTTTCAAATCCAGTTTTATAACTGGTCGGGATTTTCAAATCCATTTTCTATAACTGGTCGGGATTTTCAAATCTAGTTTTATAATTGGTCGGGATTTTCAAATCCGGTGTTATAACTGATCAGGATTTTCATATTCAGTTTCTATAACTCGTCGGGATTTTCAAATCCAGTTTTATAACTGGTCGGGATTTTCAAATCCAGTTTTTATAACTAGTCGGGATTTTCAAATTCAGTTTCTATAACTGGTCAGGATTTTCAAATCCAGTTTCTATAACTGGTCGGGATTTTCAAATTCAGTTTTTATAACTGGTCGGGATTTTCAAATTCAGTGTTATAACTGGTCGGGATTTTCAACTCCAGTTTCTATAACTAGTCGGGATTTTGAAATCCAGTTTCTATAACTAGTTGGGATTTTCAAATCCAGTTTTTATAACTAGTCGGGATTTTCAAATCCAGTTTCTATAACTGGTCGGGATTTTCAAATCCAGTTTTATAACTGGTCGGGATTTTTAAATCCATTTTCTATAACTGGTCGGGATTTTCAAATCTAGTTTTATAATTAGTCAGGATTTTCAAATCCAGTGTTATAACTGATCAGGATTTTCAAATTCAGTGTTATAACTGGTCGGGATTTTCAAATCCAGTTTCTATAACTAGTCGAGATTTTCAAATCCAGTTTCTATAACTGGTCGGTATTTTGAAATCCAGTTTCTATAAGTGGTCGGAATTTTCAAATCCAGTTTTTATAACTGGTCGGGATTTTCAAATCCAGTTTCTATAACTGGTCGGGATTTTCAAATCCAGTTTTATAACTAGTCGGGATTTTCAAATCTAGTTTCTATAACTGGTAGGGATTTTCAAATCCAGTTTCTATAACTGGTCGGGATTTTCAAATCCAGTTTCTATAACTGGTCGGGATTTTCAAATCTAGTTTTTATAACTGGTCGGGATTTTCAAATCCAGTTTTTGTAACTGGTCGGGATTTTCAAAATTCAGTTTTTACAACTAGTCGGGATTTTCAAATCCAGTTTCTATCACTGGTCGTGATTTCAAAATCTAGTGTCATAACTGGTCGTGATTTTTAAATCCAATTTCTATAACTGGTCGGGATTTTCAAATCTAGTTTTATAACTGGTCAGGATTTTCAAATGCAGTTTCTATAACTGGTCGGGATTTTTAAATCTAGTTTTATAACTGGGTGGGATTTTCAAATCCAGATTTATAACTGGTCGGGATTTTCAAATCCAGTTTCTATAACAGGTCCCGATTTTCAAATCTAGTTTTATAATTGGTCGGGATTTTCAAATCCAGTGTTATAACTGATCAGGATTTTCAAATCCAGTTTCTATAACTGGTCGGGATTTTCAAATCCAGTTTCTATAACTGGTCGGGATTTTCAAATCCAATTTTATAACTAGTCGAGATTTTCAAATCCAGTTTTTATAACTGGTCGGGATTTTCAAATCCAGTTTCTATAACTGGTCAGGATTTTCAAATCAAGTTTCTATAACTGGTCGGGATTTTCAAATCCAGTTTTTATAACCGGTCGGGATTTTCAAATTCAGTATTATAACTGGTCGGGATTTTCAAATCCAGTTTCTATAACTGGTCGGGATTTTCAAATCCAGTTTCTATAACTGGTCGGGATTTTGAAATCCAGTTTCTATAACTGGTCGGGATTTTCAATTCCAGATTTTATAACTGGTCGGGATTTTCAAATCCAGTTTCTATATCTGGTCGGGATTTTCAAATCCAGTTTCTATAACTGGTCAAGATTTTCAAATCCAGTTTCTATAACTGGTCGTGATTTTCAAATCCAGTTTCTATAACTGGTCGGGATTTTCAACTCTAGTTTTTATAACTGGTCGGGATTTTCAAATCCAGTTTTATAACTGATCGGGATTTTCAAATCCATTTTCTATAACTGGTCGGGATTTTCAAATCTAGTTTTATAATTGGTCGGGATTTTCAAATCCAGTGTTATAACTGATCAGGATTTTCAAATTCAGTTTCTATAACTCGTCGGGATTTTTAAATCCAGTTTTATAACTGGTCGGGATTTTCAAATCCAGTTTTAATAACTGGTCAGGATTTTCAAATTCAGTTTCTATAACTGGTCAGGATTTTCAAATCCAGTTTCTATAACTGGTCGGGATTTTCAAATCCAGTTTTTATAACTGGTCGCGATTTTCAAATTCAGTGTTATAACTGGTCAGGATTTTCAACTCCAGTTTCTATAACTGGTCGGGATTTTGAAATCCAGTTTCTATAACTGGTTGGGATTTTCAAATCCAGTTTTTATAACTGGTCGGGATTTTCAAATCCAATTTCTATAACTGGTCGAGATTTTCAAATCCAGTTTTATAACTGGTCGGGATTTTCAAATCTAGTTTCTATAACTGGTCGATATTTTCAAATCTAGTTTCTATAACTGGTCGGGATTTTCAAATCCAGTTTCTATAACTGGTCGGGATTTTCAAATCTAGTTTTTATAACTGGTCGGGATTTTCAAATCTAGTTTCTATAACTGGTCAGGATTTTCAAATCCAGTTTCTATAATTGGTCGGGATTTTAAAATCCAGTTTCTATAACTGGTCGGGATTTTCAAATCCAGTTTCTATAACTGGTCGGGATTTTCAAATCCAGTTTCTATAACTGGTCGGGATTTTTAAATCTAGTGTCATAACTGGTCGGGATTTTCAAATCCAGTTTTATAACTGGTCGGGATTTTCAAATCCATTTGCTATAACTGGTCGGGATTTTCAAATCTAGTTTTATAATTGGTCGGGATTTTCAAATCTAGTGTTATAACTGATCAGGATTTTCAAATTTAGTTTCTATAACTCGTCGGGATTTTCAAATCCAGTTTTTATAACTGGTCGGGATTTTCAAATTCAGTGTTATAACTGGTCGGGATTTTCAAATCCAGTATCTATAACTGGTCGGAATTTTTAAATCTAGTGTCATAACTAGTCAGAATTTTTAAATCCAGTTTCTATAACTGGTCGGGATTTTCAAATCCAGTTTTATAACTGGTCAGGATTTTCAAATTCAGTTTCTATAACTGATCGGGATTTTCAAATCCAGTTTTATAACTGGTCGGGATTTTCAAATCCAGTTTCTATAACTGGTCGGGATTTTTAAATCCAGTTTTATAATTGGTCGGGATTTTCAAATCCAGTTTTATAACTAGTCGGGATTTTCAAATCCAGTTTCTATAACTGGTCGGGATTTTCAAATCCAGTTTTATAATTGGTCGGAATTTTCAAATCTAGTGTTATAACTGATCATAATTTTCAAATCCAGTTTCTATAAATGGTCGGGATTTTCAAATTCAGTTTCTATAACAGGTCCCGATTTTCAAATCTAGTTTTATAATTGGTCGGGATTTTCAAATTCAGTGTTATAACTGATCAGGATTTTCAAATCCAGTTTCTATAATTGGTCGGGATTTTAAAATCCAGTTTCTATAACTGGTCGGGATTTTCAAATCCAGTTTCTATAACTGGTCGGGATTTTCAAATCCAGTTTTATAACTGGTCGGGATTTTCAAATCCAGTTTCTATAACTGGTCGGGATTTTCAAATCTAGTGTCATAACTGGTCGGAATTTTCAAATCCAGTTTTATAACTGGTCGGGATTTTCAAATCCATTTGCTATAACTGGTCGGGATTTTCAAATCTAGTTTTATAATTGGTCGGGATTTTCAAATCTAGTTTTATAATTGGTCGGGATTTTCAAATCCAGTGTTATAACTGATCAGGATTTTCAAATCCAGTTTTTATAACTGGTCGGGATTTTCAAATTCAGTGTTATAACTGGTCGGGATTTTCAAATCCAGTTTCTATAACTCGTCGGGATTTTCAAATCCAATTTCTATAACTGGTCGGTATTTTGAAATCGAGTTTCTATAACTGGTCGGGATTTTCAAATCCAGTTTTTATAACTGGTCGGGATTTTCAAATCCAGTTTCTATAACTGGTCGGGATTTTCAAATCCAGTTTTATAACTGGTCGGGATTTTCAAATCTAGTTTCTATAACTGGTCGGGATTTTCAAATCCAGTTTCTATAACTGGTCGGGATTTTCAAATCAAGTTTCTACAACTAGTCTGTATTTTGAAATCCAGTTTATATAACTGGTCGGGATTTTCAAATCCAGTTTTTATAACTGGTCGGGATTTTCAAATCAAGTTCCTATAACTGGTCGGTATTTTGAAAGCCAGTTTCTATAACTGGTCGGGATTTTCAAATCCAGTTTTTATAACTGGTCGGGATTTTCAAATCCAGTTTCTATAACTGGTCGGGATTTTCAAATCCAGTTTTATAACTGGTCGGGATTTTCAAATCTAGTTTCTATAACTGGTCGGGATTTTCAAATCCAGTTTCTATAACTAGTCGGGATTTTCAAATCCAGTTTCTATATCTGGTCGGGATTTTCAAATCTAGTTTTTATAACTGGTCGGGATTTTCAAATCCAGTTTTTGTAACTAGTCGGGATTTTCAAAATTCAGTTTTTACAACTGGTCGGGATTTTCAAATCCAGTTTCTATAACTGGTCGGGATTTTCAAATCCAATTTTTATAACTGGTCGGGATTTTCAAATCCAGTTTCTATAACTGGTCGTCATTTCCAAATCTAGTGTCATAACTGGTCGGGATTTTCAAATCCAATTTCTATAACTGGTCGGGATTTTCAAATCCAGTTTTATAACTGGTCAGGATTTTAAAATGCAGTTTCTATAACTGGTCGGGATTTTTAAATCTAGTTTTATAACTGGTTGGGATTTTCAAATCCAGATTTATAACTAGTCGGGATTTTCAAATCCAGTTTCTATAACAGATCCCGATTTTCAAATTTAGTTTTATAATTGGTCGGGATTTTCAAATTCAGTGTTATAACTGATCAGGATTTTCAAATCCAGTTTCTATAACTGGTCGGGATTTTCAAATTCAGTTTTATAACAGGTCGGGATTTTCAAATCCAGTTTTTATAACTGGTCGGGATTTTCAAATCCAGTTTTTATAACTGGTCGGGATTTTCAAATCCAGTTTTTATAACAGGTCGGGATTTTCAAATCCAGTTTTTATAACTGGTCGGGATTTTCAAATCCAGTTTTTATAACTGGTCGGGATTTTCAAATCCAGTTTCTATAACTGGTCAGGATTTTCAAATCAAGTTTCTATAACTGGTCGGGATCTTCAAATCCAGTTTCTATAGCTAGTTTTTATAATTGGTCGGGATTTTCAAATCCAGTGTTATAACTGATCAGGATTTTCAAATTCAGTTTCTATAACTCGTCGGGATTTTCAAATCCAGTTTTATAAATGGTCGGGATTTTCAAATCCATTTTCTATAACTGGTCGGGATTTTCAAATCCAGTTTTATAACTGGTCGGGATTTTCAAATCCATTTTCTATAACTGGTCGGGATTTTCAAATCTAGTTTTATAATTGGTCGGGATTTTCAAATCCGGTGTTATAACTGATCAGGATTTTCATATTCAGTTTCTATAACTCGTCGGGATTTTCAAATCCAGTTTTATAACTGGTCGGGATTTTCAAATCCAGTTTTTATAACTAGTCGGGATTTTCAAATTCAGTTTCTATAACTGGTCAGGATTTTCAAATCCAGTTTCTATAACTGGTCGGGATTTTCAAATTCAGTTTTTATAACTGGTCGGGATTTTCAAATTCAGTGTTATAACTGGTCGGGATTTTCAACTCCAGTTTCTATAACTAGTCGGGATTTTGAAATCCAGTTTCTATAACTAGTTGGGATTTTCAAATCCAGTTTTTATAACTAGTCGGGATTTTCAAATCCAGTTTCTATAACTGCTCGGGATTTTCAAATCCAGTTTTATAACTGGTCGGGATTTTTAAATCCATTTTCTATAACTGGTCGGGATTTTCAAATCTAGTTTTATAATTAGTCGGGATTTTCAAATCCAGTGTTATAACTGATCAGGATTTTCAAATCCAGTTTTTGTAACTGGTCGGGATTTTCAAAATTCAGTTTTTACAACTGGTCGGGATTTTCAAATCCAGTTTCTATAACTGGTCGTGATTTCAAAATCTAGTGTCATAACTGGTCGGGATTTTTAAATCCAATTTCTATAACTGGTCGGGATTTTCAAATCCAGTTTTATAACTGGTCAGGATTTTCAAATGCAGTTTCTATAACTGGTCGGGATTTTTAAATCTAGTTTTATAACTGGTTGGGATTTTCAAATCCAGATTTATAACTGGTCGGGATTTTCAAATCCAGTTTCTATAACAGGTCGGGATTTTCAAATTCAGTTTCTATAACAGGTCCCGATTTTCAAATCTAGTTTTATAATTGGTCGGGATTTTCAAATTCAGTGTTATAACTGATCAGGATTTTCAAATCCAGTTTCTATAATTGGTCGGGATTTTAAAATCCAGTTTCTATAACTGGTCGGGATTTTCAAATCCAGTTTCTATAACTGGTCGGGATTTTCAAATCCAGTTTTATAACTGGTCGGGATTTTCAAATCCAGTTTCTATAACTGGTCGGGATTTTCAAATCTAGTGTCATAACTGGTCGGAATTTTCAAATCCAGTTTTATAACTGGTCGGGATTTTCAAATCCATTTGCTATAACTGGTCGGGATTTTCAAATCTAGTTTTATAATTGGTCGGGATTTTCAAATCTAGTTTTATAATTGGTCGGGATTTTCAAATCCAGTGTTATAACTGATCAGGATTTTCAAATCCAGTTTTTATAACTGGTCGGGATTTTCAAATCCAGTTTCTATAACTGGTCGGGATTTTCAAATCCAGTTTCTATAACTGGTCGGGATTTTCAAATCCAATTTCTATAACTGGTCGGTATTTTGAAATCGAGTTTCTATAACTGGTCGGGATTTTCAAATCCAGTTTTTATAACTGGTCGGGATTTTCAAATCCAGTTTCTATAACTGGTCGGGATTTTCAAATCCAGTTTTATAACTGGTCGGGATTTTCAAATCTAGTTTCTATAACTGGTCGGGATTTTCAAATCCAGTTTCTATAACTGGTCGGGATTTTCAAATCAAGTTTCTACAACTAGTCTGTATTTTGAAATCCAGTTTATATAACTGGTCGGGATTTTCAAATCCAGTTTTTATAACTGGTCGGGATTTTCAAATCCAGTTTCTATAACTGGTCGGGATTTTCAAATCAAGTTTCTATAACTGGTCGGTATTTTGAAAGCCAGTTTCTAGAACTGGTCGGGATTTTCAAATCCAGTTTTTATAACTGGTCGGGATTTTCAAATCCAGTTTCTATAACTGGTCGGGATTTTCAAATCCAGTTTTATAACTGGTCGGGATTTTCAAATCTAGTTTCTATAACTGGTCGGGATTTTCAAATCCAGTTTCTATAACTGGTCGGGATTTTCAAATCCAGTTTCTATATCTGGTCGGGATTTTCAAATCTAGTTTTTATAACTGGTCGTGATTTTCAAATCCAATTTCTATAACTGGTCGGGATTTTCAAATCCAGTTTTATAACTGGTCAGGATTTTCAAATGCAGTTTCTATAACTGGTCGGGATTTTTAAATCTAGTTTTATAACTGGTTGGGATTTTCAAATCCAGATTTATAACTGGTCGGGATTTTCAAATCCAGTTTCTATAGCAGGTCCCGATTTTCAAATCTAGTTTTATAATTGGTCGGGATTTTCAAATCCAGTGTTATAACTGATCAGGATTTTCAAATCCAGTTTCTATAACTGGTCGGGATTTTCAAATCCAATTTTATAACTGGTCGAGATTTTCAAATCCAGTTTTTATAACTGGTCGGGATTTTCAAATCCAGTTTCTATAACTGGTCAGGATTTTCAAATCCAGTTTCTATAACTGGTCGGGATTTTCAAATCCAGTTTTATAACTGGTCGGGATTTTCAAATCCATTTTCTATAACTGGTCGGGATTTTCAAATCTAGTTTTATAATTGGTCGGAATTTTCAAATCCAGTGTTATAACTGATCACGATTTTCAAATCCAGTTTCTATAACTGGTCGGGATTTTCAAATCCAGTTTTATAACTGGTCGGGATTTTCAAATCCAGTTTTTATAACCGGTCGGGATTTTCAAATTTAGTGTTATAACTGGTCGGGATTTTCAAATCCAGTTTCTATAACTGGTCGGGATTTTGAAATCCAGTTTCTATAACTGGTCGGGATTTTCAATTCCAGATTTTATAACTGGTCGGGATTTTCAAATCCAGTTTCTATAACTGGTCGGGATTTTCAAATCCAGTTTCTATAACTGGTCGAGATTTTCAAATCCAGTTTCTATAACTGATCGGGATTTTCAAATCCAGTTTCTATAACTGGTCGGGATTTTCAACTCCAGTTTTTATAACTGGTCGGGATTTTCAAATCAAGTATCTATAACAGGTCAGGATTTTCAAATCTAGTGTCATAACTGGTCGGGATTTTTAAATCCAGTTTCTATAACTGGTCGGGATTTTCAAATCCAGTTTTATAACTGGTCAGTATTTTAAAATTCAGTTTCTATAACTGGTCGGGATTTTCAAATCCAGTTTCTATAACTGGTCGGGATTTTTAAATCCAGTTTTAATACTGGTTGGGATTTTTAAATCCAGTTTTATAACTGGTCGGGATTTTCAAATCCATTTTCTATAAATGGTCGGGATTTTCAAATCTAGTTTTATAATTGGTCGGGATTTTCAAATCCAGTGTTATAGCTGATCAGGATTTTCAAATTCAGTTTCTATAACTCGTCGGGATTTTCAAATCCAGTTTTATAACTGGTCGGGATTTTCAAATCCAGTTTTTATAACTGGTCGGGATTTTCAAATTCAGTTTCTATAACTGGTCAGGATTTTCAAATCCAGTCTCTATAACTGGTCGGTATTTTCAAATCCAGTTTTTATAACTGGTCGGGATTTTCAAATTCAGTGTTATAACTCGTCGGGATTTTCAACTCCAGTTTCTATAACTGGTCGGGATTTTGAAATCCAGTTTCTATAACTGGTTGGGATTTTCAAATTCAGTTTTTATAACTGGTCGGGATTTTCAAATTCAGTTTCTATAACTGGTCGGGATTTTCAAATCCAGTTTAAAAACTGGTCGGGATTTTCAAATCTAGTTTCTATAACTGGTCGATATTTTCAAATCCAGTTTATATAACTGGTCGGGATTTTCAAATCCAGTTTCTATAACTGGTCGGGATTTTCAAATCTAGTTTTTATAACTGGTCGGGATTTTCAAATCCAGTTTCTATAACTGGTCAGGATTTTCAAATCTAGTTTCTATAACTGGTCGGAATTTTAAAATCCAGTTTCTATAACTGGTCGGGATTTTCAAATCCAGTTTCTATATCTGGTAGGGATTTTCAAATTAAGTTTTTATAACAGGACGGGATTTTCAAATGCAGTTTCTATAACTGGTCGAGATTTTCAAATCCAGATTTATAATTGGTCGGGATTTTCAAATCTAGTGTTATAACTGATCAGGATTTTCAAATCTAGTTTCTATAACTGGTCAGGATTTTCAAATCCAGTTTTATAACTGGTCGGGATTTTCAAATCTAGTTTTTGTAACTGGTCGAGATTTTCAAAATTCAGTTTTTACAACTGGTCGGGATTTTCAAATCCAGTTTCTATAACTGGTTGGGATTTTCAAATCCAGTTTCTATAACTGGTCGGGATTTTCAAATCCAGTTTCTATAACTGGTCGGGATTTTTAAATCTAGTGTCATAACTGGTCGGGATTTTCAAATCCAATTTCTATAACTGGTCGGGATTTTCAAATCCAATTTCTATAACTGGTCGGGATTTTCAAATCCAGTTTCTATAACTGGTCGGGATTTTCAAATCCAGTTTTATAACTAGTCGGGATTTTCCAATCCAATTTCTATAACTGGTCGGGATTTTCAAATTCAGTGTTATAACTGGTCGGGATTTTCAAATCCAGTTTCTATAACTGGTCGGGATTTTGAAATCCAGTTTCTATAACTGGTCGGGATTTTCAAATCCAGTGTTATAACTGATCAGGATTTTCAAATCCAGTTTCTATAACTGGTCGGGATTTTCAAATCCAGTTTTATAACTGGTCAGGATTTTCAAATCCAGTTTTTATAACTGGTCGGGATTTTTAAATCCAGTTTCTATAACTGGTCAGGATTTTCAAATCAAGTTTCTATAACTGGTCGGGATTTTCAAATCCAGTTTTTATAACCGGTCGGGATTTTCAAATCTAGTTTCTATAACTGTTCGGGATTTTCAAATCCAGTTTTTATAACTGGTCGGGATTTTCAAATTCAGTGTTATAACTGGTCGGGATTTTCAAATCCAGTTTCTATAACTGGTCGGGATTTTCAAATCCAGTTTTTATAACTGGTCGGGATTTTCAAATCCAGTTTCTATAACTGGTCGGGATTTTCAAATCCAGTTTTATAACTCGTCGGGATTTTCAAATCTAGTTTCTATAACTGGTCGGGATTTTCAAATCCAGTTTCTATAACTGGTCGGGATTTTCAAATCTAGTTTTTATAACTGGTCGGGATTTTCAAATCTAGTTTCTATAACTGGTCGGGATTTTCAAATCCAGTTTCTATAACTGGTCGTGATTTCCAAATCTTGTGTCATAACTTGTCAGGATTTTCAAATCCAATTTCTATAACTGGTCGGGATTTTCAAATCCAGTTTTATAACTGGTCAGGATTTTCAAATGCAGTTTCTATAACTGGTCGGGATTTTTAAATCTAGTTTTATAACTGGTTGGGATTTTCAAATCCAGATTTATAACTGGTCGAGATTTTCAAATCCAGTTTCTATAAGAGGTCCCGATTTTCAAATCTAGTTTTATAATTGGTCGGGATTTTTAAATCCAGTGTTATAACTGATCAGGATTTTCAAATCCAGTTTCTATAACTGGTCGGGATTTTCAAATCCAATTTTATAATTTGTCGGGATTTTCAAATGCAGTTTTTATAACTGGTCGGGATTTTCAAATCCAGTTTCTATAACTGGTCAGGATTTTCAAATCAAGTTTTTATAACTGGTCGGGATTTTCAAATCCAGTTTTTATAACCGGTCGGGATTTTCAAATTCAGTGTTATAACTGGTCGGGATTTTCAAATCCAGTTTCTATAACTGGTCGAGATTTTCAAATCCAGTTTCTATAACTGGTCGGGATTTTGAAATCCAGTTTCTATAACTGGTCGGGATTTTCAATTCCAGATTTTATAACTGGTCGGGATTTTCAAATCCAGTTTCTATAACTGGTCGGGATTTTCAAATCCAGTTTTATAACTGGTCGGGATTTTCAAATCTAGTTTCTATAACTGGTCGGGATTTTCAAATCCAGTTTCTATAACTGGTTGGGATTTTCAAATCCAGTTTCTATAACAGGTCGGGATTTTCAAATCTAGGTTTTATAATTGGTCGGGATTTTCAAATCCAGTTTTTGTAACTGGTCAGGATTTTCAAAATTCAGTTTTTACAACTGGTCGGGATTTTTAAATCCAGTTTCTATAACTGGTCAGGATTTTCAAATCCAGTTTCTATAACTGGTCGGGATTTTCAAATCCAGTTTCTATAACTGGTCGTGATTTCAAAATCTAGTGTCATAACTGGTCGGGATTTTTAAATCCAATTTCTATAACTGGTCGGGATTTTCAAATCCAGTTTTATAACTGGTCAGGATTTTCAAATGCAGTTTCTATAACTGGTCGGGATTTTTAAATCTAGTTTTATAACTGGTTGGGATTTTCAAATCCAGATTTATAACTGGTCGGGATTTTCAAATCCAGTTTCTATAACTGGTCGGGATTTTTAAATCCAGTTTTATAACTGGTTGGGATTTTTAAATCCAGTTTTATAACTGGTCGGGATTTTCAAATCCATTTTCTATAAATGGTCGGGATTTTCAAATCTAGTTTTATAATTGGTCGGGATTTTCAAATCCAGTGTTATAGCTGATCAGGATTTTCAAATTCAGTTTCTATAACTCGTCGGGATTTTCAAATCCAGTTTTATAACTGGTCGGGATTTTCAAATCCAGTTTTTATAACTGGTCGGGATTTTCAAATTCAGTTTCTATAACTGGTCAGGATTTTCAAATCCAGTCTCTATAACTGGTCGGTATTTTCAAATCCAGTTTTTATAACTGGTCGGGATTTTCAAATTCAGTGTTATAACTCGTCGGGATTTTCAACTCCAGTTTCTATAACTGGTCGGGATTTTGAAATCCAGTTTCTATAACTGGTTGGGATTTTCAAATTCAGTTTTTATAACTGGTCGGGATTTTCAAATTCAGTTTCTATAACTGGTCGGGATTTTCAAATCCAGTTTAAAAACTGGTCGGGATTTTCAAATCTAGTTTCTATAACTGGTCGATATTTTCAAATCCAGTTTATATAACTGGTCGGGATTTTCAAATCCAGTTTCTATAACTGGTCGGGATTTTCAAATCTAGTTTTTATAACTGGTGGGGATTTTCAAATCCAGTTTCTATAACTGGTCAGGATTTTCAAATCTAGTTTCTATAACTGGTCGGAATTTTAAAATCCAGTTTCTATAACTGGTCGGGATTTTCAAATCCAGTTTCTATATCTGGTAGGGATTTTCAAATTAAGTTTTTATAACAGGACGGGATTTTCAAATGCAGTTTCTATAACTGGTCGAGATTTTCAAATCCAGATTTATAATTGGTCGGGATTTTCAAATCTAGTGTTATAACTGATCAGGATTTTCAAATCTAGTTTCTATAACTGGTCAGGATTTTCAAATCCAGTTTTATAACTAGTCGGGATTTTCAAATCTAGTTTTTGTAACTGGTCGAGATTTTCAAAATTCAGTTTTTACAACTGGTCGGGATTTTCAAATCCAGTTTCTATAACTGGTTGGGATTTTCAAATCCAGTTTCTATAACTGGTCGGGATTTTCAAATTCAGTTTCTATAACTGGTCGGGATTTTTAAATCTAGTGTCATAACTGGTCGGGATTTTCAAATCCAATTTCTATAACTGGTCGGGATTTTCAAATCCAATTTCTATAACTGGTCGGGATTTTCAAATCCAGTTTCTATATCTGGTCGGGATTTTCAAATCCAGTTTTATAACTAGTCGAGATTTTCCAATCCAATTTCTATAACTGGTCGGGATTTTCAAATTCAGTGTTATAACTGGTCGGGATTTTCAAATCCAGTTTCTATAACTGGTCGGGATTTTGAAATCCAGTTTCTATAACTGGTCGGGATTTTCAAATCCAGTGTTATAACTGATCAGGATTTTCAAATCCAGTTTCTATAACTGGTCGGGATTTTCAAATCCAGTTTTATAACTTGTCGGGATTTTCAAATCCAGTTTTTATAACTGGTCGGGATTTTTAAATCCAGTTTCTATAACTGGTCAGGATTTTCAAATCAAGTTTCTATAACTGGTCGGGATTTTCAAATCCAGTTTTTATAACCGGTCGGGATTTTCAAATCTAGTTTCTATAACTGTTCGGGATTTTCAAATCCAGTTTTTATAACTGGTCGGGATTTTCAAATTCAGTGTTATAACTAGTCGGGATTTTCAAATCCAGTTTCTATAACTGGTCGGGATTTTCAAATCCAGTTTTTATAACTGGTCGGGATTTTCAAATCCAGTTTCTATAACTGGTCGGGATTTTCAAATCCAGTTTTATAACTCGTCGGGATTTTCAAATCTAGTTTCTATAACTGGTCGGGATTTTCAAATCCAGTTTCTATAACTGGTCGGGATTTTCAAATCTAGTTTTTATAACTGGTCGGGATTTTCAAATCTAGTTTCTATAACTGGTCGGGATTTTCAAATCCAGTTTCTATAACTGGTCGTGATTTCCAAATCTTGTGTCATAACTTGTCAGGATTTTCAAATCCAATTTCTATAACTGGTCGGGATTTTCAAATCCAGTTTTATAACTGGTCAGGATTTTCAAATGCAGTTTCTATAACTGGTCGGGATTTTTAAATCTAGTTTTATAACTGGTTGGGATTTTCAAATCCAGATTTATAACTGGTCGAGATTTTCAAATCCAGTTTCTATAAGAGGTCCCGATTTTCAAATCTAGTTTTATAATTGGTCGGGATTTTTAAATCCAGTGTTATAACTGATCAGGATTTTCAAATCCAGTTTCTATAACTGGTCGGGATTTTCAAATCCAGTTTTATAATTTGTCGGGATTTTCAAATGCAGTTTTTATAACTGGTCGGGATTTTCAAATCCAGTTTCTATAACTGGTCAGGATTTTCAAATCAAGTTTTTATAACTGGTCGGGATTTTCAAATCCAGTTTTTATAACCGGTCGGGATTTTCAAATTCAGTGTTATAACTGGTCGGGATTTTCAAATCCAGTTTCTATAACTGGTCGAGATTTTCAAATCCAGTTTCTATAACTGGTCGGGATTTTGAAATCCAGTTTCTATAACTGGTCGGGATTTTCAATTCCAGATTTTATAACTGGTCGGGATTTTCAAATCCAGTTTCTATAACTGGTCGGGATTTTCAAATCCAGTTTTATAACTGGTCAGGATTTTCAAATCTAGTTTCTATAACTGGTCGGGATTTTCAAATCCAGTTTCTATAACTGGTTGGGATTTTCAAATCCAGTTTCTATAACTGGTCGGGATTTTCAAATCTAGTTTTTATAACTGGTCGGGATTTTCGAATCCAGTTTTTGTAACTGGTCAGGATTTTCAAAATTCAGTTTTTACAACTGGTCGGGATTTTTAAATCCAGTTTCTATAACTGGTCGGGATTTTCAAATCCAGTTTCTATAACTGGTCGGGATTTTTAAATCCAGTTTCTATAACTGGTCGTGATTTCCAAATCTAGTGTCATAACTGGTCGTGATTTTCAAATCCAATTTCTATAACTGGTCGGGATTTTCAAATCCAGTTTTATAACTGGTCAGGATTTTCAAATGCAGTTTCTATAACTGGTCGGGATTTTTAAATCTAGTTTTATAACTGGTTGGGATTTTCAAATCCAGATTTATAACTGGTCGAGATTTTCAAATCCAGTTTCTATAACAGGTCCCGATTTTCAAATCTAGTTTTATAATTGGTCGGAATTTTCAAATCCAGTGTTATAACTGATCAGGATTTTCAAATCCAGTTTCTATAACTGTTCGCGATTTTCAAATCCAGTTTTATAACTGGTCGGGATTTTCAAATCCAGTTTTTATAACTGGTCGGGATTTTCAAATCCAGTTTCTATAACTGGTCAGGATTTTCAAATCAAGTTTCTATAACTGGTCGGGATTTTCAAATCCAGTTTTTATAACCGGTCATGATTTTCAAATTCAGTGTTATAACTGGTCGGGATTTTCAAATCCAGTTTCTATAACTGGTCGGGATTTTCAAATTCAGTGTTATAACTGGTCGGGATTTTCAAATCCAGTTTCTATAACTGGTCGGGATTTTCAAATCTAGTTTCTATAACTGGTCGGGATTTTGAAATCCAGTTTCTATAACTGGTCGGGATTTTCAATTCCACATTTTATAACTGGTCGGGATTTTCAAATCCAGTTTCTATAACTGGTCGGGATTTTCAAATCCAGTTTCTATAACTGGTCGAGATTTTCAATTCCAGTTTCTATAACTGGTCGGGATTTTCAATTCCAGTTTTTATAACTGGTCGGGATTTTCAACTCTTGTTTTTATAACTGGTCAGGATTTTCAAATGAAGTATCTATAACAGGTCGGGATTTTCAAATCTAGTGTCATAACTGGTCGGAATTTTTAAATCCAGTTTCTATAACTGGTCGGGATTTTCAAATCCAGTTTTATAAGTGGTTAGGATTTTCAAATCCAGTTTCTATAACTGGTCAGGATTTTTAAATCCAGTTTTATAACTGGTCGGGATTTTCAAATCCAGTTTTAAAACTGGTCGGGATTTTTAAATCCATTTTCTATAACTGGTCAGGATTTTCAAATCCAGTTTTATAACTGGTCGGGATTTTCAAATCCAGTTTCTATAACTGGTCGGGATTTTTAAATCCAGTTTTATAACTGGTCGGTATTTTCAAATCCAGTTTTATAATTGGTCGGGATTTTCAAATCCATTTTCTATAACTGGTCGGGATTTTCAAATCTAGTTTTATAATTGGTCGGGATTTTCAAATCCAGTGTTATAACTGATCATGATTTTCAAATTCAGTTTCTATAACTCGTCGGAATTTTCAAATCCAGTTTTATAACTGGTCAGGATTTTCAAATCCAGTGTTTATAACTGGTCAGGATTTTCAAATTCAGTTTTTATAACTGGTCAGGATTTTCAAATCCAGTTTTTATAACTGGTCAGGATTTTCAAAATCAGTTTCTATAACTGGTCAGGATTTTCAAATTCACTTTTTATAACTGGTCGGGATTTTCAAATCCAGTTTTTATAACTGGTCGGGATTTTCAAATTCAGTGTTATAACTGGTCGGGATTTTCAAATCCAGTTTCTATAACTGGTCGGGATTTTCAAATCCAGTTTCTATAACTGGTCGGGATTTTGAAATACAGTTTTTATAACTGGTCGGGATTTTCAAATCCAGTTTTTATAACTGGTCGGGATTTTAAATCCATTTTCTATAACTGGTCAGGATTTTCAAATCTAGTTTTATAATTGGTCGGGATTTTCAAATCCAGTGTTATAACTGATCAGGATTTTCAAATTCAGCTTCTATAACTCGTCGGGATTTTCAAATCCAGTTTTATAACTGGTCGGGATTTTCAAATCCAGTTTTATAACTGGTCGGGATTTTCAAATCCATTTTCTATAAGTGGTCGGGATTTTCAAATCTTGTTTTGTAATTAGTCATGATTTTCAAATCCAGTGTTATAACTGATCAGGATTTTCAAATTCAGTTTCTATAACTCCTCGCGATTTTCAAATCCAGTTTTATAACTGGTCGGGATTTTTAAATCCAGTGTTTATAACTGGTCGGGATTTTCAAATTCAGTTTCTATAACTGGTCAGGATTTTCAAATCCAGTTTTTATAACTGGTCAGGATTTTCAAATTCAGTTTCTATAACTGGTCAGGATTTTCAAATCCAGTTTTTATAACTAGTCGGGATTTTCAAATCCAGTTTTTATAACTGGTCGGGATTTTCAAATTCAGTGTTATAACTGGTCGGGATTTTCAAATCCAGTTTCTATAACTGGTCGAGATTTTCAAATCCAGTTTTATAACTGGTCGGGATTTTCAAATCCATTTTCTATAACTGGTCGGGATTTTCAAATCTAGTTTTATAATTGGTCGGGATTTTCAAATCCAGTGTTATAACTGATCAGGATTTTCAAATCCAGTTTCTATAACTGGTCGGGATTTTCAAATCCAGTTTTATAACTGGTCGGGATTTTCAAATCCAGTTTTTATAACCGGTCGGGATTTTCAAATTCAGTGTTATAACTGGTCGGGATTTTCAAATCCAGTTTCTATAACTGGTCGGGATTTTGAAATCCAGTTTCTATAACTGGTCGGGATTTTCAAATCCAGTGTTATAACTGATCAGGATTTTCAAATCCAGTTTCTATAACTGGTCGGGATTTTCAAATCCAGTTTTATAACTGGTCGGGATTTTCAAATCCAGTTTTTATAACTGGTCGGGATTTTCAAATCCAGTTTCTATAACTGGTCAGGATTTTCAAATCAAGTTTCTATAACTGGTCGGAATTTTCAAATCCAGTTTTTATAACCGGTCGGGATTTTCAAATCTAGTTTCTATAACTGGTCGGGATTTTGAAATCTAGTTTCTATAACTGGTCGGGATTTTCAATTCCAGATTTTATAACTGGTCGGGATTTTCAAATCCAGTTTCTATAACTGATAGGGATTTTCAAATCCAGTTTCTATAACTGGTCGGGATTTTGAAATCCAGTTTCTATAACTGGTCAGGAATTTCAAATATAGTTTCTATAACTGGTCGAAATTTTCAAATCCAGTTTCTATAACTGGTCGGGATTTGCAACTCCAGTTTTTATAACTCGTCGGGATTTTCAAATCCAGTATCTATAACTGGTCGGAATTTTCAAATCTAGTGTCATAACTGGTCGGAATTTTTAAATCCAGTTTCTATAACTGGTCGGGATTTTCAAATCCAGTTTCTATAACTGGTCGTGATTTTTAAATCCAGTTTCTATAACTGGTCGGGATTTTGAAATCTAGTTTCTATAACTGGTCGGGATTTTCAAATACAGTTTCTATAACTGGTCGAGATTTTCAAATCCAGTTTCTATAAATAGTCTGGATTTTCAACTCCAGTTTTTATAACTGGTCGGGATTTTCAAATCCAGTATCTATAACTGGTCAGAATTTTTAAATCTAGTGTCATAACTAGTCAGAATTTTTAAATCCAGTTTCTATAACTGGTCGGGATTTTCAAATCCAGTTTTATAACTGGTCAGGATTTTCAAATCCAGTTTCTATAACTGGTCGGGATTTTCAAATCCAGTTTTATAACTGGTCGGGATTTTCAAATCCAGTTTCTATAACTGGTCGAGATTTTTAAATCCAGTTTTATAATTGGTCGGGATTTTCAAATCCAGTTTTATAACTAGTCGGGATTTTCAAATCCAGTTTCTATAACTGGTCGAGATTTTCAAATCCAGTTTTATAATTGGTCGGAATTTTCAAATCTACTGTTATAACTGATCATGATTTTCAAATCCAGTTTCTATAAATGGTCGGGATTTTCAAATTCAGTTTCTATAACAAGTCAGGATTTTCAAATCCAGTTTCTATAACTGGTCGGGATTTTCAAATCCAGTTTTTATAACTGGTCGGGATTTTCAAATTCAGTGTTATAACTGGTCGGGATTTTCAAATCCAGTTTCTATAACTGGTCGGGATTTTCAAATCCAGTTTCTATAACTGGTCGGTATTTTGAAATCCAGTTTCTATAAGTGGTCGGGATTTTCAAATCCAGTTTTTATAACTGGTCGGGATTTTCAAATCCAGTTTCTATAACTGGTCGGGATTTTCAAATCCAGTTTTATAACTAGTCGGGATTTTCAAATCTAGTTTCTATAACTAGTAGGGATTTTCAAATCCAGTTTCTATAACTGGTCGGGATTTTCAAATCCAGTTTCTATAACTGGTCGGGATTTTCAAATCTAGTTTTTATAACTGGTCGGGATTTTCAAATCCAGTTTTTGTAACTGGTCGGGATTTTCAAAATTCAGTTTTTACAACTGGTCGGGATTTTCAAATCCAGTTTCTATAACTGGTCGTGATTTCAAAATCTAGTGTCATAACTGGTCGGGATTTTAAAATCCAATTTCTATAACTGGTCGGGATTTTCAAATCCAGTTTTATAACTGGTCAGGATTTTCAAATACAGTTTCTATAACTGGTCAGGATTTTTAAATCTAGTTTTATAACTGGTTGGGATTTTCAAATCCAGATTTATAACTGGTCGGGATTTTCAAATCTAGTTTCTATAACAGGTCCCGATTTTCAAATCTAGTTTTATAATTGGTCGGGATTTTCAAATCCAGTGTTATAACTGATCAGGATTTTCAAATCTAGTTTCTATAACTGGTCGGGATTTTCAAATCCAATTTTATAACTGGTCGAGATTTTCAAATCCAGTTTTTATAACTGGTCGGGATTTTCAAATCCAGTTTCTATAACTGGTCAGGATTTTCAAATCAAGTTTCTATAACTGGTCGGGATTTTCAAATCCAGTTTTTATAACCGGTCGGGATTTTCAAATTCAGTGTTATAACTGGTCGGGATTTTCAAATCCAGTTTCTATAACTGGTCGGGATTTTCAAATCCAGTTTCTATAACTGGTCGGGATTTTCAATTCCATATTTTATAACTGGTCGGGATTTTCAAATCCAGTTTCTATATCTGGTCGGGATTTTCAAATTCAGTTTCTATAACTGGTCGAGATTTTCAAATCCAGTTTCTATAACTGGTCGTGATTTTCAAATCCAGTTTCTATAACTGGTCGAGATTTTCAAATCCAGTTTTTATAACTGGTCGGGATTTTCAAATCCAAATTTATAACTGGTCGGGATTTTCAAATCCATTTTCTATAACTGGTCGGGATTTTCAAATCCATTTTCTATAACTGGTCGGGATTTTCAAATCTAGTTTTATAATTGGTCGGGATTTTCAAATCCAGTGTTATAACTGATCAGGATTTTCAAATTCAGTTTCTATAACTCGTCGGGATTTTCAAATCCAGTTTTATAACTGGTCGGGATTTTCAAATCCAGTTTTAATAACTGGTCAGGATTTTCAAATTCAGTTTCTATAACTGGTCAGGATTTTCAAATCCAGTTTCTATAACTGGTCGGGATTTTCAAATCCAGTTTTTATAACTGGTCGGGATTTTCAAATTCAGTGTTATAACTGGTCGGGATTTTCAACTCCAGTTTCTATAACTGGTCGGAATTTTGAAATCCAGTTTCTATAACTGGTTGGGATTTTCAAATCCAGTTTTTATAACTGGTCGGGATTTTCAAATCCAGTTTCTATAACTGGTCGAGATTTTCAAATCCAGTTTTATAACTGGTCGGGATTTTCAAATCTAGTTTCTATAACTGGTCGATATTTTCAAATCTAGTTTCTATAACTGGTCGGTATTTTGAAATCCAGTTTCTATAAGTGGTCGGGATTTTCAAATCCAGTTTTTATAACTGGTCGGGATTTTCAAATCCAGTTTCTATAACTGGTCGGGATTTTCAAATCCAGTTTTATAACTAGTCGGGATTTTCAAATCTAGTTTCTATAACTAGTAGGGATTTTCAAATCCAGTTTCTATAACTGGTCGGGATTTTCAAATCCAGTTTCTATAACTGGTCGGGATTTTCAAATCTAGTTTTTATAACTGGTCGGGATTTTCAAATCCAGTTTTTGTAACTGGTCGGGATTTTCAAAATTCAGTTTTTACAACTGGTCGGGATTTTCAAATCCAGTTTCTATAACTGGTCGTGAATTCAAAATCTAGTGTCATAACTGGTCGGGATTTTAAAATCCAATTTCTATAACTGGTCGGGATTTTCAAATCCAGTTTTATAACTGGTCAGGATTTTCAAATACAGTTTCTATAACTGGTCAGGATTTTTAAATCTAGTTTTATAACTGGTTGGGATTTTCAAATCCAGATTTATAACTGGTCGGGATTTTCAAATCTAGTTTCTATAACAGGTCCCGATTTTCAAATCTAGTTTTATAATTGGTCGGGATTTTCAAATCCAGTGTTATAACTGATCAGGATTTTCAAATCCAGTTTCTATAACTGGTCGGGATTTTCAAATCCAATTTTATAACTGGTCTAGATTTTCAAATCCAGTTTTTATAACTGGTCGGGATTTTCAAATCCAGTTTCTATAACTGGTCAGGATTTTCAAATCAAGTTTCTATAACTGGTCGGGATTTTCAAATCCAGTTTTTATAACCGGTCGGGATTTTCAAATTCAGTGTTATAACTGGTCGGGATTTTCAAATCCAGTTTCTATAACTGGTCGGGATTTTGAAATCCAGTTTCTATAACTGGTCGGGATTTTCAATTCCAGATTTTATAACTGGTCGGGATTTTCAAATCCAGTTTCTATATCTGGTCGGGATTTTCAAATCCAGTTTCTATAACTGGTCGAGATTTTCAAATCCAGTTTCTATAACTGGTCGTGATTTTCAAATCCAGTTTCTATAACTGGTCGGGATTTTCAACTCTAGTTTTTATAACTGGTCGGGATTTTCAAATCCAGTTTTATAACTGGTCGGGATTTTCAAATCCATTTTCTATAACTGGTCGGGATTTTCAAATCTAGTTTTATAATTGGTCGGGATTTTCAAATCCAGTGCTATAACTGATCAGGATTTTCAAATTCAGTTTCTATAACTCGTCGGGATTTTCAAATCCAGTTTTATAACTGGTCGGGATTTTCAAATCCAGTTTTAATAACTGGTCAGGATTTTCAAATTCAGTTTCTATAACTGGTCAGGATTTTTAAATCCAGTTTCTATAACTGGTCGGGATTTTCAAATCTAGTTTTTATAACTGGTCGGGATTTTCAAATTCAGTGTTATAACTGGTCGGGATTTTCAACTCCAGTTTCTATAACTGGTCGGGATTTTGAAATCCAGTTTCTATAACTGGTTGGGATTTTCAAATCCAGTTTTTATAACTGGTCGGGATTTTCAAATCCAGTTTCTATAACTGGTCGAGATTTTCAAATCAGTTTTATAACTGGTCGGGATTTTCAAATCTAGTTTCTATAACTGGTCGATATTTTCAAATCTAGTTTCTATAACTGGTCAGGATTTTCAAATCCAGTTTCTATAACTGGTCGGGATTTTCAAATCTAGTTTTTATAACTGGTCGGGATTTTCAAATCTAGTTTCTATAACTGGTCAGGATTTTCAAATCCAGTTTCTATAATTGGTCGGGATTTTAAAATCCAGTTTCTATAACTGGTCGGGATTTTCAAATCCAGTTTCTATAACTGGTCGGGATTTTCAAATCCAGTTTCTATAACTGGTCGGGATTTTCAAATCTAGTGTCATAACTGGTCGGGATTTTCAAATCCAGTTTTTATAACTGGTCGGGATTTTCAAATTCAGTGTTATAACTGGTCGGGATTTTCAAATCCAGTATCTATAACTGGTCGGAATTTTTAAATCTAGTGTCATAACTAGTCAGAATTTTTAAATCCAGTTTCTATAACTGGTCGGGATTTTCGAATCCAGTTTTATAACTGGTGAGGATTTTCAAATCCAGTTTCTATAACTGGTCGGGATTTTCAAATCCAGTTTTATAACTGGTCGGGATTTTCAAATCCAGTTTCTATAACTGGTCGGGATTTTTAAATCCAGTTTTATAATTGGTCGGGATTTTCAAATCCAGTTTTATAACTAGTCGGGATTTTCAAATCCAGTTTTTATAACTGGTCGGGATTTTCAAATCCAGTTTTATAATTGGTCGGAATTTTCAAATCTAGTGTTATAACTGATCATGATTTTCAAATCCAGTTTCTATAAATGGTCGGGATTTTCAAATTCAGTTTCTATAACTGGTCAGGATTTTTAAATCCAGTTTCTATAACTGGTCGGGATTTTCAAATGCAGTTTTTATAACTGGTCGGGATTTTCAAATTCAGTGTTATAACTGGTCGGGATTTTCAAATCCAGTTTCTATAATTGGTCGGGATTTTCAAATCCAGTTTCTATAACTGGTCGGTATTTTGAAATCCAGTTTCTATAAGTGGTCGGGATTTTCAAATCCAGTTTTTATAACTGGTCGGGATTTTCAAATCCAGTTTCTATAACTGGTCGGGTTTTCAAATCCAGTTTTATAACTAGTCGGGATTTTCAAATCTAGTTTCTATAACTGGTAGGGATTTTCAAATCCAGTTTCTATAACTGGTCGGGATTTTCAAATCCAGTTTCTATAACTGGTCGGGATTTTCAAATCTAGTTTTTATAACTGGTCGGGATTTTCAAATCCAGTTTTTGTAACTGGTCGGGATTTTCAAAATTCAGTTTTTACAACTGGTCGGGATTTTCAAATCCAGTTTCTATAACTGGTCGTGATTTCAAAATCTAGTGTCATAACTGGTCGTGATTTTTAAATCCAATTTCTATAACTGGTCGGGATTTTCAAATCCAGTTTTATAACTGGTCAGGATTTTCAAATGCAGTTTCTATAACTGGCCGGGATTTTTAAATCTAGTTTTATAACTGGTTGGGATTTTCAAATCCAGATTTATAACTGGTCGGGATTTTCAAATCCAGTTTCTATAACAGGTCCCGATTTTCAAATCTAGTTTTATTAACTCGGTCGGGATTTTCAAATCCAGTTTTATAACTGGTCGGGATTTTCAAATTCAGTTTCTATAACTGGTCGGGATTTTCAAATTCAGTTTCTATAACTGGTCAGGATTTTCAAATTCAGTTTCTATAACTGGTCGGGATTTTCAAATCCAGTTTCTAAAACTGGTCAGCATTTTCAAATCCAGTTTCTATAACTGGTCGGGATTTTCAAATCCAGTTTTTATAACTGGTCGGAATTTTCAAATCCATTTTCTAAAACTGGTCGGGATTTTCAAATCTAGTTTTATAATTAGTCGGGATTTTCAAATCCAGTGTTATAACTGATCAGGATTTTCAAATTCAGCTTCTATAACTCGTCGGGATTTTCAAAACCAGTTTTATAACTGGTCGGGATTTTCAAATCAAGTTTTATAACTGGTCGGGTTTTTCAAATCCAGTTTTATAACTGGTCAGGATTTTCAAATGTAGTTTCTATAACTGGTCGGGATTTTTAAATCTAGTTTTATAACTGGTTGGGATTTTCAAATTCAGATTTATAACTGGTCGGGATTTTCAAATCCAGTTTCTATAAGAGGTCTCGATTTTCAAATCTAGTTTTATAATTGGTCGGGATTTTCAAATCCAGTGTTATAACTGATTAGGATTTTCAAATCGAGTTTCTATAACTGGTCGGGATTTTCAAATCTAGTTTTATAATTGGTCGGGATTTTCAAATCCAGTTTTTATAACTGGTCGGGATTTTCAAATCCAGTTTCTATAACTGGTCAGGATTTTCAAATCAAGTTTCTATAACTGGTCGGGATTTTCAAATCCAGTTTTTATAACCGGTTGGGATTTTCAAATTCAGTGTTATAACTGGTCGGGATTTTCAAATCCAGTTTCTATAACTGGTCGGGATTTTCAAATCCAGTTTCTATAACTGGTCGGAATTTTGAAATCCAGTTTCTATAACTGGTCGGGATTTTCAATTCCAGATTTTATAACTGGTAGGGATTTTCAAATCCAGTTTCTATAACTGGTCGGGATTTTCAAATCCAGTTTTATAACTGGTCGGGATTTTCAAATCTAGTTTCTATAACTAGTCGGGATTTTCAAATCCAGTTTCTATAACTGGTCGGGATTTTCAAATCCAGTTTCTATAACTGGTCGGGATTTTCAAATCTAGTTTTTATAACTGGTCGGGATTTATAAATCCAGTTTTTGTAACTGGTCAGGATTTTCAAAATTCAGTTTCTATAACTGGTCGGGATTTTCAAATCCAGTTTCTATAACTGGTCGGGATTTTCAAATCCAGTTTCTATAACTGGTCGTGATTTCCAAATCTAGTGTCATAACTGGTCGTGATTTTCAAATCCAATTTCTATAACTGGTCGGGATTTTCAAATCCAGTTTTATAACTGGTCAGGATTTTCAAATGCAGTTTCTATAACTGGTCGGGATTTTTAAATCTAGTTTTATAACTGGTTGGGATTTTCAAATCCAGATTTATAACTGGTCGGGATTTTCAAATCCGGTTTCTATAACAGGTCCCGATTTTCAAATCTAGTTTTATAATTGGTCGGAATTTTCAAATCCAGTGTTATAACTGATCAGGATTTTCAAATCCAGTTTCTATAACTGTTCGGGATTTTCAAATCCAGTTTTATAACTGGTCGGGATTTTCAAATCCAGTTTTTATAACTGGTCGGGATTTTCAAATCCAGTTTCTATAACTGGCCAGGATTTTCAAATCAAGTTTCTATAACTGGTCGGGATTTTCAAATCCAGTTTTTATAACCGGTCATGATTTTCAAATTCAGTGTTATAACTGGTCGGGATTTTCAAATCCAGTTTCTATAACTGGTCGGGATTTTCAAATTCAGTGTTATAACTGGTCGGGATTTTCAAATCCAGTTTCTATAACTGGTCGGGATTTTCAAATCCAGTTTCTATAACTGGTCGGGATTTTGAAATCCAGTTTCTATAACTGGTCGGGATTTTCAATTCCAGATTTTATAACTGGTCGGGATTTTCAAAACCAGTTTCTATAACTGGTCGGGATTTTCAAATCCAGTTTCTATAACTGGTCGAGATTTTCAAATCCAGTTTCTATAACTGGTCGGGATTTTCAAATCCAGTTTTTATAACTGGTCGGGATTTTTAAATCCAGTTTTATAATTGGTCGGGATTTTCAAATCCAGTTTTATAACTAGTCGGGATTTTCAAATCCAGTTTTTATAACTGGTCGGGATTTTCAAATCCAGTTTTATAATTGGTCGGAATTTTCAAATCTAGTGTTATAACTGATCATGATTTTCAAATCCAGTTTCTATAAATGGTCGGGATTTTCAAATTCAGTTTCTATAACTGGTCAGGATTTTTAAATCCAGTTTCTATAACTGGTCGGGATTTTCAAATGCAGTTTTTATAACTGGTCGGGATTTTCAAATTCAGTGTTATAACTGGTCGGGATTTTCAAATCCAGTTTCTATAACTGGTTGGTATTTTGAAATCCAGTTTCTATAAGTGGTCGGGATTTTCAAATCCAGTTTTTATAACTGGTCGGGATTTTCAAATCCAGTTTCTATAACTGGTCGGGATTTTCAAATCCAGTTTTATAACTAGTCGGGATTTTCAAATCTAGTTTCTATAACTGGTAGGGATTTTCAAATCCAGTTTCTATAACTGGTCGGGATTTTCAAATCCAGTTTCTATAACTGGTCGGGATTTTCAAATCTAGTTTTTATAACTGGTCGGGATTTTCAAATCCAGTTTTTGTAACTGGTCGGGATTTTCAAAATTCAGTTTTTACAACTGGTCGGGATTTTCAAATCCAGTTTCTATAACTGGTCGTGATTTCAAAATCTAGTGTCATAACTGGTCGTGATTTTTAAATCCAATTTCTATAACTGGTCGGGATGTTCAAATCCAGTTTTATAACTGGTCAGGATTTTCAAATGCAGTTTCTATAACTGGCCGGGATTTTTAAATCTAGTTTTATAACTGGTTGGGATTTTCAAATCCAGATTTATAACTGGTCGGGATTTTCAAATCCAGTTTCTATAACAGGTCCCGATTTTCAAATCTAGTTTTATTAACTCGGTCGGGATTTTCAAATCCAGTTTTATAACTGGTCGGGATTTTCAAATCCAGAGTTTATAACTGGTCGGGATTTTCAAATTCAGTTTCTATAACTGGTCAAGATTTTCAAATTCAGTTTTTATAACTGGTCAGGATTTTCAAATTCAGTTTCTATAACTGGTCGGGATTTTCAAATCCAGTTTCTAAAACTGGTCAGCATTTTCAAATCCAGTTTCTATAACTGGTCGGGATTTTGAAATCCAGTTTTTATAACTGGTCGGGATTTTCAAATCCAGTTTTTATAACTGGTCGGAATTTTCAAATCCATTTTCTAAAACTGGTCGGGATTTTCAAATCTAGTTTTATAATTAGTCGGGATTTTCAAATCCAGTGTTATAACTGATCAGGATTTTCAAATTCAGCTTCTATAACTCGTCGGGATTTTCAAAACCAGTTTTATAACTGGTCGGGATTTTCAAATCAAGTTTTATAACTGGTCGGGATTTTCAAATCCAGTTTTATAACTGGTCAGGATTTTCAAATGTAGTTTCTATAACTGGTCGGGATTTTTAAATCTAGTTTTATAACTGGTTGGGATTTTCAAATCCAGTTTCTATAAGAGGTCTCGATTTTCAAATCTAGTTTTATAATTGGTCGGGATTTTCAAATCCAGTGTTATAACTGATTAGGATTTTCAAATCGAGTTTCTATAACTGGTCGGGATTTTCAAATCTAGTTTTATAATTGGTCGGGATTTTCAAATCCAGTTTTTATAACTGGTCGGGATTTTCAAATCCAGTTTCTATAACTGGTCAGGATTTTCAAATCAAGTTTCTATAACTGGTCGGGATTTTCAAATCCAGTTTTTATAACCGGTTGGGATTTTCAAATTCAGTGTTATAACTGGTCGGGATTTTCAAATCCAGTTTCTATAACTGGTCGGGATTTTCAAATCCAGTTTCTATAACTGGTCGGAATTTTGAAATCCAGTTTCTATAACTGGTCGGGATTTTCAATTCCAGATTTTATAACTGGTTGGGATTTTCAAATCCAGTTTCTATAACTGGTCGGGATTTTCAAATCCAGTTTTATAACTGGTCGGGATTTTCAAATCTAGTTTCTATAACTAGTCGGGATTTTCAAATCCAGTTTCTATAACTGGTCGGGATTTTCAAATCCAGTTTCTATAACTGGTCGGGATTTTCAAATCTAGTTTTTATAACTGGTCGGGATTTATAAATCCAGTTTTTGTAACTGGTCAGGATTTTCAAAATTCAGTTTCTATAACTGGTCGGGATTTTCAAATCCAGTTTCTATAACTGGTCGGGATTTTCAAATCCAGTTTCTATAACTGGTCGTGATTTCCAAATCTAGTGTCATAACTGGTTGTGATTTTCAAATCCAATTTCTATAACTGGTCGGGATTTTCAAATCCAGTTTTATAACTGGTCAGGATTTTCAAATGCAGTTTTTATAACTGGTCGGGATTTTTAAATCTAGTTTTATAACTGGTTGGGATTTTCAAATCCAGATTTATAACTGGTCGGGATTTTCAAATCCGGTTTCTATAACAGGTCCCGATTTTCAAATCTAGTTTTATAATTGGTCGGAATTTTCAAATCCAGTGTTATAACTGATCAGGATTTTCAAATCCAGTTTCTATAACTGTTCGGGATTTTCAAATCCAGTTTTATAACTGGTCGGGATTTTCAAATCCAGTTTTTATAACTGGTCGGGATTTTCAAATCCAGTTTCTATAACTGGTCAGGATTTTCAAATCAAGTTTCTATAACTGGTCGGGATTTTCAAATCCAGTTTTTATAACCGGTCATGATTTTCAAATTCAGTGTTATAACTGGTCGGGATTTTCAAATCCAGTTTCTATAACTGGTCGGGATTTTCAAATTCAGTGTTATAACTGGTCGGGATTTTCAAATCCAGTTTCTATAACTGGTCGGGATTTTCAAATCCAGTTTCTATAACTGGTCGGGATTTTGAAATCCAGTTTCTATAACTGGTCGGGATTTTCAATTCCAGATTTTATAACTGGTCGGGATTTTCAAATCCAGTTTCTATAACTGGTCGGGATTTTCAAATCCAGTTTCTATAACTGGTCGAGATTTTCAAATCCAGTTTCTATAACTGGTCGAGATTTTCAAATCCAGTTTCTATAACTGGTCGGGATTTTCAAATCCAGTTTCTATAACTGGTCGAGATTTTCAAATCCAGTTTCTATAACTGGTCGGGATTTTCAAATCCAGTTTTTATAACTGGTCGGGATTTTCAACTCTAGTTTCTATAACTGGTCATGATTTTCAAATCTAGTGCCATAACTGGTCGGGATTTTCAAATCCAGTTTCTATAACTGGTCGGGATTTTCAAATCCAGTTTCTATAACTGGTCTGGATTTTCAAATCTAGTTTTTATAACTGGTCGGGATTTTCAAATCCAGTTTCTATAACTGGTCGGGATTTTCAAATCCAGTTTTATAACTGGTCGGGATTTTCAAATCTAGTTTTTATAACTGGTCGGGATTTTCAAATCCAGTTTCTACAACTGGTCGGGATTTTCATATCCAGTTTCTATAACTGGTCTGGATTTTCAAATCTAGTTTTTATAACTGGTCGGGATTTTCAAATCCAGTTTTTGTAACTGGTCGGGATTTTCAAAATTCAGTTTTTACAACTGGTTGGGATTTTCAAATCCAGTTTCTATAACTGGTCGGATTTTCAAATCCACTTTCTATAACTGGTCGGGATTTTCAAATCCAGTTTCTATAACTGGTCGTGATTTCCAAATCTAGTGTCATAACAGGTCGGGATTTTCAAATCCAATTTCGATAACTGGTCGGGATTTTCAAATCCAATTTCGATAACTGGTCGGGATTTTCAAATCCAGTTTTATAACTGGTCGGGATTTTCAAATCTAGTTTCTATAACTAGTCGGGATTTTCAAATCCAGTTTCTATAACTGGTCGGGATTTTCATATCCAGTTTCTATAACTGGTCGGGATTTTCAAATCCAGTTTCTATAACTGGTCGGGATTTTCAAATCCAGTTTCTATAACTGGTCGGGATTTTCAAATCCAGTTTCTATAACTGGTCGGGATTTTCAAATCCAGTTTTATAACTGGTCGGGATTTTCAAATCTAGTTTCTATAACTAGTCGGGATTTTCAAATCCAGTTTCTATAACTGGTCGGGATTTTCAAATCCAGTTTCTATAACTGGTCGAGATTTTCAAATCCAGATTTATAATTGGTCGGGATTTTCAAATCTAGTGTTATAACTGATCAGGATTTTCAAATCTAGTTTCTATAACTGGTCAGGATTTTCAAATCCAGTTTTATAACTGGTCGGGATTTTCAAATCTAGTTTTTGTAACTGGTCGAGATTTTCAAAATTCAGTTTTTACAACTGGTCGGGATTTTCAAATCCAGTTTCTATAACTGGTCGTGATTTCAAATCTAGTGTCATAACTGGTCGTGATTTTTAAATCCAATTTCTATAACTGGTCGGGATTTTCAAATCCAGTTTTATAACTGGTCAGGATTTTCAAATGCAGTTTCTATAACTGGTCGGGATTTTTAAATCTAGTTTTATAACTGGTTGGGATTTTCAAATCCAGATTTATAACTGGTCGGGATTTTCAAATCCAGTTTCTATAACAGGTCCCGATTTTCAAATCCAGTTTTATAACTGGTCGGGATTTTCAAATCCAGAGTTTATAACTGGTCGGGATTTTCAAATTCAGTTTCTATAACTGGTCAAGATTTTCAAATTCAGTTTTTATAACTGGTCAGGATTTTCAAATTCAGTTTCTATAACTGGTCAGGATTTTCAAATCCAGTTTCTAAAACTGGTCAGCATTTTCAAATCCAGTTTCTATAACTGGTCGGGATTTTGAAATCCAGTTTTTATAACTGGTCGGGATTTTCAAATCCAGTTTTTATAACTGGTCGGAATTTTCAAATCCATTTTCTAAAACTGGTCGGGATTTTCAAATCTAGTTTTATAATTAGTCGGGATTTTCAAATCCAGTGTTATAACTGATCAGGATTTTCAAATTCAGCTTCTATAACTCGTCGGGATTTTCAAAACCAGTTTTATAACTGGTCGGGATTTTCAAATCCAGTTTTATAACTGGTCGGGATTTTCAAATTAAGTTTTATAACTGGTCAGGATTTTCAAATGTAGTTTCTATAACTGGTCGGGATTTTTAAATCTAGTTTTATAACTGGTTGGGATTTTCAAATTCAGATTTATAACTGGTCGGAATTTCAAATCCAGTTTCTATAAGAGGTCTCGATTTTCAAATCTAGTTTTATAATTGGTCGGGATTTTCAAATCCAGTGTTATAACTGATTAGGATTTTCAAATCGAGTTTCTATAACTGGTCGGGATTTTCAAATCTAGTTTTATAATTGGTCGGGATTTTCAAATCCAGTTTTTATAACTGGTCGGGATTTTCAAATCCAGTTTCTATAACTGGTCAGGATTTTCAAATCAAGTTTCTATAACTGGTCGGGATTTTCAAATCCAGTTTTTATAACCGGTTGGGATTTTCAAATTCAGTGTTATAACTGGTCGGGATTTTCAAATCCAGTTTCTATAACTGGTCGGGATTTTCAAATCCAGTTTCTATAACTGGTCGGGATTTTGAAATCCAGTTTCTATAACTGGTCGGGATTTTCAATTCCAGATTTTATAACTGGTAGGGATTTTCAAATCCAGTTTCTATAACTGGTCGGGATTTTCAAATCCAGTTTTATAACTGGTCGGGATTTTCAAATCTAGTTTCTATAACTAGTCGGGATTTTCAAATCCAGTTTCTATAACTGGTCGGGATTTTCAAATCCAGTTTCTATAACTGGTCGGGATTTTCAAATCTAGTTTTTATAACTGGTCGGGATTTATAAATCCAGTTTTTGTAACTGGTCAGGATTTTCAAAATTCAGTTTCTATAACTGGTCGGGATTTTCAAATCCAGTTTCTATAACTGGTCGGGATTTTCAAATCCAGTTTGTATAACTGGTCGTGATTTCCAAATCTAGTGTCATAACTGGTCGTGATTTTCAAATCCAATTTCTATAACTGGTCGGGATTTTCAAATCCAGTTTTATAACTGGTCAGGATTTTCAAATGCAGTTTCTATAACTGGTCGGGATTTTTAAATCTAGTTTTATAACTGGTTGGGATTTTCAAATCCAGATTTATAACTGGTCGGGATTTTCAAATCCAGTTTCTATAACAGGTCCCGATTTTCAAATCTAGTTTTATAATTGGTCGGAATTTTCAAATCCAGTGTTATAACTGATCAGGATTTTCAAATCCAGTTTCTATAACTGTTCGGGATTTTGAAATCCAGTTTTATAACTGGTCGGGATTTTCAAATCCAGTTTTTATAACTGGTCGGGATTTTCAAATCCAGTTTCTATAACTGGTCAGGATTTTCAAATCAAGTTTCTATAACTGGTCGGGATTTTCAAATCCAGTTTTTATAACCGGTTATGATTTTCAAATTCAGTGTTATAACTGGTCGGGATTTTCAAATCCAGTTTCTATAACTGGTCGGGATTTTCAAATTCAGTGTTATAACTGGTCGGGATTTTCAAATCCAGTTTCTATAACTGGTCGGGATTTTCAAATCCAGTTTCTATAACTGGTCGGGATTTTGAAATCCAGTTTCTATAACTGGTCGGGATTTTCAATTCCAGATTTTATAACTGGTCGGGATTTTCAAATCCAGTTTCTATAACTGGTCGGGATTTTCAAATCCAGTTTCTATAACTGGTCGAGATTTTCAAATCCAGTTTCTATAACTGGTCGGGATTTTCAAATCCAGTTTTTATAACTGGTCGGGATTTTCAACTCTAGTTTTTATAACTGGTCATGATTTTCAAATCATGTATCTATAACAGGTCAGGATTTTCAAATCTAGTGTCATAACTGGTCGGGATTTTCAAATCCAGTTTCTATAACTGGTCGGGATTTTCAAATCCAGTTTCTATAACTGGTCTGGATTTTCAAATCTAGGCTTTATAACTGGTCGGGATTTTCAAATCCAGTTTCTATAACTGGTCGGGATTTTCAAATACAGTTTTATAACTGGTCGGGATTTTCAAATCTAGTTTTTATAACTGGTCGGGATTTTCATATCCAGTTTCTACAACTGGTCGGGATTTTCATATCCAGTTTCTATAACTGGTCTGGATTTTCAAATCTAGTTTTTATAACTGGTCGGGATTTTCAAATCCAGTTTTTGTAACTGGTCGGGATTTTCAAAATTCAGTTTTTACAACTGGTCGGGATTTTCAAATCCAGTTTCTATAACTGGTCGGATTTTCAAATCCACTTTCTATAACTGGTCGGGATTTTCAAATCGAGTTTCTATAACTGGTCGTGATTTCCAAATCTAGTGTCATAACTGGTCGGGATTTTCAAATCCAATTTCGATAACTGGTCGGGATTTTCAAATCCAGTTTTATAACTGGTCGGGATTTTCAAATCTAGTTTCTATAACTGGTCGGGATTTTCAAATCCAGTTTCTATAACTGGTCGGGATTTTCAAATCCAGTTTGTATAACTGGTCGTGATTTCCAAATCTAGTGTCATAACTGGTCGTGATTTTCAAATCCAATTTCTATAACTGGTCGGGATTTTCAAATCCAGTTTTATAACTGGTCAGGATTTTCAAATGCAGTTTCTATAACTGGTCGGGATTTTTAAATCTAGTTTTATAACTGGTTGGGATTTTCAAATCCAGATTTATAACTGGTCGGGATTTTCAAATCCAGTTTCTATAACAGGTCCCGATTTTCAAATCTAGTTTTATAATTGGTCGGAATTTTCAAATCCAGTGTTATAACTGATCAGGATTTTCAAATCCAGTTTCTATAACTGTTCGGGATTTTCAAATCCAGTTTTATAACTGGTCGGGATTTTCAAATCCAGTTTTTATAACTGGTCGGGATTTTCAAATCCAGTTTCTATAACTGGTCAGGATTTTCAAATCAAGTTTCTATAACTGGTCGGGATTTTCAAATCCAGTTTTTATAACCGGTTATGATTTTCAAATTCAGTGTTATAACTGGTCGGGATTTTCAAATCCAGTTTCTATAACTGGTCGGGATTTTCAAATTCAGTGTTATAACTGGTCGGGATTTTCAAATCCAGTTTCTATAACTGGTCGGGATTTTCAAATCCAGTTTCTATAACTGGTCGGGATTTTGAAATCCAGTTTCTATAACTGGTCGGGATTTTCAATTCCAGATTTTATAACTGGTCGGGATTTTCAAATCCAGTTTCTATAACTGGTCGGGATTTTCAAATCCAGTTTCTATAACTGGTCGAGATTTTCAAATCCAGTTTCTATAACTGGTCGGGATTTTCAAATCCAGTTTTTATAACTGGTCGGGATTTTCAAATCCAGTTTGTATAACTGGTCGTGATTTCCAAATCTAGTGTCATAACTGGTCGTGATTTTCAAATCCAATTTCTATAACTGGTCGGGATTTTCAAATCCAGTTTTATAACTGGTCAGGATTTTCAAATGCAGTTTCTATAACTGGTCGGGATTTTTAAATCTAGTTTTATAACTGGTTGGGATTTTCAAATCCAGATTTATAACTGGTCGGGATTTTCAAATCCAGTTTCTATAACAGGTCCCGATTTTCAAATCTAGTTTTATAATTGGTCGGAATTTTCAAATCCAGTGTTATAACTGATCAGGATTTTCAAATCCAGTTTCTATAACTGTTCGGGATTTTCAAATCCAGTTTTATAACTGGTCGGGATTTTCAAATCCAGTTTTTATAACTGGTCGGGATTTTCAAATCCAGTTTCTATAACTGGTCAGGATTTTCAAATCAAGTTTCTATAACTGGTCGGGATTTTCAAATCCAGTTTTTATAACCGGTTATGATTTTCAAATTCAGTGTTATAACTGGTCGGGATTTTCAAATCCAGTTTCTATAACTGGTCGGGATTTTCAAATTCAGTGTTATAACTGGTCGGGATTTTCAAATCCAGTTTCTATAACTGGTCGGGATTTTCAAATCCAGTTTCTATAACTGGTCGGGATTTTGAAATCCAGTTTCTATAACTGGTCGGGATTTTCAATTCCAGATTTTATAACTGGTCGGGATTTTCAAATCCAGTTTCTATAACTGGTCGGGATTTTCAAATCCAGTTTCTATAACTGGTCGAGATTTTCAAATCCAGTTTCTATAACTGGTCGGGATTTTCAAATCCAGTTTTTATAACTGGTCGGGATTTTCAACTCTAGTTTTTATAACTGGTCATGATTTTCAAATCATGTATCTATAACAGGTCAGGATTTTCAAATCTAGTGTCATAACTGGTCGGGATTTTCAAATCCAGTTTCTATAACTGGTCGGGATTTTCAAATCCAGTTTCTATAACTGGTCTGGATTTTCAAATCTAGGCTTTATAACTGGTCGGGATTTTCAAATCCAGTTTCTATAACTGGTCGGGATTTTCAAATACAGTTTTATAACTGGTCGGGATTTTCAAATCTAGTTTTTATAACTGGTCGGGATTTTCAAATCCAGTTTCTACAACTGGTCGGGATTTTCATATCCAGTTTCTATAACTGGTCTGGATTTTCAAATCTAGTTTTTATAACTGGTCGGGATTTTCAAATCCAGTTTTTGTAACTGGTCGGGATTTTCAAAATTCAGTTTTTACAACTGGTCGGGATTTTCAAATCCAGTTTCTATAACTGGTCGGATTTTCAAATCCACTTTCTATAACTGGTCGGGATTTTCAAATCGAGTTTCTATAACTGGTCGTGATTTCCAAATCTAGTGTCATAACTGGTCGGGATTTTCAAATCCAATTTCGATAACTGGTCGGGATTTTCAAATCCAGTTTTATAACTGGTCGGGATTTTCAAATCTAGTTTCTATAACTGGTCGGGATTTTCAAATCCAGTTTCTATAACTGGTCGGGATTTTCAAATCCAGTTTCTATAACTGGTCGGGATTTTCAAATCCTGTTTCTATAACTGGTCGGGATTTTCAAATCCAGTTTCTATAACTGGTCGGGATTTTCAAATCCAGTTTCTATAACTGGTCGGGATTTTCAAATCCAGTTTTATAACTGGTCGGGATTTTCAAATCTAGTTTCTATAACTAGTCGGGATTTTCAAATCCAGTTTCTATAACTGGTCGGGATTTTCAAATCCAGTTTCTATAACTGGTCGAGATTTTCAAATCCAGATTTATAATTGGTCGGGATTTTCAAATCTAGTGTTATAACTGATCAGGATTTTCAAATCTAGTTTCTATAACTGGTCAGGATTTTCAAATCCAGTTTTATAACTGGTCGGGATTTTCAAATCTAGTTTTTGTAACTGGTCGAGATTTTCAAAATTCAGTTTTTACAACTGGTCGGGATTTTCAAATCCAGTTTCTATAACTGGTCGTGATTTCAAATCTAGTGTCATAACTGGTCGTGATTTTTAAATCCAATTTCTATAACTGGTCGGGATTTTCAAATCCAGTTTTATAACTGGTCAGGATTTTCAAATGCAGTTTCTATAACTGGTCGGGATTTTTAAATCTAGTTTTATAACTGGTTGGGATTTTCAAATCCAGATTTATAACTGGTCGGGATTTTCAAATCCAGTTTCTATAACAGGTCCCGATTTTCAAATCCAGTTTTATAACTGGTCGGGATTTTCAAATCCAGAGTTTATAACTGGTCGGGATTTTCAAATTCAGTTTCTATAACTGGTCAAGATTTTCAAATTCAGTTTTTATAACTGGTCAGGATTTTCAAATTCAGTTTCTATAACTGGTCAGGATTTTCAAATCCAGATTTATAATTGGTCGGGATTTTCAAATCTAGTGTTATAACTGATCAGGATTTTCAAATCTAGTTTCTATAATTGGTCAGGATTTTCAAATCCAGTTTTATAACTGGTCGGGATTTTCAAATCTAGTTTTTGTAACTGGTCGAGATTTTCAAAATTCAGTTTTTACAACTGGTCGGGATTTTCAAATCCAGTTTCTATAACTGGTTGGGATTTTCAAATCCAGTTTCTATAACTGGTCGGGATTTTCAAATCCAGTTTCTATAATTGGTCGGGATTTTTAAATCTAGTGTCATAACTGGTCAGGATTTTCAAATCCAATTTCTATAACTGGTCGGGATTTTCAAATCCAGTTTTATAACTGGTCAGGATTTTGAAATCCAGTTTCTATAACTGGTCGGGATTTTCAAATCCAGTTTTATAACTAGTCGGGATTTTGAAATCCAATTTCTATAACTGGTCGGGATTTGTTAATCTAGTTTTTTAACTGGTTGGGATTTTCAAATCTAGATTTATAATTGGTCGGGATTTTCAAATCCAGTTTCTATAACAGGTCAGGATTTTCAAATCTAGTTTTATAATTGGTCGAGATTTTCAAATCCAGTGTTATAACTGATCAGGATTTTCAAATCCAGTTTCTATAACTGCTCGGGATTTTCAAATCTAGTTTTATAAGTGGTCGGGATTTTCAAATCTAGTTTTATAACTGGTCAGGGTTTTCAAATCAAGTTTCTATAACTCGTCGGGATTTTCAATTCCAGTTTTTATAACCGGTCGGGATTTTCAAATTCAGTGTTATAACTGGTCGGGATTTTCAAATCTAGTTTTTATAACTTGTCGGGATTTTCAAATCCAGTTTCTATAACTGGTCAGGATTTTCAAATCCAGTTTCTATAACTAGTCGGGATTTTCAAATCCAGTTTTTATAACTAGTCGGGATTTTCAAATCCAGTTTCTATAACTGGTCGGGATTTTCAAATCTAGTGTCATAACTGGTCGGGATTTTCAAATCCAGTTTTATAACTGGTCGGGATTTTCAAATCCATTTGCTATAACTGGTCGGGATTTTCAAATCTAGTTTTATAATTGGTCGGGATTTTCAAATCCAGTGTTATAACTGATCAGGATTTTCAAATTTAGTTTCTATAACTCGTCGGGATTTTCAAATCCAGTTTTATAACTGGTCGGGATTTTCAAATCCAGTTTTCATAACTGGTCAGGATTTTCAAATTCAGTTTCTATAACTGGTCAGGATTTTCAAATCCAGTTTCTATAACTGGTCGGGATTTTCAAATCCAGTTTTTATAACTGGTCGGGATTTTCAAATTCAGTGTTATAACTGGTCGGGATTTTCAAATCCAGTTTTTATAACTGGTCGGGATTTTCAAATCCAGTTTTATAACTGGTCGGGATTTTCAAATCCAGTTTCTATAACTGGTCGGGATTTTCAAATCCAGTTTTATAACTGGTCAGGATTTTCAAATGTAGTTTCTATAACTGGTCGGGATTTTTAAATCTAGTTTTATAACTGGTTGGGATTTTCAAATTCAGATTTATAACTGGTCGGGATTTTCAAATCCAGTTTCTATAAGAGGTCTCGATTTTCAAATCCAGTGTTATAACTGATTAGGATTTTCAAATCGATTTTCTATAACTGGTCGGGATTTTCAAATCTAGTTTTATAATTGGTCGGAATTTTCAAATCCAGTTTTTATAACTGGTCGGGATTTTCAAATCCAGTTTCTATAACTGGTCAGGATTTTCAAATCAAGTTTCTATAACTGGTCGGGATTTTCAAATCCAGTTTTTATAACCGGTTGGGATTTTCAAATTCAGTGTTATAACTGGTCGGGATTTTCAAATCCAGTTTCTATAACTGGTCGGGTTTTTCAAATCCAGTTTCTATAACTGGTCGAGATTTTCAAATCCAGTTTCTATAACTGGTCGGGATTTTGAAATTCAGTTTCTATAACTGGTCGGGATTTTCAATTCCAGATTTTATAACTGGTCGGGATTTTCAAATCCAGTTTCTATAACTGGTCGGGATTTTCAAATCCAGTTTCTATAACTGGTCGGGATTTTCAAATCCAGTTTTATAACTAGTCGAGATTTTCAAATCCAGTTTTTGTAACTGGTCGGGATTTTCAAAATTCAGTTTTTACAACTGGTCGGGATTTTCAAATCCAGTTTCTATAATTGGTCGGGATTTTCAAATCCAGTTTCTATAACTGGTCGGGATTTTCAAATCCATTTTCTATAACTGGTCGGGATTTTCAAATCTACTTTTATAATTGGTCGGGATTTTCAAATCCAGTGTTATAACTGATCAGGATTTTCAAATCCAGTTTCTATAACTGGTCGGGATTTCAAATCCAGTTTTATAACTGGTCGGGATTTTCAAATCCAGTTTCTATAACTGGTCGGGATTTTTAAATCCAGTTTTATAACTGGTCGGGATTTTCAAATCCAGTTTTATAACTGGTCGGGATTTTCAAATCCAGTTTCTATAACTGGTCGGGATTTTCAAATCTAGTTTTATAATTAATCGGGATTTTCAAATCTAGTGTTATAACTGATCAGGATTTTCAAATCTAGTTTGTATAAGTGGTCGGGATTTTCAAATCCAGTTTTATAACTGGTCAGGATTTTCAAATCTAGTTTTTGTAACTGGTCGGGATTTTCAAAATTCAGTTTTTACAACTGGCCGGGATTTTCAAATCCAGTTTCTATAACTGGTCGGGATTTTCAAATCCAGTTTTATAACTGGTCGGGATTTTCAAATCCAATTTCTATAACTGGTCGGGATTTTTAAATCTAGTTTTATAACTGGTTGGGATTTTCAAATCTAGATTTATAATTGGTCGGGATTTTCAAATCTAGTTTTATAATTGGTCGGGATTTTCAAATCCAGAGTTATAACTGATCAGGATTTTCAAATCCAGTTTCTATAACTGGTCGGGATTTTCAAATCCAGTTTTTATAACTGGTCGGGATTTTCAAATCCAGTTTTTATAACTGGTCGGGATTTTCAAATCCAGTTTCTATAACTGGTCGGGATTTTCAAATCAAGTTTCTATAACCGGTCGGGATTTTCAAATTCAGTGTTATAACCGGTCGGGATTTTCAAATCCAGTTTCTATAACTGGTCGGGATTTTCAAATCCAGTTTCTATAACTGGTCGGGATTTTTAAATCCAGTTTTATAACTGGTCGGGATTTTCAAATCCAGTTTTATAACTGGTCGGGATTTTCAAATCCATTTTCTATAACTGGTCAGGATTTTCAAATCTAGTTTTATAATTGGTCAGGATTTTCAAATCCAGTGATATAACTGATCAGGATTTTCAAATCCAGTTTCTATAACTGGTCGGGATTTTCAAATCCAGTTTTATAACTGGTCGGGATTTTCATATCCAGTTTTTATAACCGGTCGGTATTTTCAAATTCAGTGTTATAACTGGTCTGGATTTTCAAATCCAGTTTCTATAACTGGTCAGGATTTTCAAATCCAGTTTCTATAATTGGTCGGGATTTTAAAATCCAGTTTCTATAACTGGTCGGGATTTTCAAATCCAGTTTCTATAACTGGTCGGGATTTTCAAATCCAGTTTCTATAACTGGTCGGGATTTTCAAATCTAGTGTCATAACTGGTCGGGATTTTCAAATCCAGTTTTTATAACTGGTCGGGATTTTCAAATTCAGTGTTATAACTGGTCGGGATTTTCAAATCCAGTATCTATAACTGGTCGGAATTTTTAAATCTAGTGTCATAACTAGTCAGAATTTTTAAATCCAGTTTCTATAACTGGTCGGGATTTTCGAATCCAGTTTTATAACTGGTGAGGATTTTCAAATCCAGTTTCTATAACTGGTCGGGATTTTCAAATCCAGTTTTATAACTGGTCGGGATTTTCAAATCCAGTTTCTATAACTGGTCGGGATTTTTAAATCCAGTTTTATAATTGGTCGGGATTTTCAAATCCAGTTTTATAACTAGTGGGGATTTTCAAATCCAGTTTTTATAACTGGTCGGGATTTTCAAATCCAGTTTTATAATTGGTCGGAATTTTCAAATCTAGTGTTATAACTGATCATGATTTTCAAATCCAGTTTCTATAAATGGTCGGGATTTTCAAATTCAGTTTCTATAACTGGTCAGGATTTTTAAATCCAGTTTCTATAACTGGTCGGGATTTTCAAATGCAGTTTTTATAACTGGTCGGGATTTTCAAATTAAGTGTTATAACTGGTCGGGATTTTCAAATCCAGTTTCTATAACTGGTCGGGATTTTCAAATCCAGTTTCTATAACTGGTCGGTATTTTGAAATCCAGTTTCTATAAGTGGTCGGGATTTTCAAATCCAGTTTTTATAACTGGTCGGGATTTTCAAATCCAGTTTCTATAACTGGTCGGGATTTTCAAATCCAGTTTTATAACTAGTCCGGATTTTCAAATCTAGTTTCTATAACTGGTAGGGATTTTCAAATCCAGTTTCTATAACTGGTCGGGATTTTCAAATCCAGTTTCTATAACTGGTCGGGATTTTCAAATCTAGTTTTTATAACTGGTCGGGATTTTCAAATCCAGTTTTTGTAACTGGTCGGGATTTTCAAAATTCAGTTTTTACAACTGGTCGGGATTTTCAAATCCAGTTTCTATAACTGGTCGTGATTTCAAAATCTAGTGTCATAACTGGTCGTGATTTTTAAATCCAATTTCTATAACTGGTCGGGATTTTCAAATCCAGTTTTATAACTGGTCAGGATTTTCAAATGCAGTTTCTATAACTGGTCGGGATTTTTAAATCTAGTTTTATAACTGGTTGGGATTTTCAAATCCAGATTTATAACTGGTCGGGATTTTCAAATCCAGTTTCTATAACAGGTCCCGATTTTCAAATCTAGTTTTATTAACTCGTCGGGATTTTCAAATCCAGTTTTATAACTGGTCGGGATTTTCAAATCCAGAGTTTATAACTGGTCGGGATTTTCAAATTCAGTTTCTATAACTGGTCAAGATTTTCAAATTCAGTTTTTATAACTGGTCAGGATTTTCAAATTCAGTTTCTATAACTGGTCGAGATTTTCAAATCCAGTTTCTAAAACTGGTCAGCATTTTCAAATCCAGTTTCTATAACTGGTCGGGATTTTGAAATCCAGTTTTTATAACTGGTCGGGATTTTCAAATCCAGTTTTTATAACTGGTCGGAATTTTCAAATCCATTTTCTAAAACTGGTCGGGATTTTCAAATCTAGTTTTAAAATTAGTCGGGATTTTCAAATCCAGTGTTATAACTGATCAGGATTTTCAAATTCAGCTTCTATAACTCGTCGGGATTTTCAAAACCAGTTTTATAACTGGTCGGGATTTTCAAATCCAGTTTTATAACTGGTCGGGATTTTCAAATCCAGTTTTATAACTGGTCAGGATTTTCAAATGTAGTTTCTATAACTGGTCGGGATTTTTAAATCTAGTTTTATAACTGGTTGGGATTTTCAAATTCAGATTTATAACTGGTCGGGATTTTCAAATCCAGTTTCTATAAGAGGTCTCGATTTTCAAATCTAGTTTTATAATTGGTCGGGATTTTCAAATCCAGTGTTATAACTGATTAGGATTTTCAAATCGAGTTTCTATAACTGGTCGGGATTTTCAAATCTAGTTTTATAATTGGTCGGGATTTTCAAATCCAGTTTTTATAACTGGTCGGGATTTCCAAATCCAGTTTCTATAACTGGTCAGAATTTTCAAATCAAGTTTCTATAACTGGTCGGGATTTTCAAATCCAGTTTTTATAACCGGTTGGGATTTTCAAATTCAGTGTTATAACTGGTCGGGATTTTCAAATCCAGTTTCTATAACTGGTCGGGATTTTCAAATCCAGTTTCTATAACTGGTCGGGATTTTGAAATCCAGTTTCTATAACTGGTCGGGATTTTCAATTCCAGATTTTATAACTGGTAGGGATTTTCAAATCCAGTTTCTATAACTGGTCGGGATTTTCAAATCCAGTTTTAGAACTGGTCGGGATTTTCAAATCTAGTTTCTATAACTAGTCGGGATTTTCAAATCCAGTTTCTATAACTGGTCGGGATTTTCAAATCTAGTTTTATAATTGGTCGGGATTTTCAAATCCAGTGTTATAACTGATCAGGATTTTCAAATCCAGTTTCTATAACTGGTCGGGATTTTCAAATCCAGTTTTATAACTGGTCGGGATTTTCAAATCCAGTTTTTATAACTGGTCGGGATTTTCAAATCCAGTTTCTATAACTGGTCAGGATTTTCAAATCAAGTTTCTATAACTGGTCGGGATTTTCAAATCCAGTTTTTATAACCGGTCGGGATTTTCAAATTCAGTGTTATAACTGGTCGGGATTTTCAAATCCAGTTTCTATAACTGGTCGGGATTTTGAAATCCAGTTTCTATAACTGGTCGGGATTTTTAAATCCAGTTTTATAACTGGTCGGGATTTTCAAATCCAGTTTTATAACTGGTCGGGATTTTCAAATCCATTTTCTATAACTGGTCGGGATTTTCAAATCTAGTTTTATAATTGGTCAGGATTTTCAAATCCAGTGATATAACTGATCAGGATTTTCAAATCCAGTTTCTATAACTGGTCGGGATTTTCAAATCCAGTTTTATAACTGGTCGGGATTTTCATATCCAGTTTTTATAACCGGTCGGTATTTTCAAATTCAGTGTTATAACTGGTCTGGATTTTCAAATCCAGTTTCTATAACTGGTCAGGATTTTCAAATCCAGTTTCTATAATTGGTCGGGATTTTAAAATCCAGTTTCTATAACTGGTCGGGATTTTCAAATCCAGTTTCTATAACTGGTCGGGATTTTCAAATCCAGTTTCTATAACTGGTCGGGATTTTCAAATATAGTGTCATAACTGGTCGGGATTTTCAAATCCAGTTTTTATAACTGGTCGGGATTTTCAAATTCAGTGTTATAACTGGTCGGGATTTTCAAATCCAGTATCTATAACTGGTCGGAATTTTTAAATCTAGTGTCATAACTAGTCAGAATTTTTAAATTCAGTTTCTATAACTGGTCGGGATTTTCGAATCCAGTTTTATAACTGGTGAGGATTTTCAAATCCAGTTTCTATAACTGGTCGGGATTTTCAAATCCAGTTTTATAACTGGTCGGGATTTTCAAATCCAGTTTCTATAACTGGTCGGGATTTTTAAATCCAGTTTTATAATTGGTCGGGATTTTCAAATCCAGTTTTATAACTAGTCGGGATTTTCAAATCCAGTTTCTATAACTGGTCGGGATTTTCAAATCCAGTTTTATAATTGGTCGGAATTTTCAAATCTAGTGTTATAACTGATCATGATTTTCAAATCCAGTTTCTATAAATGGTCGGGATTTTCAAATTCAGTTTCTATAACTGGTCAGGATTTTTAAATCCAGTTTCTATAACTGGTCGGGATTTTCAAATGCAGTTTTTATAACTGGTCGGGATTTTCAAATTCAGTGTTATAACTGGTCGGGATTTTCAAATCCAGTTTCTATAACTGGTCGGGATTTTCAAATCCAGTTTCTATAACTGGTCGGTATTTTGAAATCCAGTTTCTATAAGTGGTCGGGATTTTCAAATCCAGTTTTTATAACTGGTCGGGATTTTCAAATCCAGTTTCTATAACTGGTCGGGATTTTCAAATCCAGTTTTATAACTAGTCGGGATTTTCAAATCTAGTTTCTATAACTGGTAGGGATTTTCAAATCCAGTTTCTAAAACTGGTCGGGATTTTCAAATCCAGTTTCTATAACTGGTCGGGATTTTCAAATCTAGTTTTTATAACTGGTCGGGATTTTCAAATCCAGTTTTTGTAACTGGTCGGGATTTTCAAAATTCAGTTTTTACAACTGGTCGGGATTTTCAAATCCAGTTTCTATAACTGGTCGTGATTTCAACATCTAGTGTCATAACTGGTCGTGATTTTTAAATCCAATTTCTATAACTGGTCGGGATTTTCAAATCCAGTTTTATAACTGGTCGGGATTTTTAAATCTAGTTTTATAACTGGTTGGGATTTTCAAATCCAGATTTATAACTGGTCGGGATTTTCAAATCCAGTTTCTATAACAGGTCCCGATTATCAAATCTAGTTTTATTAACTCGTCGGGATTTTCAAATCCAGTTTTATAACTGGTCGGGATTTTCAAATCCAGAGTTTATAACTGGTCGGGATTTTCAAATTCAGTTTCTATAACTGGTCAAGATTTTCAAATTCAGTTTTTATAACTGGTCAGGATTTTCAAATTCAGTTTCTATAACTGATCTGGATTTTCAAATCCAGTTTCTAAAACTGGTCAGCATTTTCAAATCCAGTTTCTATAACTGGTCGGGATTTTGAAATCCAGTTTTTATAACTGGTCGGGATTTTCAAATCCAGTTTTTATAACTGGTCGGAATTTTCAAATCCATTTTCTAAAACTGGTCGGGATTTTCAAATCTAGTTTTATAATTAGTCGGGATTTTCAAATCCAGTGTTATAACTGATCAGGATTTTCAAATTCAGCTTCTATAACTCGTCGGGATTTTCAAAACCAGTTTTATAACTGGTCGGGATTTTCAAATCCAGTTTTATAACTGGTCGTGATTTTCAAATCCAGTTTTATAACTGGTCAGGATTTTCAAATGTAGTTTCTATAACTGGTCGGGATTTTTAAATCTAGTTTTATAACTGGTTGGGATTTTCAAATTCAGATTTATAACTGGTCGGGATTTTCAAATCCAGTTTCTATAAGAGGTCTCGATTTTCAAATCTAGTTTTATAATTGGTCGGGATTTTCAAATTCAGTGTTATAACTGATTAGGATTGTCAAATCGAGTTTCTATAACTGGTCGGGATTTTCAAATCTAGTTTTATAATTGGTCGGGATTTTCAAATCCAGTTTTTATAACTGGTCGGGATTTTCAAATCCAGTTTCTATAACTGGTCAGGATTTTCAAATCAAGTTTCTATAACTGGTCGGGATTTTCAAATCCAGTTTTTATAACCGGTTGGGATTTTCAAATTCAGTGTTATAACTGGTCGGGATTTTCAAATCCAGTTTCTATAACTGGTCGGGATTTTCAAATCCAGTTTCTATAACTGGTCGGGATTTTGAAATCCAGTTTCTATAACTGGTCGGGATTTTCAATTCCAGATTTTATAACTGGTAGGGATTTTCAAATCCAGTTTCTATAACTGGTCGGGATTTTCAAATCCAGTTTTATAACTGGTCGGGATTTTCAAATCTAGTTTCTATAACTAGTCGGGATTTTCAAATCCAGTTTCTATAACTGGTCGGGATTTTCAAATCCAGTTTCTATAACTGGTCGGGATTTTCAAATCTAGTTTTTATAACTGGTCGGGATTTATAAATCCAGTTTTTGTAACTGGTCAGGATTTTCAAAATTCAGTTTCTATAACTGGTCGGGATTTTCAAATCCAGTTTCTATATCTGGTCGGGATTTTCAAATCCAGTTTCTATAACTGGTCGTGATTTCCAAATCTAGTGTCATAACTGGTCGTGATTTTCAAATCCAATTTCTATAACTGGTCGGGATTTTCAAATCCAGTTTTATAACTGGTCAGGATTTTCAAATGCAGTTTCTATAACTGGTCGGGATTTTTAAATCTAGTTTTATAATTGGTCGGAATTTTCAAATCCAGTGTTATAACTGATCAGGATTTTCAAATCCAGTTTCTATAACTGTTCGGGATTTTCAAATCCAGTTTTATAACTGGTCGGGATTTTCAAATCCAGTTTTTATAACTGGTCGGGATTTTCAAATCCAGTTTCTATAACTGGTCAGGATTTTCAAATCAAGTTTCTATAACTGGTCGGGATTTTCAAATCCAGTTTTTATAACCGGTCATGATTTTCAAATTCAGTGTTATAACTGGTCGGGATTTTCAAATCCAGTTTCTATAACTGGTCGGGATTTTCAAATTCAGTATTATAACTGGTCGAGATTTTCAAATCCAGTTTCTATAACTGGTCGGGATTTTCAAATCCAGTTTCTATAACTGGTCGGGATTTTGAAATCCAGTTTCTATAACTGGTCGGGATTTTCAATTCCAGATTTTATAACTGGTCGGGATTTTCAAATCCAGTTTTTATAACTGGTCGGGATTTTCAAATCCAGTTTCTATAACTGGTCGAGATTTTCAAATCCAGTTTCTATAACTGGTCGGGATTTTCAAATCCAGTTTTTATAACTGGTCGGGATTTTCAACTCTAGTTTTTATAACTGGTCATGATTTTCAAATCAAGTATCTATAACAGGTCAGGATTTTCAAATCTAGTGCCATAACTGGTCGGGATTTTCAAATCCAGTTTCTATAACTGGTCGGGATTTTCAAATCCAGTTTCTATAACTGGTCTGGATTTTCAAATCTAGTTTTTATAACTGGTCGGGATTTTCAAATCCAGTTTCTATAACTGGTCGGGATTTTCAAATCCAGTTTTATAACTGGTCGGGATTTTCAAATCTAGTTTTTATAACGGGTCGGGATTTTCAAATCCAATTTCTACAACTGGTCGGGATTTTCATATCCAGTTTCTATAACTGGTCTGGATTTTCAAATCTAGTTTTTATAACTGGTCGGGATTTTCAAATCCAGTTTTTGTAACTGGTCGGGATTTTCAAAATTCAGTTTTTACAACTGGTCGGGATTTTCAAATCCAGTTTCTATAACTGGTCGGATTTTCAAATCCACTTTCTATAACTGGTCGGGATTTTCAAATCCAGTTTCTATAACTGGTCGTGATTTCCAAATCTAGTGTCATAACTGGTCGGGATTTTCAAATCCAATTTCGATAACTGGTCGGGATTTTCAAATCCAGTTTTATAACTGGTCGGGATTTTCAAATCTAGTTTCTATAACTAGTCGGGATTTTCAAATCCAGTTTCTATAACTGGTCGGGATTTTCAAATCCAGTTTTTATAACTGGTCGGGATTTTCAAATCCAGTTTCTATAACTGGTCGGGATTTTCAAATCCAGTTTCTATAACTGGTCGGGATTTTCAAATCCAGTTTCTATAACTGGTAGGGATTTTCAAATCCAGTTTTATAACTGGTCGGGATTTTCAAATCTAGTTTCTATAACTAGTCGGGATTTTCAAATCCAGTTTCTATAACTGGTCGGGATTTTCAAATCCAGTTTCTATAACTGGTCGAGATTTTCAAATCCAGATTTATAATTGGTCGGGATTTTCAAATCTAGTGTTATAACTGATCAGGATTTTCAAATCTAGTTTCTATAACTGGTCAGGATTTTCAAATTCAGTGTTATAACTGGTCGGGATTTTCAAATCCAGTTTCTATAACTGGTCGGGATTTTCAAATCTAGTTTCGATAACTGGTCGGTATTTTGAAATCCAGTTTCTATAACTGGTCGGGATTTTCAAATCCAGTTTTTATAACTGGTCGGGATTTTCAAATCCAGTTTTATAACTGGTCGGGATTTTCAAATCCAGTTTCTATAACTGGTCGGGATTTTCAAATCCAGTTTTATAACTGGTCAGGATTTTCAAATGTAGTTTCTATAACTGGTCGGGATTTTTAAATCTAGTTTTATAACTGGTTGGGATTTTCAAATTCAGATTTATAACTGGTCGGGATTTTCAAATCCAGTTTCTATAAGAGGTCTCGATTTTCAAATCTAGTTTTATAATTGGTCGGGATTTTCAAATCCAGTGTTATAACTGATTAGGATTTTCAAATCGAGTTTCTATAACTGGTCGGGATTTTCAAATCTAGTTTTATAATTGGTTGGGATTTTCAAATCCAGTTTTTATAACTGGTCGGGATTTTCAAATCCAGTTTCTATAACTGGTCAGGATTTTCAAATCAAGTTTCTATAACTGGTCGGGATTTTCAAATCCAGTTTTTATAACCGGTTGGGATTTTCAAATTCAGTGTTATAACTGGTCGGGATTTTCAAATCCAGTTTCTATAACTGGTCGGGTTTTTCAAATCCAGTTTCTATAACTGGTCGAGATTTTCAAATCCAGTTTCCTCAACTGGTCGGGATTTTGAAATCCAGTTTCTATAACTGGTCGGGATTTTCAATTCCAGATTTTATAACTGGTCGGGATTTTCAAATCCAGTTTCTATAACTGGTCGGGATTTTCAAATCCAGTTTTATAACTGGTCGGGATTTTCAAATCTAGTTTCTATAACTAGTCGGGATTTTCAAATCCAGTTTCTATAACTGGTCGGGATTTTCAAATCCAGTTTCTATAACTGGTCGGGATTTTCAAATCCAGTTTCTATAACTGGTCGGGATTTTCAAATCTAGTTTTTATAACTGGTCGGGATTTATAAATCCAGTTTTTGTAACTGGTCAGGATTTTCAAAATTCAGTTTTTACAACTGGTCGGGATTTTCAAATCCAGTTTCTATAACTGGTCGGGATTTTCAAATCCAGTTTCTATAACTGGTCGGGATTTTCAAATCCAGTTTCTATAACTGGTCGTGATTTCCAAATCTAGTGTCATAACTGGTCGTGATTTTCAAATCCAATTTCTATAACTGGTCGGGATTTTCAAATCCAGTTTTATAACTAGTCAGGATTTTCAAATGCAGTTTCTATAACTGGTCGGGATTTTTAAATCTAGTTTTATAACTGGTTGGGATTTTCAAATCCAGATTTATAACTGGTCGGGATTTTCAAATCTAGTGTCATAACTGGTCGGGATTTTCAAATCCAGTTTCTATAACTGGTCGGGATTTTCAAATACAGTTTTATAACTGGTCGGGATTTTCAAATCCAGTTTCTATAACTGGTCGGGATTTTTAAATCCAGTTTTATAACTGGTCGGGATTTTCAAATCCAGTTTTATAACTAGTCGAGATTTTAAAATCCAGTTTCTATAACTGGTCGGGATTTTCAAATCCAGTTTTATAATTTATCGGAATTTTCAAATCTAGTGTTATAACTGATTAGGACTTTCAAATCCAGTTTCTATAACTGGTCGGGATTTTCAAATCCAGTTTTATAACTAGTCGAGATTTTCAAATCCAGTTTTTGTAACTGGTCGGGATTTTCAAAATTCAGTTTTTACAACTGGTCGGGATTTTCAAATCCAGTTTCTATAACTGGTCGGGATTTTCAAATCCAGTTTCTATAACTGGTCGGGATTTTCAAATCCATTTTCTATAACTGGTCGGGATTTTCAAATCTACTTTTATAATTGGTCGGGATTTTCAAATCCAGTGTTATAACTGATCAGGATTTTCAAATTCAGTTTCTATAACTGGTCGGGATTTCAAATCCAGTTTTATAACTGGTCGGGATTTTCAAATCCAGTTTCTATAACTGGTCGGGATTTTTAAATCCAGTTTTATAACTGGTCGGGATTTTCAAATCCAGTTTTATAACTGGTCGGGATTTTCAAATCCAGTTTCTATAACTGGTCGGGATTTTCAAATCTAGTTTTATAATTAATCGGGATTTTCAAATCTAGTGTTATAACTGATCAGGATTTTCAAATCTAGTTTGTATAAGTGGTCGGGATTTTCAAATCCAGTTTTATAACTGGTCGGGATTTTCAAATCTAGTTTTTGTAACTGGTCGGGATTTTCAAAATTCAGTTTTTACAACTGGCCGGGATTTTCAAATCCAGTTTCTATAACTGGTCGGGATTTTCAAATCCAGTTTTATAACTGGTCGGGATTTTCAAATCCAATTTCTATAACTGGTCGGGATTTTTAAATCTAGTTTTATAACTGGTTGGGATTTTCAAATCTAGATTTATAATTGGTCGGGATTTTCAAATCTAGTTTTATAATTGGTCGGGATTTTCAAATCCAGTGTTATAACTGATCAGGAATTTCAAATCCAGTTTCTATAACTGGTCGGGATTTTCAAATCCAGTTTTATAACTGGTCGGGATTTTCAAATCCAGTTTTTATAACTGGTCGGGATTTTCAAATCCAGTTTCTATAACTGGTCAGGATTTTCAAATCAAGTTTCTATAACTGGTCGGGATTTTCAAATCCAGTTTTTATAACCGGTCGGGATTTTCAAATTCAGTGTTATAACTGGTCGGGATTTTCAAATCCAGTTTCTATAACTGGTCGGGATTTTGAAATCCAGTTTCTATAACTGGTCGGGATTTTTAAATCCAGTTTTATAACTGGTCAGGATTTTCAAATCCAGTTTTATAACTGGTCGGGATTTTCAAATCCATTTTCTATAACTGGTCGGGATTTTCAAATCTAGTTTTATAATTGGTCAGGATTTTCAAATCCAGTGATATAACTGATCAGGATTTTCAAATCCAGTTTCTATAACTGGTCGGGATTTTCAAATCCAGTTTTATAACTGGTCGGGATTTTCATATCTAGTTTTTATAACCGGTCGGTATTTTCAAATTCAGTGTTATAACTGGTCTGGATTTTCAAATACAGTTTCTATAACTGGTCAGGATTTTCAAATCCAGTTTCTATAATTGGTCGGGATTTTAAAATCCAGTTTCTATAACTGGTCGGGATTTTCAAATCCAGTTTCTATAACTGGTCGGGATTTTCAAATCCAGTTTCTATAACTGGTCGGGATTTTCAAATCTAGTGTCATAACTGGTCGGGATTTTCAAATCCAGTTTTTATAACTGGTCGGGATTTTCAAATTCAGTGTTATAACTGGTCGGGATTTTCAAATCCAGTATCTATAACTGGTCGGAATTTTTAAATCTAGTGTCATAACTAGTCAGAATTTTTAAATCCAGTTTCTATAACTGGTCGGGATTTTCGAATCCAGTTTTATAACTGGTGAGGATTTTCAAATCCAGTTTCTATAACTGGTCGGGATTTTCAAATCCAGTTTTATAACTGGTCGGGATTTTCAAATCCAGTTTCTATAACTGGTCGGGATTTTTAAATCCAGTTTTATAATTGGTCGGGATTTTCAAATCCAGTTTTATAACTAGTGGGGATTTTCAAATCCAGTTTTTATAACTGGTCGGGATTTTCAAATCCAGTTTTATAATTGGTCGGAATTTTCAAATCTAGTGTTATAACTGATCATGATTTTCAAATCCAGTTTCTATAAATGGTCGGGATTTTCAAATTCAGTTTCTATAACTGGTCAGGATTTTTAAATCCAGTTTCTATAACTGGTCGGGATTTTCAAATGCAGTTTTTATAACTGGTCGGGATTTTCAAATTCAGTGTTATAACTGGTCGGGATTTTCAAATCCAGTTTCTATAACTGGTCGGTATTTTCAAATCCAGTTTCTATAACTGGTCGGTATTTTGAAATCCAGTTTCTATAAGTGGTCGGGATTTTCAAATCCAGTTTTTATAACTGGTCGGGATTTTCAAATCCAGTTTCTATAACTGGTCGGGATTTTCAAATCCAGTTTTATAACTAGTCGGGATTTTCAAATCTAGTTTCTATAACTGGTAGGGATTTTCAAATCCAGTTTCTATAACTGGTCGGGATTTTCAAATCGAGTTTCTATAACTGGTCGGGATTTTCAAATCTAGTTTTTATAACTGGTCGGGATTTTCAAATCCAGTTTTTGTAACTGGTCGGGATTTTCAAAATTCAGTTTTTACAACTGGTCGGGATTTTCAAATCCAGTTTCTATAACTGGTCGTGATTTCAAAATCTAGTGTCATAACTGGTCGTGATTTTTAAATCCAATTTCTATAACTGGTCGGGATTTTCAAATCCAGTTTTATAACTGGTCCGGATTTTCAAATGCAGTTTCTATAACTGGTCGGGATTTTTAAATCTAGTTTTATAACTGGTTGGGATTTTCAAATCCAGATTTATAACTGGTCGGGATTTTCAAATCCAGTTTCTATAACAGGTCCCGATTTTCAAATCTAGTTTTATTAACTCGTCGGGATTTTCAAATCCAGTTTTATAACTAGTCGGGATTTTCAAATCCAGAGTTTATAACTGGTCGGGATTTTCAAATTCAGTTTCTATAACTGGTCAAGATTTTCAAATTCAGTTTTTATAACTGGTCAGGATTTTCAAATTCAGTTTCTATAACTGGTCGGGATTTTCAAATCCAGTTTCTAAAACTGGTCAGCATTTTCAAATCCAGTTTCTATAACTGGTCGGGATTTTGAAATCCAGTTTTTATAAATGGTCGGGATTTTCAAATCCAGTTTTTATAACTGGTCGGAATTTTTAAATCCATTTTCTAAAACTGGTCGGGATTTTCAAATCTAGTTTTATAATTAGTCGGGATTTTCAAATCCAGTGTTATAACTGATCAGGATTTTCAAATTCAGCTTCTATAACTCGTCGGGATTTTCAAAACCAGTTTTATAACTGGTCGGGATTTTCAAATCCAGTTTTATAACTGGTCGGGATTTTCAAATCCAGTTTTATAACTGGTCAGGATTTTCAAATGTAGTTTCTATAACTGGTCAGGATTTTTAAATCTAGTTTTATAACTGGTTGGGATTTTCAAATTCAGATTTATAACTGGTCGGGATTTTCAAATCCAGTTTCTATAAGAGGTCTCGATTTTCAAATCTAGTTTTATAATTGGTCGGGATTTTCAAATCCAGTGTTATAACTGATTAGGATTTTCAAATCGAGTTTCTATAACTGGTCGGGATTTTCAAATCTAGTTTTATAATTGGTCGGGATTTTCAAATCCAGTTTTTATAACTGGTCGGGATTTTCAAATCCAGTTTCTATAACTGGTCAGGATTTTCAAATCAAGTTTCTATAACTGGTCGGGATTTTCAAATCCAGTTTTTATAACCGGTTGGGATTTTCAAATTCAGTGTTATAACTGGTCGGGATTTTCAAATCCAGTTTCTATAACTGGTCGGGATTTTCAAATCCAGTTTCTATAACTGGTCGGGATTTTGAAATCCAGTTTCTATAACTGGTCGGGATTTTCAATTCCAGATTTTATAACTGGTAGGGATTTTCAAATCCAGTTTCTATAACTGGTCGGGATTTTCAAATCCAGTTTTATAACTAGTCGGGATTTTCAAATCTAGTTTCTATAACTAGTCGGGATTTTCAAATCCAGTTTCTATAACTGGTCGGGATTTTCAAATCTAGTTTTATAATTGGTCAGGATTTTCAAATCCAGTGTTATAACTGATCAGGATTTTCAAATCCAGTTTCTATAACTGGTCGGGATTTTCAAATCCAGTTTTATAACTGGTCGGGATTTTCAAATCCAGTTTTTATAACTGGTCGGGATTTTCAAATCCAGTTTCTATAACTGGTCAGGATTTTCAAATCAAGTTTCTATAACTGGTCGGGATTTTCAAATCCAGTTTTTATAACCGGTCGGGATTTTCAAATTCAGTGTTATAACTGGTCGGGATTTTCAAATCCAGTTTCTATAACTGGTCGGGATTTTTAAATCCAGTTTTATAACTGGTCGGGATTTTCAAAATCCAGTTTTATAACTGGTCGGGATTTTCAAATCCATTTTCTATAACTGGTCGGGATTTTCAAATCTAGTTTTATAATTGGTCAGGATTTTCAAATCCAGTGATATAACTGATCAGGATTTTCAAATCCAGTTTCTATAACTGGTCGGGATTTTCAAATCCAGTTTTATAACTGGTCGGGATTTTCATATCCAGTTTTTATAACCGGTCGGTATTTTCAAATTCAGTGTTATAACTGGTCTGGATTTTCAAATCCAGTTTCTATAACTGGTCAGGATTTTCAAATCCAGTTTCTATAATTGGTCGGGATTTTAAAATCCAGTTTCTATAACTGGTCGGGATTTTCAAATCCAGTTTCTATAACTGGTCGGGATTTTCAAATCCAGTTTCTATAACTGGTCGGGATTTTCAAATCTAGTGTCATAACTGGTCGGGATTTTCAAATCCAGTTTTTATAACTGGTCGGGATTTTCAAATTCAGTGTTATAACTGGTCGGGATTTTCAAATCCAGTATCTATAACTGGTCGGAATTTTTAAATCTAGTGTCATAACTAGTCAGAATTTTTAAATTCAGTTTCTATAACTGGTCGGGATTTTCGAATCCAGATTTATAACTGGTGAGGATTTTCAAATCCAGTTTCTATAACTGGTCGGGATTTTCAAATCCAGTTTTATAACTGGTCGGGATTTTCAAATCCAGTTTCTATAACTGGTCGGGATTTTTAAATCCAGTTTTATAATTGGTCGGGATTTTCAAATCCAGTTTTCTAACTAGTCGGGATTTTCAAATCCAGTTTTTATAACTGGTCGGGATTTTCAAATCCAGTTTTATAATTGGTCGGAATTTTCAAATCTAGTGTTATAACTGATCATGATTTTCAAATCCAGTTTCTATAAATGGTCGGGATTTTCAAATTCAGTTTCTATAACTGGTCAGGATTTTTAAATCCAGTTTCTATAACTGGTCGGGATTTTCAAATGCAGTTTTTATAACTGGTCGGGATTTTCAAATTCAGTGTTATAACTGGTCGCGATTTTCAAATCCAGTTTCTATAACTGGTCGGGATTTTCAAATCCAGTTTCTATAACTGGTCGGTATTTTGAAATCCAGTTTCTATAAGTGGTCGGGATTTTGAAATCCAGTTTTTATAACTGGTCGGGATTTTCAAATCCAGTTTCTATAACTGGTCGGGATTTTCAAATCCAGTTTTATAACTAGTCGGGATTTTCAAATCTAGTTTCTATAACTGGTAGGGATTTTCAAATCCAGTTTCTATAACTGGTCGGGATTTTCAAATCCAGTTTCTATAACTGGTCGGGATTTTCAAATCTAGTTTTTATAACTGGTCGGGATTTTCAAATCCAGTTTTTGTAACTGGTCGGGATTTTCAAAATTCAGTTTTTACAACTGGTCGGGATTTTCAAATCCAGTTTCTATAACTGGTCGTGATTTCAAAATCTAGTGTCATAACTGGTCGTGATTTTTAAATCCAATTTCTATAACTGGTCGGGATTTTCAAATCCAGTTTTATAACTGGTCAGGATTTTCAAATGCAGTTTTTATAACTGGTCGGGATTTTTAAATCTAGTTTTATAACTGGTTGGGATTTTCAAATCCAGATTTATAACTGGTCGGGATTTTCAAATCCAGTTTCTATAACAGGTCCCGATTATCAAATCTAGTTTTATTAACTCGTCGGGATTTTCAAATCCAGTTTTATAACTGGTCGGGATTTTCAAATCCAGAGTTTATAACTGGTCGGGATTTTCAAATTCAGTTTCTATAACTGGTCAAGATTTTCAAATTCAGTTTTTATAACTGGTCAGGATTTTCAAATTCAGTTTCTATAACTGGTCGGGATTTTCAAATCCAGTTTCTAAAACTGGTCAGCATTTTCAAATCTAGTTTCTATAACTGGTCGGGATTTTGAAATCCAGTTTTTATAACTGGTCGGGATTTTCAAATCCAGTTTTTATAACTGGTCGGAATTTTCAAATCCATTTTCTAAAACTGGTCGGGATTTTCAAATCTAGTTTTATAATTAGTCGGGATTTTCAAATCCAGTGTTATAACTGATCAGGATTTTCAAATTCAGCTTCTATAACTCGTCGGGATTTTCAAAACCAGTTTTATAACTGGTCGGGATTTTCAAATCCAGTTTTATAACTGGTCGGGATTTTCAAATCCAGTTTTATAACTGGTCAGGATTTTCAAATGTAGTTTCTATAACTGGTCGGGATTTTTAAATCTAGTTTTATAACTGGTTGGGATTTTCAAATTCAGATTTATAACTGGTCGGGATTTTCAAATCGAGTTTCTATAAGAGGTCTCGATTTTCAAATCTAGTTTTATAATTGGTCGGGATTTTCAAATCCAGTGTTATAACTGATTAGGATTGTCAAATCGAGTTTCTATAACTGGTCGGGATTTTCAAATCTAGTTTTATAATTGGTCGGGATTTTCAAATCCAGTTTTTATAACTGGTCGGGATTTTCAAATCCAGTTTCTATAACTGGTCAGGATTTTCAAATCAAGTTTCTATAACTGGTCGGGATTTTCAAATCCAGTTTTTATAACCGGTTGGGATTTTCAAATTCAGTGTTATAACTGGTCGGGATTTTCAAATCCAGTTTCTATAACTGGTCGGGATTTTCAAATCCAGTTTCTATAAATGGTCGGGATTTTGAAATCCAGTTTCTATAACATGTCGGGATTTTCAATTCCAGATTTTATAACTGGTAGGGATTTTCAAATCCAGTTTCTATAACTGGTCGGGATTTTCAAATCCAGTTTTATAACTGGTCGGGATTTTCAAATCTAGTTTCTATAACTAGTCGGGATTTTCAAATCCAGTTTCTATAACTGGTCGGGATTTTCAAATCCAGTTTCTATAACTGGTCGGGATTTTCAAATCTAGTTTTTATAACTGGTCGGGATTTATAAATCCAGTTTTTGTAACTGGTCAGGATTTTCAAAATTCAGTTTCTATAACTGGTCGGGATTTTCAAATCCAGTTTCTATAACTGGTCGGGATTTTCAAATCCAGTTTCTATAACTGGTCGTGATTTCCAAATCTAGTGTCATAACTGGTCATGATTTTCAAATCCAATTTCTATAACTGGTCGGGATTTTCAAATCCAGTTTTATAACTGGTCCGGATTTTCAAATGCAGTTTCTATAACTGGTCGGGATTTTTAAATCTAGTTTTATAATTGGTCGGAATTTTCAAATCCAGTGTTATAACTGATCAGGATTTTCAAATCCAGTTTCTATAACTGTTCGGGATTTTCAAATCCAGTTTTATAACTGGTCGGGATTTTCAAATCCAGTTTTTATAACTGGTCGGGATTTTCAAATTCAGTTTCTATAACTGGTCAGGATTTTCAAATCAAGTTTCTATAACTGGTCGGGATTTTCAAATCCAGTTTTTATAACCGGTCATGATTTTCAAATTCAGTGTTATAACTGGTCGGGATTTTCAAATCCAGTTTCTATAACTGGTCGGGATTTTCAAATTCAGTGTTATAACTGGTCGGGATTTTCAAATCCAGTTTCTATAACTGGTCGGGATTTTCAAATCCAGTTTCTATAACTGGTCGGGATTTTGAAATCCAGTTTCTATAACTGGTCGGGATTTTCAATTCCAGATTTTATAACTGGTCGGGATTTTCAAATCCAGTTTCTATAACTGGTCGGGATTTTCAAATCCAGTTTCTATAACTGGTCGAGATTTTCAAATCCAGTTTCTATAACTGGTCGGGATTTTCAAATCCAGTTTTTATAACTGGTCGGGATTTTCAACTCTAGTTTTTATAACTGGTCATGATTTTCAAATCAAGTATCTATAACAGGTCAGGATTTTCAAATCTAGTGCCATAACTGGTCGGGATTTTCAAATCCAGTTTCTATAACTGGTCGGGATTTTCAAATCCAGTTTCTATAACTGGTTTGGATTTTCAAATCTAGTTTTTATAACTGGTCGGGATTTTCAAATCCAGTTTCTATAACTGGTCGGGATTTTCAAATCCAGTTTTATAACTGGTCGGGATTTTCAAATCTAGTTTTTATAACTGGTCGGGATTTTCAAATCCAGTTTCTACAACTGGTCGGGATTTTCATATCCAGTTTCTATAACTGGTCTGGATTTTCAAATCTAGTTTTTGTAACTGGTCGGGATTTTCAAATCCAGTTTTTGTAACTGGTCGGGATTTTCAAAATTCAGTTTTTACAACTGGTCGGGATTTTCAAATCCAGTTTCTATAACTGGTCGGATTTTCAAATCCACTTTCTATAACTGGTCGGGATTTTCAAATCCAATTTCTATAACTGGTCGTGATTTCCAAATCTAGTGTCATAACTGGTCGGGATTTTCAAATCCAATTTCGATAACTGGTCGGGATTTTCAAATCCAGTTTTATAACTGGTCGGGATTTTCAAATCCAGTTTTTATAACTGGTCGGGATTTTCAAATCCAGTTTCTATAACTGGTCGGGATTTTCAAATCCAGTTTCTATAACTGGTCGGGATTTTCAAATCCAGTTTCTATAACTGGTCGGGATTTTCAAATCCAGTTTTATAACTGGTCGGGATTTTCAAATCTAGTTTCTATAACTAGTCGGGATTTTCAAATCCAGTTTCTATAACTGGTCGGGATTTTCAAATCCAGTTTCTATAACTGGTCGAGATTTTCAAATCCAGATTTATAATTGGTCGGGATTTTCAAATCTAGTGTTATAACTGATCAGGATTTTCAAATCTAGTTTCTATAACTGGTCAGGATTTTCAAATCCAGTTTTATAACTGGTCGGGATTTTCAAATCTAGTTTTTGTAACTGGTCGAGATTTTCAAAATTCAGTTTTTACAACTGGTCGGGATTTTCAAATCCAGTTTCTATAACTGGTTGGGATTTTCAAATCCAGTTTCTATAACTGGTCGGGATTTTCAAATCCAGTTTCTATAACTGGTCGGGATTTTTAAATCTAGTGTCATAACTGGTCGGGATTTTCAAATCCAATTTCTATAACTGGTCGGGATTTTCAAATCCAGTTTTATAACTGGTCAGGATTTTGAAATCCAGTTTCTATAACTGGTCGGGATTTTCAAATCCAGTTTTATAACTAGTCGGGATTTTCAAATCCAATTTCTATAACTGGTCGGGATTTTTAAATCTAGTTTTTTAACTGGTTGGGATTTTCAAATCTAGATTTATAATTGGTCGGGATTTTCAAATCCAGTTTCTATAACAGGTCAGGATTTTCAAATCTAGTTTTATAATTGGTCAAGATTTTCAAATCCAGTGTTATAACTGATCAGGATTTTCAAATCCAGTTTCTATAACTGGTCGGGATTTTCAAATCTAGTTTTATAAGTGGTCGGGATTTTCAAATCTAGTTTTATAACTGGTCAGGGTTTTCAAATCAAGTTTCTATAACTGGTCGGGATTTTCAATTCCAGTTTTTATTACCGGTCGGGATTTTCAAATTCAGTGTTATAACTGGTAGGGATTTTCAAATCTAGTTTTTATAACTTGTCGGGATTTTCAAATCCAGTTTCTATAACTGGTCAGGATTTTCAAATCCAGTTTCTATAATTGGTCGGGATTTTAAAATCCAGTTTCTATAACTGGTCGGGATTTTCAAATCCAGTTTCTATAACTAGTCGGGATTTTCAAATCCAGTTTTTATAACTAGTCGGGATTTTCAAATCCAGTTTCTATAACTGGTCGGGATTTTCAAATCTAGTGTCATAACTGGTCGGGATTTTCAAATCCAGTTTTATAACTGGTCGGGATTTTCAAATCCATTTGCTATAACTGGTCGGGATTTTCAAATCTAGTTTTATAATTGGTCGGGATTTTCAAATCCAGTGTTATAACTGATCAGGATTTTCAAATTTAGTTTCTATAACTCGTCGGGATTTTCAAATCCAGTTTTATAACTGGTCGGGATTTTCAAATCCAGTTTTCATAACTGGTCAGGATTTTCAAATTCAGTTTCTATAACTGGTCAGGATTTTCAAATCCAGTTTCTATAACTGGTCGGGATTTTCAAATCCAGTTTTTATAACTGGTCGGGATTTTCAAATTCAGTGTTATAACTGGTCGGGATTTTCAAATCCAGTTTCTATAACTGGTCGGGATTTTCAAATCTAGTTTCGATAACTGGTCGGTATTTTGAAATCCAGTTTCTATAACTGGTCGGGATTTTCAAATCCAGTTTTTATAACTGGTCGGGATTTTCAAATCCAGTTTTATAAATGGTCGGGATTTTCAAATCCAGTTTTCTATAACTGGTCGGGATTTTCAAAATCAGTTTTATAACTGGTCAGGATTTTCAAATGTAGTTTCTATAACTGGTCGGGATTTTTAAATCTAGTTTTATAACTGGTTGGGATTTTCAAATTCAGATTTATAACTGGTCGGGATTTTCAAATCCAGTTTCTATAAGAGGTCTCGATTTTCAAATCTAGTTTTATAATTGGTCGGGATTTGCAAATCCAGTGTTATAACTGATTAGGATTTTCAAATCGAGTTTCTATAACTGGTCGGGATTTTCAAATCTAGTTTTATAATTGGTCGGGATTTTCAAATCCAGTTTTTATAACTGGTCGGGATTTTCAAATCCAGTTTCTATAACTGGTCAGGATTTTCAAATCAAGTTTCTATAACTGGTCGGGATTTTCAAATCTAGTTTTTATAACCGGTTGGGATTTTCAAATTCAGTGTTATAACTGGTCGGGATTTTCAAATCCAGTTTCTATAACTGGTCGGGTTTTTCAAATCTAGTTTCTATAACTGGTCGAGATTTTCAAATCCAGTTTCTATAACTGGTCGGGATTTTGAAATCCAGTTTCTATAACTGGTCGGGATTTTCAATTCCAGATTTTATAACTGGTCGGGATTTTCAAATCCAGTTTCTATAACTGGTCGGGATTTTCAAATCCAGTTTTATAACTGGTCGGGATTTTCAAATCTAGTTTCTATAACTAGTCGGGATTTTCAAATCCAGTTTCTATAACTGGTCGGGATTTTCAAATCCAGTTTCTATAACTGGTCGGGATTTTCAAATCCAGTTTCTATAACTGGTCGGGATTTTCAAATCTAGTTTTTATAACTGGTCGGGATTTATAAATCCAGTTTTTGTAACTGGTCAGGATTTTCAAAATTCAGTTTTTACAACTGGTCGGGATTTTCAAATTCAGTTCCTATAACTGGTCGGGATTTTCAAATCCAGTTTCTATAACTGGTCGGGATTTTCAAATCCAGTTTCTATAACTGGTCGTGATTTCCAAATCTAGTGTCATAACTGGTCGTGATTTTCAAATCCAATTTCTATAACTGGTCGGGATTTTCAAATCCAGTTTTATAACTAGTCAGGATTTTCAAATGCAGTTTCTATAACTGGTCGGGATTTTTAAATCTAGTTTTATAACTGGTTGGGATTTTCAAATCCAGATTTATAACTGGTCGGGATTTTCAAATCTAGTGTCATAACTGGTCGGGATTTTCAAATCCAGTTTCTATAACTGGTCGGGATTTTCAAATACAGTTTTATAACTGGTCGGGATTTTCAAATCCAGTTTCTATAACTGGTCGGGATTTTTAAATCCAGTTTTATAACTGGTCGGGATTTTCAAATCCAGTTTTATAACTAGTCGAGATTTTCAAATCCAGTTTCTATAACTGGTCGGGATTTTCAAATCCAGTTTTATAATTGATCGGAATTTTCAAATCTAGTGTTATAACTGATCAGGACTTTCAAATCCAGTTTCTATAACTGGTCGGGATTTTCAAATCCAGTTTTATAACTAGTCGAGATTTTCAAATCCAGTTTTTGTAACTGGTCGGAATTTTCAAAATTCAGTTTTTACAACTGGTCGGGATTTTCAAATCCAGTTTCTATAACTGGTCAGGATTTTCAAATCCAGTTTCTATAACTGGTCGGGATTTTCAAATCCATTTTCTATAACTGGTCGGGATTTTCAAATCTACTTTTATAATTGGTCGGGATTTTCAAATCCAGTGTTATAACTGATCAGGATTTTCAAATCCAGTTTCTATAACTGGTCGGGATTTTTAAATCCAGTTTTATAACTGGTCGGGATTTTCAAATCCAGTTTTATAACTAGTCGAGATTTTCAAATCCAGTTTCTATAACTGGTCGGCATTTTCAAATCCAGTTTTATAATTGATCGGAATTTTCAAATCTAGTGTTATAACTGATCAGGACTTTCAAATCCAGTTTCTATAACTGGTCGGGATTTTCAAATCCAGTTTTATAACTAGTCGAGATTTTCAAATCCAGTTTTTGTAACTGGTCGGGATTTTCAAAATTCAGTTTTTACAACTGGTCGGGATTTTCAAATCCAGTTTCTATAACTGGTCAGGATTTTCAAATCCAGTTTCTATAACTGGTCGGGATTTTCAAATCCATTTTCTATAACTGGTCGGGATTTTCAAATCTACTTTTATAATTGGTCGGGATTTTCAAATCCTGTGTTATAACTGATCAGGATTTTCAAATCCAGTTTCTATAACTGGTCGGGATTTCAAATCCAGTTTTATAACTGGTCGGGATTTTCAAATCCAGTTTCTATAACTGGTCGGGATTATTAAATCCAGTTTTATAACTGGTCGGGATTTTCAAATCCAGTTTTATAACTGGTCGGGATTTTCAAATCCAGTTTCTATAACTGGTCGGGATTTTCAAATCTAGTTTTATAATTAATCGGGATTTTCAAATCTAGTGTTATAACTGATCAGGATTTTCAAATCTAGTTTGTATAAGTGGTCGGGATTTTCAAATCCAGTTTTATAACTGGTCGGGATTTTCAAATCTAGTTTTTGTAACTGGTCGGGATTTTCAAAATTCAGTTTTTACAACTGGCCGGGATTTTCAAATCCAGTTTCTATAACTGGTCGGGATTTTCAAATCCAGTTTTATAACTGGTCGGGATTTTCAAATCCAATTTCTATAACTGGTCGGGATTTTTAAATCTAGTTTTATAACTGGTTGGGATTTTCAAATCTAGATTTATAATTGGTCGGGATTTTCAAATCTAGTTTTATAATTGGTCGGGATTTTCAAATCCAGTGTTATAACTGATCAGGATTTTCAAATCCAGTTTCTATAACTGGTCGGGATTTTCAAATCCAGTTTTATAACTGGTCGGGATTTTCAAATCCAGTTTTTATAACTGGTCGGGATTTTCAAATCCAGTTTCTATAACTGGTCAGGATTTTCAAATCAAGTTTCTATAACTGGTCGGGATTTTCAAATCCAGTTTTTATAACCGGTCGGGATTTTCAAATTCAGTGTTATAACTGGTCGGGATTTTCAAATCCAGTTTCTATAACTGGTCGGGATTTTGAAATCCAGTTTCTATAACTGGTCGGGATTTTTAAATCCAGTTTTATAACTGGTCGGGATTTTCAAATCCAGTTTTATAACTGGTCGGGATTTTCAAATCCATTTTCTATAACTGGTCGGGATTTTCAAATCCAGTTTTATAACAGGTCGGGATTTTCAAATCCATTTTCTATAACTGGTCGGGATTTTCAAATCTAGTTTTATAATTGGTCAGGATTTTCAAATCCAGTGATATAACTGATCAAGATTTTCAAATCCAGTTTCTATAACTGGTCGGGATTTTCAAATCCAGTTTTATAACTGGTCGGGATTTTCATATCCAGTTTTTATAACCGGTCGGTATTTTCAAATTCAGTGTTATAACTGGTCTGGATTTTCAAATCCAGTTTCTATAACTGGTCGGGATTTTGAAATCCAATTTCTATAACTGGTCGGGATTTTCAAATCCAGTTTCTAAAACTGGTCAGCATTTTCAAATCCAGTTTCTATAACTGGTCGGGATTTTGAAATCCAGTTTTTATAACTGGTCGGGATTTTCAAATCCAGTTTTTATAACTGGTCGGAATTTTCAAATCCATTTTCTAAAACTGGTCGGGATTTTCAAATCTAGTTTTATAATTAGTCGGGATTTTCAAATCCAGTGTTATAACTGATCAGGATTTTCAAATTCAGCTTCTATAACTCGTCGGGATTTTCAAAACCAGTTTTATAACTGGTCGGGATTTTCAAATCCAGTTTTATAACTGGTCGGGATTTTCAAATCCAGTTTTATAACTGGTCAGGATTCTATAACTGGTCAGGATTTTCAAATCCAGTTTCTATAACTGGTCGGGATTTTCAAATCTAGTTTTTATAACTGGTCGGGATTTATAAATCCAGTTTTTGTAACTGGTCAGGATTTTCAAAATTCAGTTTCTATAACTGGTCGGGATTTTCAAATACAGTTTCTATAACTGGTCGGGATTTTCAAATCCAGTTTCTATAACTGGTCGTGATTTCCAAATCTAGTGTCATAACTGGTCGTGATTTTCAAATCCAATTTCTATAACTGGTCGGGATTTTCAAATCCAGTTTTATAACTGGTCAGGATTTTCAAATGCAGTTTCTATAACTGGTCGGGATTTTTAAATCTAGTTTTATAACTGGTTGGGATTTTCAAATCCAGATTTATAACTGGTCGGGATTTTCAAATCCAGTTTCTATAACAGTTCCCGATTTTCAAATCTAGTTTTATAATTGGTCGGAATTTTCAAATCCAGTGTTATAACTGATCAGGATTTTCAAATCCAGTTTCTATAACTGTTCGGGATTTTCAAATCCAGTTTTATAACTGGTCGGGATTTTCAAATCCAGTTTTTATAACTGGTCGGGATTTTCAAATCCAGTTTCTATAACTGGTCAGGATTTTCAAATCAAGTTTCTATAACTGGTCGGGATTTTCAAATCCAGTTTTTATAACCGGTCATGATTTTCAAATTCAGTGTTATAACTGGTCGGGATTTTCAAATCCAGTTTCTATAACTGGTCGGGATTTTCAAATTCAGTGTTATAACTGGTCGGGAATTTCAAATCCAGTTTCTATAACTGGTCGGGATTTTCAAATCCAGTTTCTATAACTGGTCGGGATTTTGAAATCCAGTTTCTATAACTGGTCGGGATTTTCAATTCCAGATTTTATAACTGGTCGGGATTTTCAAATCCAGTTTCTATAACTGGTAGGGATTTTCAAATCCAGTTTCTATAACTGGTCGAGATTTTCAAATCCAGTTTCTATAACTGGTCGGGATTTTCAAATCCAGTTTTTATAACTGGTCGGGATTTTCAACTCTAGTTTTTATAACTGGTCATGATTTTCAAATCAAGTATCTATAACAGGTCAGGATTTTCAAATCTAGTGCCATAACTGGTCGGGATTTTCAAATCCAGTTTCTATAACTGGTCGGGATTTTCAAATCCAGTTTCTATAACTGGTCTGGATTTTCAAATCTAGTTTTTATAACTGGTCGGGATTTTCAAATCCAGTTTCTATAACTGGTCGGGATTTTCAAATCCAGTTTTATAACTGGTCGGGATTTTCAAATCTAGTTTTTATAACTGTTCGGGATTTTCAAATCCAGTTTCTACAACTGGTCGGGATTTTCATATCCAGTTTCTATAACTGGTCTGGATTTTCAAATCTAGTTTTTATAACTGGTCGAGATTTTCAAATCCAGTTTTTGTAACTGGTCGGGATTTTCAAAATTCAGTTTTTACAACTGGTCGGGATTTTCAAATCCAGTTTCTATAACTGGTCGGATTTTCAAATCCACTTTCTATAACTGGTCGGGATTTTCAAATCCAGTTTCTATAACTGGTCGTGATTTCCAAATCTAGTGTCATAACTGGTCGGGATTTTCAAATCCAATTTCGATAACTGGTCGGGATTTTCAAATCCAGTTTTATAACTGGTCGGGATTTTCAAATCTAGTTTCTATAACTAGTCGGGATTTTCAAATCCAGTTTCTATAACTGGTCGGGATTTTCAAATCCAGTTTCTATAACTGGTCGGGATTTTCAAATCCAGTTTCTATAACTGGTCGGGATTTTCAAATCCAGTTTCTATAACTGGTCAGGATTTTCAAATCCAGTTTCTATAACTGGTCGGGATTTTCAAATCCAGTTTTATAACTGGTCGGGATTTTCAAATCCAGTTTCTATAACTGGTCGGGATTTTCAAATCCAGTTTCTATAACTGGTCGAGATTTTCAAATCCAGTTTCTATAACTGGTCGGGATTTTCAAATCCAGTTTTTATAACTGGTCGGGATTTTCAACTCTAGTTTTTATAACTGGTCATGATTTTCAAATCAAGTATCTATAACAGGTCAGGATTTTCAAATCTAGTGCCATAACTGGTCGGGATTTTCAAATCCAGTTTCTATAACTGGTCGGGATTTTCAAATCCAGTTTCTATAACTGGTCTGGATTTTCAAATCTAGTTTTTATAACTGGTCGGGATTTTCAAATCCAGTTTCTATAACTGGTCGGGATTTTCAAATCCAGTTTTATAACTGGTCGGGATTTTCAAATCTAGTTTTTATAACTGGTCGGGATTTTTAAATCCAGTTTCTACAACTGGTCGGGATTTTCATATCCAGTTTCTATAACTGGTCTGGATTTTCAAATCTAGTTTTTATAACTGGTCGGGATTTTCAAATCCAGTTTTTGTAACTGGTCGGGATTTTCAAAATTCAGTTTTTACAACTGGTCGGGATTTTCAAATCCAGTTTCTATAACTGGTCGGATTTTCAAATCCACTTTCTATAACTGGTCGGGATTTTCAAATCCAGTTTCTATAACTGGTCGTGATTTCCAAATCCAATTTCGATAACTGGTCGGGATTTTCAAATCCAGTTTTATAACTGGTCGGGATTTTCAAATCTAGTTTCTATAACTAGTCGGGATTTTCAAATCCAGTTTCTATAACTGGTCGGGATTTTCAAATCCAGTTTCTATAACTGGTCGGGATTTTCAAATCCAGTTTCTATAACTGGTCGGGATTTTCAAATCCAGTTTCTATAACTGGTCGGGATTTTCAAATCCAGTTTTATAACTGGTCGGGATTTTCAAATCTAGTTTCTATAACTAGTCGGGATTTTCAAATCCAGTTTCTATAACTGGTCGGGATTTTCAAATCCAGTTTCTATAACTGGTCGAGATTTTCAAATCCAGATTTATAATTGGTCGGGATTTTCAAATCTAGTGTTATAACTGATCAGGATTTTCAAATCTAGTTTCTATAACTGGTCAGGATTTTCAAATCCAGTTTTATAACTGGTCGGGATTTTCAAATCTAGTTTTTGTAACTGGTCGAGATTTTCAAAATTCAGTTTTTACAACTGGTCGGGATTTTCAAATCCAGTTTCTATAACTGGTTGGGATTTTCAAATCCAGTTTCTATAACTGGTCGGGATTTTCAAATCCAGTTTCTATAACTGGTCGGGATTTTCAAATCCAGTTTCTATAACTGGTCGGGATTTTCAAATCCAATTTCTATAACTGGTCGGGATTTTCAAATCCAGTTTTATAATTGGTCAGGATTTTGAAATCCAGTTTCTATAACTGGTCGGGATTTTCAAATCCAGTTTTTTAACTGGTTGGGATTTTCAAATCTAGATTTATAATTGGTCGGGATTTTCAAATCCAGTTTCTATAACAGGTCAGGATTTTCAAATCTAGTTTTATAATTGGTCGAGATTTTCAAATCCAGTGTTATAACTGATCAGGATTTTCAAATCCAGTTTCTATAACTGGTCGGGATTTTCAAATCTAGTTTTATAAGTGGTCGGGATTTTCAAATCTAGTTTTATAACTGGTCAGGGTTTTCAAATCAAGTTTCTATAACTGGTCGGGATTTTCAATTCCAGTTTTTATAACCGGTCGGGATTTTCAAATTCAGTGTTATAACTGGTCGGGATTTTCAAATCTAGTTTTTATAACTTGTCGGGATTTTCAAATCCAGTTTCTATAACTGGTTAGGATTTTCAAATCCAGTTTCTATAATTGGTCGGGATTTTAAAATCCAGTTTCTATAACTGGTCGGGATTTTCAAATCCAGTTTCTATAACTAGTCGGGATTTTCAAATCCAGTTTTTATAACTAGTCGGGATTTTCAAATCCAGTTTCTATAACTGGTCGGGATTTTCAAATCTAGTGTCATAACTGGTCGGGATTTTCAAATCCAGTTTTATAACTGGTCGGGATTTTCAAATCCATTTGCTATAACTGGTCGGGATTTTCAAATCTAGTTTTATAATTGGTCGGGATTTTCAAATCCAGTGTTATAACTGATCAGGATTTTCAAATTTAGTTTCTATAACTCGTCGGGATTTTCAAATCCAGTTTTATAACTGGTCGGGATTTTCAAATCCAGTTTTCATAACTGGTCAGGATTTTCAAATTCAGTTTCTATAACTGGTCAGGATTTTCAAATCCAGTTTCTATAACTGGTCGGGATTTTCAAATCCAGTTTTTATAACTGGTCGGGATTTTCAAATTCAGTGTTATAACTGGTCGGGATTTTCAAATCCAGTTTCTATAACTGGTCGGGATTTTCAAATCTAGTTTCGATAACTGGTCGGTATTTTGAAATCCAGTTTCTATAACTGGTCGGGATTTTCAAATCCAGTTTTTATAACTGGTCGGGATTTTCAAATCCAGTTTTATAACTGGTCGGGATTTTCAAATCGAGTTTCTATAACTGGTCGGGATTTTCAAATCCAGTTTTATAACTGGTCAGGATTTTCAAATGTAGTTTCTATAACTGGTCGGGATTTTTAAATCTAGTTTTATAACTGGTTGGGATTTTCAAATTCAGATTTATAACTGGTCGGGATTTTCAAATCCAGTTTCTATAAGAGGTCTCGATTTTCAAATCTAGTTTTATAATTGGTCGAGATTTTCAAATCCAGTGTTATAACTGATTAGGATTTTCAAATCGAGTTTCTATAACTGGTCGGGATTTTCAAATCTAGTTTTATAATTGGTCGGGATTTTCAAATCCAGTTTTTATAACTGGTCGGGATTTTCAAATCCAGTTTCTATAACTGGTCAGGATTTTCAAATCAAGTTTCTATAACTGGTCGGGATTTTCAAATTCAGTTTTTATAACCCGTTGGGATTTTCAAATTCAGTGTTATAACTGGTCGGGATTTTCAAATCCAGTTTCTATAACTGGTCGGGTTTTTCAAATCCAGTTTCTATAACTGGTCGAGATTTTCAAATCCAGTTTCTATAACTGGTCGGGATTTTGAAATCCAGTTTCTATAACTGGTCGGGATTTTCAATTCCAGATTTTATAACTGGTCGGGATTTTCAAATCCAGTTTCTATAACTGGTCGGGATTTTCAAATCCAGTTTTATAACTGGTCGGGATTTTCAAATCTAGTTTCTATAACTAGTCGGGATTTTCAAATCCAGTTTCTATAACTGGTCGGGATTTTCAAATCCAGTTTTTATAACTGGTCGGGATTTTCAAATCCAGTTTCTATAACTGGTCGGGATTTATAAATCCAGTTTTTGTAACTGGTCAGAATTTTCAAAATTCAGTTTTTACAACTGGTCGGGATTTTCAAATCCAGTTTTTATAACTGGTCGGGATTTTCAAATACAGTTTCTATAACTTGTCGGGATTTTCAAATCCAGTTTCTATAACTGGTCGTGATTTCCAAATCTAGTGTCATAACTGGTCGTGATTTTCAAATCCAATTTCTATAACTGGTCGGGATTTTCAAATCCAGTTTTATAACTAGTCAGGATTTTCAAATGCAGTTTCTATAACTGGTCAGGATTTTTAAATCTAGTTTTATAACTGGTTGGGATTTTCAAATCCAGATTTATAACTGGTCGGGATTTTCAAATCTAGTGTCATAACTGGTCGGGATTTTCAAATCCAGTTTCTATAACTGGTCGGGATTTTCAAATACAGTTTTATAACTGGTCGGGATTTTCAAATCCAGTTTCTATAACTGGTCGGGATTTTCAAATACAGTTTTATAACTGGTCGGGATTTTCAAATCCAGTTTCTATAACTGGTCGGGATTTTTAAATCCAGTTTTATAACTGGTCGGGATTTTCAAATCCAGTTTTATAACTAGTCGAGATTTTCAAATCCAGTTTCTATAACTGGTCGGGATTTTCAAATCCAGTTTTATAATTGATCGGAATTTTCAAATCTAGTGTTATAACTGATCAAGACTTTCAAATCCAGTTTCTATAACTGGTCGGGATTTTCAAATCCAGTTTTATAACTAGTCGAGATTTTCAAATCCAGTTTTTGTTAACCGGTCGGGATTTTCAAATTCAGTGTTATAACTGGTCGGGATTTTCAAATCCAGTTTCTATAACTGGTCGGGATTTTGAAATCCAATTTCTATAACTGGTCGGGATTTTCAAATCCAGTGTTATAACTGATCAGGATTTTCATATCCAGTTTCTATAACTGGTCAGGATTTTCAAATCCAGTTTCTATAACTGGTCGTGATTTCCAAATCTAGTGTCATAACTGGTCGTGATTTTCAAATCCAATTTCTATAACTGGTCGGGATTTTCAAATCCAGTTTTATAACTAGTCAGGATTTTCAAATGCAGTTTCTATAACTGGTCAGGATTTTTAAATCTAGTTTTATAACTGGTTGGGATTTTCAAATCCAGATTTATAACTGGTCGGGATTTTCAAATCTAGTGTCATAACTGGTCGGGATTTTCAAATCCAGTTTCTATAACTGGTCGGGATTTTCAAATACAGTTTTATAACTGGTCGGGATTTTCAAATCCAGTTTTTATAACCGGTCGGGATTTTCAAACTCAGTGTTATAAATGGTCAGGATTTTCAAATTTAGTTTCTATAATTGGTCGGGATTTTAAAATCGAGTTTCTATAACTGGTCGGGATTTTCAATTCCAGATTTTATAACTGGTCGGGATTTTCAAATCCAGTTTCTATAACTGGTAGGGATTTTCAAATCCAGTTTGTATAACTCGTCGGGATTTTGAAATCCAGTTTCTATAACTGGTCGGGATTTTCAAATACAGTTTCTATAACTGGTCGAGATTTTCAAATCCAGTTTCTATAACAGGTCGGGATTTGCAACTCCAGTTTTTATAACTGGTCGAGATTTTAAAATCCAGTATCTATAACTGGTCGGAATTTTCAAAACTAGTGTCATAACTGGTCGGAATTTTCAAATCTAGTTTATATAACTGGTCGGGATTTTCAAATCCAGTTTATAACTGGTCAGGATTTTCAAATCCAGTTTCTATAACTGGTCGGGATTTTCAAATCCAGTTTCTATAACTGGTCGGGATTTTGAAATCCAGTTTCTATAACTGGTCAGGATTTTCAAATACAGTTTCTATAACTGGTCGAGATTTTCAAATCCAGTTTCTATAACGGGTCATGATTTGCAACTCCAGTTTTTATAACTGGTCGGGATTTTCAAATCCAGTATCTATAACTGGTCGAAATTTTCAAATCTAGTGTTATAACTGATCAAGACTTTCAAATCCAGTTTTTATAACTGGTCGGGATTTTCAAATCCAGTTTTATAACTAGTCGAGATTTTCAAATCCAGTTTTTGTAACTGGTCGGGATTTTCAAAATTCAGTTTTTACAACTGGTCGGGATTTTCAAATCCAGTTTCTATAACTGGTCGGGATTTTCAAATCCAGTTTCTATAACTGGTCGGGATTTTCAAATCCATTTTCTATAACTGGTCGGGATTTTCAAATCCAGTTTCTATAACTGGTCGGGATTTTTAAATCCAGTTTTATAACTGGTCGGGATTTTCAAATCCAGTTTTATAACTGGTCGGGATTTTCAAATCCATTTTCTATAACTGGTCGGGATTTTCAAATCTAGTTTTATAATTGGTCGGGATTTTCAAATCCAGTGTTATAACTCATCAGGATTTTCAAATCGAGTTTCTATAACTGGTCGGGATTTCAAATCCAGTTTTATAACTGGTCGGGATTTTCAAATCCAGTTTTTAAAACCGGTCGGGATTTTCAAATTCAGTGTTATAACTGGTCGGGATTTTCAAATCCAGTTTCTATAACTGGTCGGGATTTTGAAATTCAATTTCTATAACTGGTCGGGATTTTCAAATCCAGTGTTATAACTGATCAGGATTTTCAAATCCAGTTTCTATAACTGGTCAGGATTTTCAAATCAAGTTTCTATAACTGGTCGAGATTTTCAAATCCAGTTTTTATAACCGGTCGGGATTTTCAAACTCAGTGTTATAAATGGTCAGGATTTTCAAATCTAGTTTCTATAACTGGTCGGGATTTTGAAATCGAGTTTCTATAACTGGTCGGGATTTTCAATTCCAGATTTTATAACTGGTCGGGATTTTCAAATCCAGTTTCTATAACTGGTAGGGATTTTCAAATCCAATTTCTATAACTCGTCGGGATTTTGAAATCCAGTTTCTATAACTGGTCGGGATTTTCAAATACAGTTTCTATAACTGGTCGAGATTTTCAAATCCAGTTTCTATAACAGGTCGGGATTTGCAACTCCAGTTTTTATAACTGGTCGAGATTTTCAAATCCAGTATCTATAACTGGTCGGAATTTTCAAATCTAGTGTCATAACTGGTCGGGATTTTAAAATCGAGTTTCTATAACTGGTCGGGATTTTCAATTCCAGTTTTATAACTGGTCAGGATTTTCAAATCCAGTTTCTATAACTGGTAGGGATTTTCAAATCCAGTTTCTATAACTGGTCGGGATTTTGAAATCCAGTTTCTATAACTGGTCGGGATTTTCAAATACAGTTTCTATAACTGGTCGAGATTTTCAACTCCAGTTTCTATAACAGGTCGGGATTTTCAACTCCAGTTTTTATAACTGGTCGGGATTTTCAAATCCAGTATCTATAACTGGTCGGAATTTTCAAATCTAGTGTCATAACTGGTCGGAATTTTTAAATCTAGTTTCTATAACTGGTCGGGATTTTCAAATCCAGTTTTATAACTGGTCGGGATTTTCAAATCCAGTTTCTATAACTGGTCGGGATTTTCAAATCCAGTTTCTATAACTGGTCGGGATTTTGAAATCCAGTTTCTATAACTGGTCAGGATTTTCAAATACAGTTTTATAACTGGTCGGGATTTTCAAATTCAGTTTCTATAACTGGTCGGGATTTTCAAATCCAGTTTTATAATTGATCAGGATTTTCAAATCTAGTGTTATAACTGATCAGGATTTTCAAATCTAGTTTCTATAACTGGTCGGGATTTTCAAATCCAGTTTTATAACTGGTCGGGATTTTCAAATCTAGTTTTTGTAACTGGTCGGGATTTTCAAAATTCAGTTTTTACAACTGGCCGGGATTTTCAAATCCAGTTTCTATAACTGGTCGGGATTTTCAAATTCAGTTTTATAACTGGTCGAGATTTTCAAATCCAATTTCTATAACTGGTCGGGATTTTTAAATCTAGTTTTATAATTGGTTGGGATTTTCAAATCCAGATTTATAACTGGTCGGGATTTTCAAATCCAGTTTCTATAACAGGTCAGGATTTTCAAATCTAGTTTCATAATTGGTCGGGATTTTCAAATCCAGTGTTATAACTGATCAGGATTTTCAAATCCAGTTTCTATAACTGGTCGGGATTTTCAAATCCAGTTTTATAACTGGTCAGGCTTTTCAAATCCAGTTTTTATAACTGGTCGGGATTTTCAAATGCAGTTTCTATAACTGGTCAGGATTTTCAAATCAAGTTTTTATAATTAATCGAGATTTTCAAATCCAGTGTTTATAACCGGTCGGGATTTTCCAATTCAGTGTAATAACTGGTCGGGATTTTCAAATCCAGTTTCTATAACTGGTCGGGATTTTGAAATCCAGTTTCTATAACTGGTCGAGATTTTTAAATCCAGTTTTATAACTGGTCGGGATTTTCAAATCCAGTTTTATAACTGGTCGGGATTTTCAAATCCAGTTTTATAACTGGTCAGGATTTTCAAATCCAGTTTCTATAACTGGTCGGGATTTTCAAATCCAGTTTCTATAACTGGTCGGGATTTTGAAATCCAGTTTCTATAACTAGTCAGGATTTTCAAATACAGTTTCTATAACTGGTCGAGATTTTCAAATCCAGTTTATATAACTGGTCGGGATTTTCAACTCCAGTTTTTATAACTGGTCGGGATTTTCAAATCCAGTATCTATAACTGGTCGAAATTTTCAAATCTAGTGTCATAACTAGTCGGAATTTTTAAATCCAGTTTCTATAACTGGTCGGGATTTTCAAATACAGTTTTATAACTGGTCAGGATTTTCAAATCCAGTTTCTATAACTGGTCGGGATTTTCAAATCCAGTTGTTTTAACCGGTCGGGATTTTCAAATTCAGTGTTATAACTGGTCGGGATTTTGAAATCCAGTTTCTATGACTGGTCGGGATTTTCAAATCCAGTTTTATAACTGGTCAGGCTTTTCAAATCCAGTTTTTATAACTGGTCGGGATTTTCAAATCCAGTTTCTATAACTGGTCAGGATTTTAAAATCAAGTTTTTATAATTAATCGGGATTTTCAAATCCAGTTTTTATAACCGGTCGGTATTTTCAAATTCAGTGTTATAACTAGTCGGGATTTTCAAATCCAGTTTCTATAACTGGTCGGGATTTTGAAATCCAGTTTCTATAACTGGTCGGGATTTTTAAATCCAGTTTTATAACTGGTCGGGATTTTCAAATCCAGTTTTATAACTGGTCGGGATTTTCAAATCCATTTTCTATAACTGGTCGGGATTTTCAAATCTAGTTTTATAATTGGTCGGGATTTTCAAATCCAGTGTTATAACTGATCAGGATTTTCAAATCCAGTTTCTATAACTGGTCGGGATTTCAAATCAAGTTTTATAACTGGTCGGGATTTTCAAATCCAGTTTTTATAACCGGTCGGGATTTTCAAATTCAGTGTTATAACTGGTCGGGATTTTCAAATCCAGTTTCTATAACTGGTCGGGATTTTGAAATCCAATTTCTATAACTGGTCGAGATTTTCAAATCCACTGTTATAACTGATCAGGATTTTCAAATCCAGTTTCTATAACTGGTCAGGATTTTAAAATCAAGTTTCTATAACTGGTCGGGATTTTCAAATCCAGTTTTTATAACCGGTCGGGATTTTCAAACTCAGTGTTATAACTGGTCGGGATTTTCAAATCTAGTTTCTATAACTGGTCGGGATTTTGAAATCGAGTTTCTATAACTGGTCGGGATTTTCAATTCTAGATTTTATAACTGGTCGGAATTTTCAAATCCAGTTTCTATAACTGGTAGGGATTTTCAAATCCAGTTTGAATAACTCGTCGGGATTTTGAAATCCAGTTTCTATAACTGGTCGGGATTTTCAAATACAGTTTCTATAACTGGTCGAGATTTTCAAATCAAGTTTCCATAACTGGTCGGGATTTGCAACTCCAGTTTTTATAACTGGTCAGGATTTTCAAATTCAGTATCTATAACTGGTCGGAATTTTCAAATCTAGTGTCATAACTGGTCGGAATTTTTAAATCCAGTTTCTATAACTGGTCGGGATTTCCAAATTCAGTTTTATAACTGGTCAGGATTTTCAAATCCAGTTTCTATAACTGGTCAGGATTTTCAAATCCAGTTTCTATAACTGGTCGGGATTTTGAAATCCAGTTTCTATAACTGGTCAGGATTTTCAAATACAGTTTCTATAACTGGTCAGGATTTTCAAATCCATTTTCTATAACTAGTCGGGATTTTCAAATCTAGTTTTATAATTGGTCGGGATTTTCAAATCCAGTGTTATAACTGATCAGGATTTTCAAATCCAGTTTCTATAACTGGTCGGGATTTCAAATCCAGTTTTATAACTGGTCGAGATTTTCAAATCCAGTTTCTATAACTGGTCGGGATTTTTAAATCCAGTTTTATAACTGGTCGGGATTTTCAAATCCAGTTTTATAACTGGTCGGGATTTTCAAATCCAGTTTCTATAACTGGTCGGGATTTTCAAATCCAGTTTTATAATTAATCGAGATTTTCAAATCTAGTGTTATAACTGATCAGGATTTTCAAATCTAGTTTCTATAACTGGTCGGGATTTTAAAATCCAGTTTTATAACTGGTCGGGATTTTCAAATCTAGTTTTTGTAACTGGTTGGGATTTTCAAAATTCAGTTTTTACAACTGGCCGGGATTTTCAAATCCAGTTTCTATAACTGGTCGGGATTTTCAAATCCAGTTTTATAACTGGTCGGGATTTTCAAATCCAATTTCTATAACTGGTCGGGATTTTTAAATCTAGTTTTATAACTGGTTGGGATTTTTAAATCCAGATTTATAATTGGTCGGGATTTTCAAATCCAGTTTCTATAACAGGTCAGGATTTTTAAATCTAGTTTTATAATTGGTCGGGATTTTCAAATCCAGTGTTATAACTGATCAGGATTTTCAAATCCAGTTTCTATAACTGGTCGGGATTTTCAAATCCAGTTTTATAACTGGTCGGGATTTTCAAATCCAGTTTTTATAACTGGTCGGGATTTTCAAATCCAGTTTTTATAACCGGTCGGGATTTTCAAATTCAGTGTTATAACTGGTCGGGATTTTCAAATCCAGTTTTTATAACCGGTCGTGATTTTCAAATTCAGTGTTATAACTGGTTGGGATTTTCAAATCCAGTTTCTATAACTGGTCGGGATTTTGAAATCCAGTTTCTATAACTGGTCGGGATTTTTAAATCCAGTTTTATAACTGGTCGAGATTTTCAAATCCAGTTTTAAAACTGGTCGGGATTTTCAAATCCATTTTCTATAACTGGTCGGGATTTTCAAATCTAGTTTTATAATTGGTCGGGATTTTCAAATCCAGTGTTATAACTGATCAGGATTTTCAAATCCAGTTTCTATAACTGGTCGGGATTTTCAAATCAAGTTTCTATAACTGGTCGGGATTTTCAAATCCAGTTTTTATAACTGGTCGGGATTTTCAAACTCAGTGTTATAACTGGTCGGGATTTTCAAATCTAGTTTCTATAACTGGTCGGGATTTTGAAATCTAGTTTCTATAACTGGTCGGGATTTTCAATTCCAGATTTTAAATCTGGTAGAGATTTTAAAATCCAGTTTCTAAAACTGGTAGGGATTTTCAAATCCAGTTTCTATAACTGGTCGGGATTTTGAAATCCAGTTTCTATAACTGGTCGGGATTTTCAAATACAGTTTCTATAACTGGTCGAGATTTTCAAATCCAGTTTCTATAACTGGTCGGGATTTGCAACTCCAGCTTTTATAACTGGTCGGGATTTTCAAATCCAGTATCTATAACTGGTCGGAATTTTCAAATCTAGTGTCATAACTGGTCAGAATTTTTAAATCCAGTTTCTATAACTGGTCGGGATTTTCAAATCCAGTTTTATAACTGGTCAGGATTTTCAAATCCACTTTCTATAACTGGTCGGGATTTTCAAATCCAGTTTCTATAACTGGTCGGGATTTTGAAATCCAGTTTTTATAACTGGTCGGGATTTTCAAATACAGTTTCTATAACTGGTCGGGATTTTCAAATTTAGTTTTATAACTGGTCAGGATTTTCAAATCCAATTTCTATAACTAGTCGGGATTTTTAAATCTAGTTTTATAACTGGTTGGGATTTTCAAATCCAGATTTATAACTGGTCGGGATTTTCAAATCCAGTTTCTATAACAGGTCAGGATTTTCAAATCTAGTTTTATAATTGGTCGAGATTTTCAAATCCAGTGTTATAACTGATCAGGTTTTTCAAATTCAGTTTCTATAACTAGTCGGGATTTTCAAATCCAGTTTTATAACTGGTCGGGATTTTCAAATCCAGTTTTTATAACTGGTCGGGATTTTCAAATCCAGTTTCTATAACTGGTCGGGATTTTCAAATCTAGTTTTATAACTGGTCAGGATTTTCAAATCTAATTTCTATAACTGGTCGGGATTTTTAAATCTAGTTTTATAACTGGTTGGGATTTTCAAATCCAGATTTATAACTGGTCGGGAATTTCAAATCCAGTTTCTATAACAGGTCAGGATTTTCAAATCTAGTTTTATAATTGGTCGGGATTTTCAAATCCAGTGTTATAACTGATCAGGATTTTCAAATCCAGTTTCTATAACTGGTCGGGATTTTGAAATCCAGTTTTATAACTGGTCGGGATTTTCAAATCCAGTTTTTATAACTGGTCGGGATTTTCAAATCCAGTTTCTATAACTGGTCAGGATTTTCAAATCAAGTTTTATAACTGGTCGGGATTTTCAAATCCAGTTGTTTTAACCGGTCGGGATTTTCAAATTCAGTGTTATAACTGGTCAGGATTTTGAAATCCAGTTTCTATAACTGGTCGAGATTTTCAAATCCAGTTTTATAACTGGTCAGGCTTTTCAAATCCAGCTTTTATAACTGGTCGGGATTTTCAAATCCAGTTTCTATAACTGGTCAGGATTTTCAAATCAAGTTTTTATAATTAATCGGGATTTTCAAATCCAGTTTTTATAACCGGTCGGGATTTTCAAATTCAGTGTTATAACTGGTCGGGATTTTGAAATCCAGTTTCTATAACTGGTCGGGATTTCGAAATCCAGTTTCTATAACTGGTCGGGGTTTTTAAATCCAGTTTTATAACTGGTCGGGATTTTCAAATCCAGTTTTATAACTGGTCGGTATTTTCAAATCCATTTTCTATAACTGGTCGGGATTTTCAAATCTAGTTTTATAATTGGTCAAGATTTTCAAATCCAGTGTTATAACTGATCAGGATTTTCAAATCCAGTTTCTATAACTGGTCGGGATTTCAAATCAAGTTTTATAACTGGTCGAGATTTTCAAATCCAGTTTTTATAACCGGTCGGGATTTTCAAATTCAGTGTTATAACTGGTCGGGATTTTCAAATCCAGTTTCTATAACTGATCGGGATTTTGAAATCCAATTTCTATAACTGGTCGGGATTTTCAAATCCAGTGTTATAACTGATCAGGATTTTCAAATCCAGTTTCTATAACTGGTCAGGATTTTCAAATCCAGTTTCTATAACTGGTCGGGATTTTGAAATCGAGTTTCTATAACTGGTCAGGATTTTCAATTCCAGATTTTATAACTGGTCGGGATTTTCAAATCCAGTTTCTATAACTGGTAGGGATTTTCAAATCCACTTTCTATAACTCGTCGGGATTTTGAAATCCAGTTTCTATAATTGGTCGGGATTTTCAAATACAGTTTCTATAACTGGTCAAGATTTTCAAATCCAGTTTCTATAACTGGTCGGGATTTGCAACTCCAGTTTTTATAACTGGTCGGGATTTTCAAATCCAGTATCTATAACTGGTCAGAATTTTCAAATCTAGTGTCATAACTGGTCGAGATTTTCAAATCCAGTTTCTATAACAGGTCGGGATTTGCAACTCCAGTTTTTATAACTGGTCGAGATTTTCAAATCTAGTATCTATAACTGCTCGGAATTTTCAAATCTAGTGTCATAACTGGTCGGGATTTTAAAATCGAGTTTCTATAACTGGTCGGGATTTTCAATTCCAGATTTTATAACTGGTCGGGATTTTCAAATCCAGTTTCTATAACTGGTAGGGATTTTCAAATCCAGTTTCTATAACTGGTCGGGATTTTGAAATCCAGTTTCTATAACTGGTCGGGATTTTCAAATACAGTTTCTATAACTGGTCGAGATTTTCAAATCCAGTTTCTATAACAGGTCGGGATTTTCAACTCCAGTTATTATAACTGGTCGGGATTTTCAAATCCAGTATCTATAACTGGTCGGGATTTTCAAATACAGTTTCTATAATTGGTCGAGATTTTCAAATCCAGTTTATATAACTGGTCGGGATTTTCAACTCCAGTTTTTATAACTGGTCGGGATTTTCAAATACAGTATCTATAACTGGTCGAAATTTTCAAATCTAGTGTCATAACTAGTCAGAATTTTTAAATCCAGTTTCTATAACTGGTCGGGATTTTCAAATCCAGTTTTATAACTGGTCAGGATTTTCAAATCCAGTTTCTATAACTGGTCGGGATTTTCAAATCCAGTTGTTTTAACCGGTCGGGATTTTCAAATTCAGTGTTATAACTGGTCGGGATTTTGAAATCCAGTTTCTATAACTGGTCGGAATTTTCAAATCCAGTTTTATAACTGGTCAGGCTTTTCAAATCCAGTTTTTATAACTGGTCGGGATTTTCAAATCCAGTTTCTATAACTGGTCAGGATTTTCAAATCAAGTTTTTATAATTAATCGGGATTTTCAAATCCAGTTTTTATAACCGGTCGGGATTTTCAAATTCAGTGTTATAACTAGTCGGGATTTTCAAATCCTGTTTCTATAACTGGTCGGGATTTTGAAATCCAGTTTCTATAACTGGTCGGGATTTTTAAATCCAGTTTTATAACTGGTCGGGATTTTCAAATCCAGTTTTATAACTGGTCGGGATTTTCAAATCCATTTTCTATAACTCGTCGGGATTTTCAAATCTAGTTTTATAATTGGTCGGGATTTTCAAATCCAGTGTTATAACTGATCAGGATTTTCAAATCCAGTTTCTATAACTGGTCGGGATTTCAAATCAAGCTTTATAACTGGTCGGGATTTTCAAATCCAGTTTTTATAACCGGTCGGGATTTTCAAATTCAGTGTTATAACTAGTCGGGATTTTCAAATCCAGTTTCTATAACTGGTCGGGATTTTGAAATCCAATTTCTATAACTGGTCGGGATTTGCAACTCCAGTTTTTATAACTGGTCGGGATTTTCAAATCCAGTATCTATAACTGGTCGGAATTTTCAAATCTAGTGTCATAACTGGTCAGAATTTTTAAATCCAGTTTCTATAACTGGTCGAGATTTTCAAATCCAGTTTTATAACTGGTCAGGATTTTCAAATCCATTTTCTATAACTGGTCGGGATTTTCAAATCCAGTTTCTATAACTGGTCGGGATTTTGAAATCCAGTTTTTATAACTGGTCGGGATTTTCAAATACAGTTTCTATAACTGGTCGGGATTTTCAAATCTAGTTTTATAACTGGTCAGGATTTTCAAATCCAATTTCTATAACTAGTCGGGATTTTTAAATCCAGTTTTATAACTGGTTGGGATTTTCAAATCCAGATTTATAACTGGTCGGGATTTTCAAATCCAGTTTCTATAACACGTCAGGATTTTCAAATCTAGTTTTATAATTGGTCGAGATTTTCAAATCCAGTGTTATAACTGATCAGGTTTTTCAAATCCAGTTTCTATAACTAGTCGGGATTTTCAAATCCAGTTTTATAACTGGTCGGGATTTTCAAATCCAGTTTTTATAACTGGTCGGGATTTTCAAATCCAGTTTCTATAACTGGTCGGGATTTTCAAATCTAGTTTTATAACTAGTCAGGATTTTCAAATCTAATTTCTATAACTGGTCGGGATTTTTAAATCTAGTTTTATAACTGGTTGGGATTTTCAAATCCAGATTTATAACTGGTCGGGATTTTCAAATCCAGTTTCTATAACAGGTCAGGATTTTCAAATCTAGTTTTATAATTGGTCGGGATTTTCAAATCCAGTGTTATAACTGATCAGGATTTTCAAATCCAGTTTCTATAACTGGTCGGGATTTTGAAATCCAGTTTTATAACTGGTCGGGATTTTCAAATCCAGTTTTTATAACTGGTCGGGATTTTCAAATCCAGTTTCTATAACTGGTCAGGATTTTCAAATCAAGTTTCTATAACTGGTCGGGATTTTCAAATCCAGTTGTTTTAACCGGTCGGGATTTTCAAATTCAGTGTTATAACTGGTCAGGATTTTGAAATCCAGTTTCTATAACTGGTCGGGATTTTCAAATCCAGTTTTATAACTGGTCAGGCTTTTCAAATCCAGTTTTTATAACTGGTCGGGATTTTCAAATCCAGTTTCTATAACTGGTCAGGATTTTCAAATCAAGTTTTTATAATTAATCGGGATTTTCAAATCCAGTTTTTATAACCGGTCGGGATTTTCAAATTCAGTGTTATAACTGGTCGGGATTTTCAAATCCAGTTTCTATAACTGGTCGGGATTTTGAAATCCAGTTTCTATAACTGGTTGGGATTTTGAAATCAAGTTTCTATAACTGGTCGGGATTTTTAAATCCAGTTTTATAACTGGTCGGGATTTTCAAATCCAGTTTTATAACTGGTCGGTATTTTCAAATCCATTTTCTATAACTGGTCGGGATTTTCAAATCTAGTTTTATAATTGGTCGGGATTTTCAAATCCAGTGTTATAACTGATCAGGATTTTCAAATCCAGTTTCTATAACTGGTCGGGATTTCAAATCAAGTTTTATAACTGGTCGAGATTTTCAAATCCAGTTTTTATAACCGGTCGGGATTTTCAAATTCAGTGTTATAACTGGTCGGGATTTTCAAATCCAGTTTCTATAACTGGTCGGGATTTTGAAATCCAATTTCTATAACTGTTCGGGATTTTCAAATCCAGTGTTATAACTGATCAGGATTTTCAAATCCAGTTTATATAACTGATCAGGATTTTCAAATCCAGTTTATATAACTGGTCAGGATTTTCAAATCAAGTTTCTATAACTAGTCGGGATTTTCAAATCCAGTTTTTATAACCGGTCGGGATTTTCAAACTCAGTGTTATAACTGGTCGGGATTTTCAAATCTAGTTTCTATAACTGGTAGGGATTTTCAAATCCAGTTTCTATAACTGGTAGGGATTTTCAAATCCAGTTTCTATAACTCGTCGGGATTTTGAAATCCAGTTTCTATAATTGGTCGGGATTTTCAAATACAGTTTCTATAACTGGTCGAGATTTTCAAATCCAGTTTCTATAACTGGTCGGGATTTGCAACTCCAGTTTTTATAACTGGTCGGGATTTTCAAATCCAGTATCTATAACTGGTCGGAATTTTCAAATCCAGTTTCTATAACAGGTCGGGATTTGCAACTCCAGTTTTTAAAACTGGTCGAGATTTTCAAATCCAGTATCTATAACTGCTCGGAATTTTCAAATCTATTGTCATAACTGGTCGGGATTTTAAAATCGAGTTTCTATAACTGGTCGGGATTTTCAATTCCAATTTTATAACTGGTAAGGATTTTCAAATCTAGTTTCTATAACTGGTCGGGATTTTCAAATCCAGTTTTATAACTGGTCGGGATTTTCAAATCTAGTTTTTGTAACTGGTCGGGATTTTCAAAATTCAGTTTTTACAACTGGCCGCGATTTTCAAATCCAGTTTCTATAACTGGTCGGGATTTTCAAATCCAGTTTTATAACTGGTCGGGATTTTCAAATCCAATTTCTATAACTGGTCGGGATTTTTAAATCTAGTTTTATAACTGGTTGGGATTTTCAAATCCAGATTTATAATTGGTCGGGATTTTCAAATCCAGTTTCTATAACAGGTCCGGATTTTCAAATCTAGTTTTATAATTGGTCGGGATTTTCAAATCCAGTGTTATAACTGATCAGGATTTTCAAATCCAGTTTCTATAACTGGTCGGGATTTTCAAATCCAGTTTTATAACTGGTCGGGATTTTCAAATCCAGTTTTTATAACTGGTTCGGATTTTCAAATCCAATTTTTATAACCGGTCGGGATTTTCAAATTCAGTGTTATAACTGGTCGGGATTTTCAAATCCAGTTTTTATAACCGGTCGTGATTTTCAAATTCAGTGTTATAACTGGTTGGGATTTTCAAATCCAGTTTCTATAACTGGTCGGGATTTTGAAATCCAGTTTCTATAACTGGTCGGGATTTTTAAATCTAGTTTTATAACTGGTCGAGATTTTCAAATCCAGTTTTAAAACTGGTCGGGATTTTCAAATCCATTTTCTATAACTAGTCGGGATTTTCAAATCTAGTTTTATAATTGGTCGGGATTTTCAAATCCAGTGTTATAACTGATCAGGATTTTCAAATCCAGTTTCTATAACTGGTCGGGATTTTCAAATCCAGTTTTATAACTGGTCGGGATTTTCATATCCAGTTTTTATAACCGGTCGGGATTTTGAAATCCAGTTTCTATAACTGGTCGGGATTTTCAAATCCAGTTTCTATAACTGGTCGGGATTTTGAAATCCAGTTTCTATAACTGGTCGGGATTTTCAAATCCAGTGTTATAACTGATCAGGATTTTCAAATCCAGTTTCTATAACTGGTCGGAATTTTCAAATCCAGTTTTATAACTGGTCGGGATTTTCAAATCCAGTTTTTATAACTGGTCGGGATTTTCAAATCCAGTTTTTATAACTGGTCGGGATTTTCAAATCCAGTTTCTATAACTAGTCAGGATTTTCAAATCAAGTTTCTATAACTGGTCGGGATTTTCAAATCCAGTTTTTATAACTGGTCGGGATTTTCAAACTCAGTGTTATAAATGGTCGGGATTTTCAAATCTAGTTTCTATAACTGGTCGGGATTTTGAAATCTAGTTTCTATAACTGGTCGGGATTTTCAATAACAGATTTTAAATCTGGTAGGGATTTTAAAATCCAGTTTCTATAACTGGTAGGGATTTTCAAATCCAGTTTCTATAACTGGTCGGGATTTTGAAATCCAGTTTCTATAACTGGTCGGGATTTTCAAATACAGTTTCTATAACTGGTCAAGATTTTCAAATCCAGTTTCTATAACTGGTCGGGATTTGCAACTCCAGCTTTTATAACTGGTCGGGATTTTCAAATCCAGTATCTATAACTGGTCGGAATTTTCAAATCTAGTGTCATAACTGGTCAGAATTTTTAAATCCAGTTTCTATAACTGGTCGGGATTTTCAAATCCAGTTTTATAACTGGTGAGGATTTTCAAATCCACTTTCTATAACTGGTCGGGATTTTCAAATCCAGTTTCTATAACTGGTCGGGATTTTGAAATCCAGTTTTTATAACTGGTCGGGATTTTCAAATACAGTTTCTATAGCTGGTCGGGATTTTCAAATCTAGTTTTATAACTGGTCAGGATTATCAAATCCAATTTCTATAACTAGTCGGGATTTTTAAATCTAGTTTTATAACTGGTTGGGATTTTCAAATCCAGATTTATAACTGGTCGGGAATTTCAAATCCAGTTTCTATAACAGGTCAGGATTTTCAAATCTAGTTTTATAATTGGTCGGGATTTTCAAATCCAGTGTTATAACTGATCAGGATTTTCAAATCCAGTTTCTATAACTGGTCGGGATTTTGAAATCCAGTTTTATAACTGGTCGGGATTTTCAAATCCAGTTTTTATAACTGGTCGGGATTTTCAAATCCAGTTTTTATAACTGGTCAGGATTTTCAAATCAAGTTTCTATAACTGGTCGGGATTTTCAAATCTAGTTGTTTTAACCGGTCGGGATTTTCAAATTCAGTGTTATAACTGGTCAGGATTTTGAAATCCAGTTTCTATAACTGGTCGAGATTTTCAAATCCAGTTTTATAACTGGTCAGGCTTTTCAAATCCAGTTTTTATAACTGGTCGGGATTTTCAAATCCAGTTTCTATAACTGGTCAGGATTTTCAAATCAAGTTTTTATAATTAATCGGGATTTTCAAATCCAGTTTTTATAACCGGTCGGGATTTTCAAATTCAGTGTTATAACTGGTCGGGATTTTGAAATCCAGTTTCTATAACTGGTCGGGATTTTGAAATCCAGTTTCTATAACTGGTCGGGATTTTGAAATCCAGTTTCTATAACTGGTCGGGATTTTTAAATCCAGTTTTATAACTGGTCGGGATTTTAAAATCCAGTTTTATAACTGGTCGGTATTTTCAAATCCATTTTCTATAACTGGTCGGGATTTTCAAATCTAGTTTTATAATTGGTCGGGATTTTCAAATCTAGTTTTATAATTGGTCGGGATTTTCAAATCCAGTGTTATAACTGATCAGGATTTTCAAATCCAGTTTCTATAACTGGTCGGGATTTCAAATCAAGTTTTATAACTGGTCGAGATTTTCAAATCCAGTTTTTATAACCGGTCGGGATTTTCAAATTCAGTGTTATAACTGGTCGGGATTTTCAAATCCAGTTTCTATAACTGGTCGGGATTTTGAAATCCAATTTCTATAACTGGTCGGGATTTTCAAATCCAGTGTTATAACTGATCAGGATTTTCAAATCCAGTTTCTATAACTTGTCAGGATTTTCAAATCCAGTTTCTATAACTGGTCGGGATTTTGAAATCGAGTTTCTATAACTGGTCGGGATTTTCAATTCCAGATTTTATAACTGGTCGGGATTTTCAAATCCAGTTTCTATAACTGGTAGGGATTTTCAAATCCAGTTTCTATAACTCGTCGGGATTTTGAAATCCAGTTTCTATAATTGGTCGGGATTTTCAAATACAGTTTCTATAACTGGTCGAGATTTTCAAATCCAGTTTCTATAACTGGTCGGGATTTGCAACTCCAGTTTTTATAACTGGTCGGGATTTTCAAATCCAGTTTCTATAACTGGTCGGGATTTGCAACTCCAGTTTTTATAACTGGTCGGGATTTTCAAATCCAGTATCTATAACTGGTCAGAATTTTCAAATCTAGTGTCATAACTGGTCGAGATTTTCAAATCCAGTTTCTATAACAGGTCGGGATTTGCAACTCCAGTTTTTATAACTGATCGAGATTTTCAAATCTAGTATCTATAACTGCTCGGAATTTTCAAATCTAGTGTCATAACTGGTCGGGATTTTAAAATCGAGTTTCTATAACTGGTCGGGATTTTCAATTTCAGATTTTATAACTGGTCGGGATTTTCAAATCCAGTTTCTATAACTGGTAGAGATTTTCAAATCCAGTTTCTATAACTGGTCGGGATTTTGAAATCCATTTTCTATAACTGGTCGGGATTTTCAAATACAGTTTCTATAACTGGTCGAGATTTTCAAATCCAGTTTCTATAACAGGTCGGGATTTTTAACTCCAGTTTTTATAACTGGTCGGGATTTTCAAATCCAGTATCTATAACTGGTCGGAATTTTCAAATCTAGTGTCATAACTGGTCGGAATTTTTAAATCTAGTTTCTATAACTGGTCAGGATTTTCAAATCCAGTTTTATAACTGGTCAGGATTTTCAAATCCAGTTTCAATAACTGGTCGGGATTTTCAAATCCAGTTTCTATAACTGGTCGGGATTTTGAAATCCAGTTTCTATAACTGGTCAAGATTTTCAAATACAGTTTCTATAATTGGTCGAGATTTTCAAATCCAGTTTATATAACTGGTCGGGATTTTCAACTCCAGTTTTTATAACTGGTCGGGATTTTCAAATCCAGTATCTATAACTGGTCAAAATTTTCAAATCTAGTGACATAACTAGTCGGAATTTTTAAATCCAGTTTCTATAACTGGGCGGGATTTTCAAATCCAGTTTTATAACTGGTCAGGATTTTCAAATCCAGTTTCTATAACTGGTCGGGATTTTCAAATCCATTTTCTATAACTGGTCGGGATTTTCAAATCTAGTTTTATAATTGGTCGGGATTTTCAAATCCACTGTTATAACTGATCAGGATTTTCAAATCCAGTTTCTATAACTGGTCGGGATTTCAAATCAAGTTTTATAACTGGTCGGGATTTTCAAATCCAGTTTTTATAACCGGTCGGGATTTTCAAATTCAGTGTTATAACTGGTCGGGATTTTCAAATCCAGTTTCTATAACTGGTCGGGATTTTGAAATCCAATTTCTATAACTGGTCGGGATTTGCAGCTCCAGTTTTTATAACTGGTCGGGATTTTCAAATCCAGTATCTATAACTGGTCGGAATTTTCAAATCTAGTGTCATAACTGGTCAGAATTTTTAAATCCAGTTTCTATAACTGGTCGGGATTTTCAAATCCAGTTTTATAACTGGTCAGGATTTTCAAATCCACTTTCTATAACTGGTCGGGATTTTCAAATCCAGTTTCTATAAATGGTCGAGATTTTGAAATCCAGTTTTTATAACTGGTCGGGATTTTCAAATACAGTTTCTATAACTGGTCGGGATTTTCAAATCTAGTTTTATAACTCGTCAGGATTTTCAAATCCAATTTCTATAACTAGTCGGGATTTTTAAATCTAGTTTTATAACTGGTTGGGATTTTCAAATCCAGATTTATAACTGGTCGGGATTTTCAAATCCAGTTTCTATAACAGGTCAGGATTTTCAAATCTAGTTTTATAATTGGTCGAGATTTTCAAATCCAGTGTTATAACTGATCAGGTTTTTCAAATCCAGTTTCTATAACTAGTCGGGATTTTCAAATCCAGTTTTATAATTGGTCGGGATTTTCAAATCCAGTTTTTATAACTGGTCGGGATTTTCAAATCCAGTTTCTATAACTGGTCGGGATTTTCAAATCTAGTTTTATAACTGGTCAGGATTTTCAAATCTAATTTCTATAACTGGTCGGGATTTTTAAATCTAGTTTTATAACTGGTTGGGATTTTCAAATCCAGATTTATAACTGGTCGGGATTTTCAAATCCAGTTTCTATAACAGGTCAGGATTTTCAAATCTAGTTTTATAATTGGTCCGGATTTTCAAATCCAGTGTTATAACTGATCAGGATTTTCAAATCCAGTTTCTATAACTGGTCGGGATTTTGAAATCCAGTTTTATAACTGGTCGGGATTTTCAAATCCAGTTTTTATAACTGGTCGGGATTTTCAAATCCAGTTTCTATAACTGGTCAGGATTTTCAAATCAAGTTTCTATAACTGGTCGGGATTTTCAAATCCAGTTGTTTTAACCGGTCGGGATTTTCAAATTCAGTGTTATAACTGGTCAGGATTTTGAAATCCAGTTTCTATAACTGGTCGGGATTTTCAAATCCAGTTTTATAACTGGTCAGGCTTTTCAAATCCAGTTTTTATAACTGGTCGGGATTTTCAAATCCAGTTTCTATAACTGGTCAGGATTTTCAAATCAAGTTTTTATAATTAATCGGGATTTTCAAATCCAGTTTTTATAACCGGTCGGGATTTTCAAATTCAGTGTTATAACTGGTCGGGATTTTCAAATCCAGTTTCTATAACTGGTCGGGATTTTGAAATCCAGTTTCTATAACTGGTCGGGATTTTTAAATCCAGTTTTATAACTGGTCGGGATTTTAAAATCCAGTTTTATAACTGGTCGGTATTTTCAAATCCATTTTCTATAACTGGTCGGGATTTTCAAATCTAGTTTTATAATTGGTCGGGATTTTCAAATCCAGTGTTATAACTGATCAGGATTTTCAAATCCAGTTTCTATAACTGGTCGGGATTTCAAATCAAGTTTTATAACTGGTTGAGATTTTCAAATCCAGTTTTTATAACCGGTCGGGATTTTCAAATTCAGTGTTATAACTGGTCGAGATTTTCAAATCCAGTTTCTATAACTGGTCGGGATTTTGAAATCCAATTTCTATAACTGTTCGGGATATTCAAATTCAGTGTTATAACTGATCAGGATTTTCAAATCCAGTTTCTATAACTGGTCAGGATTTTCAAATCAAGTTTCTATAACTGGTCGGGATTTTCAAATCCAGTTTTTATAACCGGTCGGGATTTTCAAACTCAGTGTTATAAATGGTCGGGATTTTCAAATCTAGTTTCTATAACTGGTCGGGATTTTGAAATCGAGTTTCTATAACTGGTCGGGATTTTCAATTCCAGATTTTATAACTGGTCGGGATTTTCAAATCCAGTTTCTATAACTGGTAGGGATTTTCAAATCCAGTTTCTATAACTCGTCGGGATTTTGAAATCCAGTTTCTATAACTAGTCGGGATTTTCAAATACAGTTTCTATAACTGGTCAAGATTTTCAAATCCAGTTTCTATAACAGGTCGGGATTTGCAACTCCAGTTTTTATAACTGGTCGAGATTTTCAAATCCAGTATCTATAACTGCTCAGAATTTTCAAATCTAGTGTCATAACTGGTCGGGATTTTAAAATCGAGTTTCTATAACTGGTCGGGATTTTCAATTCCAATTTTATAACTGGTCAGGATTTTCAAATCCAGTTTCTATAACTGGTAGGGATTTTCAAATCCAGTTTCTATAACTGGTCGGGATTTTGAAATCCAGTTTCTATAACTGGTCGGGATTTTCAAATACAGTTTCTATAACTGGTCGATATTTTCAAATCCAGTTTTATAACTGGTCGGGATTTTCAACTCCAGTTTTTATAACTGGTCGGGATTTTCAAATCCAGTATATATAACTGGTCGGAATTTTCAAATCTAGTGTCATAACTGGTCGGAATTTTTAAATCTAGTTTCTATAACTGGTCGGGATTTTCAAATCCAGTTTTATAACTAGTCAGGATTTTCAAATCCATTTTCTATAACTGGTCGGAATTTTCAAATCCAGTTTCTATAACTGGTCGGGATTTTGAAATCCAGTTTCTATAACTGATCAGGATTTTCAAATACAGTTTCTATAACTGGTCGAGATTTTCAAATCCAGTTTCTATAACTGGTCGGGATTTTCACCTCCAGTTTTTATAACTGGTCGGGATTTTCAAATCCAGTATCTATAACTGGTCGAAATTTTTAAATCTAGTGTCATAACTAGTCAGAATTTTTAAATCCAGTTTCTATAACTGGTCGGGATTTTCAAATCCAGTTTTATAACTGGTCAGGATTTTCAAATCCAGTTTCTATAACTGGTCGGGATTTTCAAATCCAGTTGTTTTAACCGGTCGGGATTTTCAAATTCAGTGCTATAACTGGTCGGGATTTTGAAATCCAGTTTCTATAACTGGTCGGGATTTTCAAATCCAGTTTTATAACTGGTCAGGCTTTTCAAATCCAGTTTTTATAACTGGTCGGGATTTTCAAATCCAGTTTCTATAACTGGTCAGGATTTTCAAATCCAGTTTTTATAATTAATCGGGATTTTCAAATCCAGTTTTTATAACCGGTCGGGATTTTCAAATTCAGTGTTATAACTAGTCGGGATTTTCAAATCCAGTTTCTATAACTGGTCGGGATTTTGAAATCCAGTTTCTATAACTGGTCAGGATTTTTAAATCCAGTTTTATAACTGGTCGGGATTTTCAAATCCAGTTTTATAACTGGTCGGGATTTTCAAATCCAGTTTTATAACTGGTCGGGATTTTCAAATCCATTTTCTATAACTGGTCGGGATTTTCAAATCTAGTTTTATAATTGGTCGGGATTTTCAAATCCAGTGTTATAACTGATCAGGATTTTCAAATCCAGTTTCTATAACTGGTCGGGATTTCAAATCAAGTTTTATAACTGGTCGGGATTTTCAAATCCAGTTTTTATAACCGGTCGGGATTTTCAAATTCAGTGTTATAACTAGTCGGGATTTTCAAATCCAGTTTCTATAACTGGTCGGGATTTTGAAATCCAGTTTCTATAACTGGTCGGGATTTTCAAATTCAGTGTTATAACTGATCAGGATTTTCAAATCCAGTTTCTATAACTGGTCAGGATTTTCAAATCAAGTTTCTATAACTGCTCGGAATTTTCAAATCTAGTGTCATAACTGGTCGGGATTTTAAAATCGAGTTTCTATAACTGGTCGGGATTTTCAATTCCAGATTTTATAACTGGTCGGGATTTTCAAATCCAGTTTCTATAACTGGTAGAGATTTTCAAATCCAGTTTCTATAACTGGTCGGGATTTTGAAATCCATTTTCTATAACTGGTCGGGATTTTCAAATACAGTTTCTATAACTGGTCGAGATTTTCAAATCCAGTTTCTATAACAGGTCGGGATTTTTAACTCCAGTTTTTATAACTGGTCGGGATTTTCAAATCCAGTATCTATAACTGGTCGGAATTTTCAAATCTAGTGTCATAACTGGTCGGAATTTTTAAATCTAGTTTCTATAACTGGTCAGGATTTTCAAATCCAGTTTTATAACTGGTCAGGATTTTCAAATCCAGTTTCTATAACTGGTCGGGATTTTCAAATCCAGTTTCTATAACTGGTCGGGATTTTGAAATCCAGTTTCTATAACTGGTCAAGATTTTCAAATACAGTTTCTATAATTGGTCGAGATTTTCAAATCCAGTTTATATAACTGGTCGGGATTTTCAACTCCAGTTTTTATAACTGGTCGGGATTTTCAAATCCAGTATCTATAACTGGTCAAAATTTTTAAATCTAGTGACATAACTAGTCGGAATTTTTAAATCCAGTTTCTATAACTGGTCGGGATTTTCAAATCCAGTTTTATAACTGGTCAGGATTTTCAAATCCAGTTTCTATAACTGGTCGGGATTTTCAAATCCATTTTCTATAACTGGTCGGGATTTTCAAATCTAGTTTTATAATTGGTCGGGATTTTCAAATCCAGTGTTATAACTGATCAGGATTTTCAAATCCAGTATCTATAACTGGTCGGGATTTCAAATCAAGTTTTATAACTGGTCGGGATTTTCAAATCCAGTTTTTATAACCGGTCGGGATTTTCAAATTCAGTGTTATAACTAGTCGGGATTTTCAAATCCAGTTTCTATAACTGGTCGGGATTTTGAAATCCAGTTTCTATAACTGGTCGGGATTTTCAAATTCAGTGTTATAACTGATCAGGATTTTCAAATCCAGTTTCTATAACTGGTCAGGATTTTCAAATCAAGTTTCTATAACTGGTCGGGATTTTCAAATCCAGTTTTTATAACCGATCGGGATTTTCAAACTGAGTGTTAAAACTGGTCGGGATTTTCAAATCTAGTTTCTATAACTGGTCGGGATTTTGAAATCGAGTTTCTATAACTGGTCGGGATTTTCAATTCCAGATTTTATTACTGGTCGGGATTTTCAAATCTAGTTTCTATAACTGGTAGGGATTTTCAAATCCAGTTTCTATAACTCGTCGGGATTTTGAAATCCAGTTTCTATAACTGGTCGGGATTTTCAAATACAGTTTCTATAACTGGTCGAGATTTTCAAATCCAGTTTCTATAACTGGTCGGGATTTGCAACTCCAGTTTCTATAACTGGTCGGGATTTTCAAATCCAGTTGTTTTAACCGGTCGGGATTTTCAAATTCAGTGTTATAACTGGTCGGAATTTTTAAATCCAGTTTCTATAACTGGTCGAGATTTCCAAATTCAGTTTTATAACTGGTCAGGATTTTCAAATCCAGTTTCTATAACTGGTCAGGATTTTCAAATCCAGTTTCTATAACTGGTCGGGATTTTGAAATCCAGTTTCTATAACTGGTCAGGATTTTAAAATACAGTTTCTATAACTGGTCAGGATTTTCAAATCCATTTTCTATAACTGGTCGGGATTTTCAAATCTAGTTTTATAATTGGTCGGGATTTTCAAATCCAGTGTTATAACTGATCAGGATTTTCAAATCCAGTTTCTATAACTGGTCGGGATTTCAAATCCAGTTTTATAACTGGTCGGGATTTTCAAATCCAGTTTCTATAACTGGTCGGGATTTTTAAATCCAGTTTTATAACTGGTCGGGATTTTCAAATCCAGTTTTATAACTGGTCGGGATTTTCAAATCCAGTTTCTATAACTAGTCGGGATTTTCAAATCTAGTTTTATAATTAATCGGGATTTTCAAATCTAGTGTTATAACTGATCAGGATTTTCAAATCTAGTTTCTATAACTGGTCGGGATTTTCAAATCCAGTTTTATAACTGGTCGGGATTTTCAAATCTAGTTTTTGTAACTGGTCGGGATTTTCAAAATTCAGTTTTTACAACTGGCCGGGATTTTCAAATCCAGTTTCTATAACTGGTCGGGATTTTCAAATCCAGTTTTATAACTGGTCGGGATTTTCAAATCCAATTTCTATAACTGGTCGGGATTTTTAAATCTAGTTTTATAACTGGTTGGGATTTTCAAATCCAGATTTATAATTGGTCGGGATTTTCAAATCCAGTTTCTATAACAGGTCAGGATTTTCAAATCTAGTTTTATAATTGGTCGGGATTTTCAAATCCAGTGTTATAACTGATCAGGATTTTCAAATCCAGTTTCTATAACCGGTCAGGATTTTCAAATCCAGTTTTATAACTGGTCGGGATTTTCAAATCCAGTTTTTATAACTGGTCGGGATTTTCAAATCCAGTTTCTATAACTGGTCAGGATTTTCAAATCAAGTTTCTATAACTGGTCGGGATTTTCAAATCCAGTTTTTATAACCGGTCGGGATTTTCAAATTCAGTCTTATAACTGGTTGGGATTTTCAAATCCAGTTTCTATAACTGGTCGGGATTTTGAAATCCAGTTTCTATAACTGGTCGGGATTTTTAAATCCAGTTTTATAACTGGTCGGGATTTTCAAATCTAGTTTTATAATTGGTCGGGATTTTCAAATCCAGTGTTATAACGGATCAGGATTTTCAAATCCAGTTTCTATAACTGGTCGGGATTTTCAAATCCAGTTTTATAACTGGTCGGGATTTTCATATCCAGTTTTTATAACCGGTCGGGATTTTGAAATCTAGTTTCTATAACTGGTCGGGATTTTCAAATCCAGTTTCTATAACTGGTCGGGATTTTGAAATCTAGTTTCTATAACTGGTCGGGATTTTCAAATCCAGTGTTATAACTGATAAGGATTTTCAAATCCAGTTTCTATAACAGGTCGGAATTTTCAAATCCAGTTTTATAACTGGTCGGGATTTTCAAATCCAGTTTTTATAACTGGTCGGGAATTTCAAATCCAGTTTCTATAACTGGTCAGGATTTTCAAATCAAGTTTCTATAACTGGTCGGGATTTTCAAATCCAGTTTTTATAACTGGTCGGGATTTTCAAACTCAGTGTTATAACTGGTCGGGATTTTCAAATCTAGTTTCTATAACTGGTCGGGATTTTGAAATCTAGTTTCTATAACTGGTCGGGATTTTCAATTCCAGATTTTAAATCTGGTCGGGATTTTCAAATCCAGTTTCTATAACTGGTAGGGATTTTCAAATCCAGTTTCTATAACTGGTCGGGATTTTGAAATCCAGTTTCTATAACTGGTCGGGATTTTCAAATCCAGTTGTTTTAACCGGTCGGGATTTTCAAATTCAGTGTTATAACTGGTCGGGATTTTGAAATCCAGTTTCTATAACTGGTCGGGATTTTCAAATCCAGTTTTATAACTGGTCAGGCTTTTCAAATCCAGTTTTTATAACTGGTCGGGATTTTCAAATCCAGTTTCTATAACTGGTCAGGATTTTCAAATCAAGTTTTTATAATTAATCGGGATTTTCAAATCCAGTTTTTATAACCGGTCGGGATTTTTAAATTCAGTGTTATAACTAGTCGGGATTTTCAAATCCAGTTTCTATAACTGGTCGGGATTTTGAAATCCAGTTTCTATAACTAGTCGGGATTTTTAAATCCAGTTTTATACCTGGTCGGGATTTTCAAATCCAGTTTTATAACTGGTCGGGATTTTCAAATCCATTTTCTATAACTGGTCGGGATTTTCAAATCTAGTTTTATAATTGGTCGGGATTTTCAAATCCAGTGTTATAACTGATCCGGATTTTCAAATCCAGTTTCTATAACTGGTCGGGATTTCAAATCAAGTTTTATAACTGGTCGGGATTTTCAAATCCAGTTTTTATAACCTGTCGGGATTTTCAAATTCAGTGTTATAACTGGTCGGGATTTTCAAATCCAGTTTCTATAACTGGTCGGGATTTTGAAATCCAATTTCTATAACTGGTCGGGATTTTCAAATCCAGTGTTATAACTGATCAGGATTTTCAAATCCAGTTTCTATAACTGGTCAGGATTTTCAAATCAAGTTTCTATAACTGGTCGGGATTTTCAAATCCAGTTTTTATAACCGGTCGAGATTTTCAAACTCAGTGTTATAACTGGTCGGGATTTTCAAATCTAGTTTCTATAACTGGTCGGGATTTTGAAATCGAGTTTCTATAACTGGTCGGGATTTTCAATTCCTGATTTTATAACTGGTCGGGATTTTCAAATCCAGTTTCTATAACTGGTAGGGATTTTCAAATCCAGTTTCTATAACTCGTCGGGATTTTGAAATCCAGTTTTATAACTGGTCGGGATTTTCAAATACAGTTTTTATAACTGGTCGAGATTTTCAAATCCAGTTTCTATAACTGGTCGGGATTTGCAACTCTAGTTTTTATAACTGGTCGGGATTTTCAAATCCAGTATCTATAACTGGTCGGAATTTTCAAATCTAGTGTCATAACTGGTCGGAATTTTTAAATCCAGTTTCTATAACTGGTCGGGATTTCCAAATTCAGTTTTATAACTGGTCAGGATTTTCAAATCCATTTTCTATAACTGGTCGGGATTTTCAAATCTAGTTTTATAATTGGTCCGGATTTTCAAATCCAGTGTTATAACTGATCAGGATTTTCAAATTCAGTTTCTATAACTGGTCGGGATTTCAAATCCAGTTTTATAACTGGTCGAGATTTTCAAATCCAGTTTCTATAACTGGTCCGGATTTTTAAATCCAGTTTTATAACTGGTCCGGATTTTCAAATCCAGTTTTATAACTGGTCGGGATTTTCAAATCCAGTTTCTATAACTGGTCGGGATTTTCAAATCCAGTTTTATAATTAATCGGGATTTTCAAATCTAGTGTTATAACTGATCAGGATTTTCAAATCTAGTTTCTATAACTGGTCGGGATTTTGAAATCCAGTTTTATAACTGGTCGGGATTTTCAAATCTAGTTTTTGTAACTGGTCGGGATTTTCAAAATTCAGTTTTTACAACTGGCCGGGATTTTCAAATCCAGTTTCTATAACTGGTCGGGATTTTCAAATCCAGTTTTATAACTGGTCGGGATTTTCAAATCCAATTTCTATAACTGGTCGGGATTTTTAAATCTAGTTTTATAACTGGTTGGGATTTTCAAATCCAGATTTATAATTGGTTGGGATTTTCAAATCCAGTTTCTATAAAAGGTCAGGATTTTCAAATCTAGTTTTATAATTGGTCGGGATTTTCAAATCCAGTGTTATAACTGATCAGGATTTTCAAATCCAGTTTCTATAACTAGTCGGGATTTTCAAATCCAGTTTTATAACTGGTCGGGAATTTCAAATCCAGTTTTTATAACTGGTCGGGATTTTCAAATCCAGTTTCTATAACTGGTCAGGATTTTCAAATCAAGTTTATATAACTGGTCGGGATTTTCAAATCCAGTTTTTATAATCGGTCGGGATTTTCAAATTCAGTGTTATAACTGGTTGGGATTTTCAAATCCAGTTTCTATAACTGGTCGGGATTTTGAAATCCAGTTTCTATAACTGGTCGGGATTTTTAAATCCAGTTTTATAACTGGTCGGGATTTTCAAATCCAGTTTTAAAACTGGTCGGGATTTTCAAATCCATTTTCTATAACTGGTCGGGATTTTCAAATCTAGTTTTATAATTGGTCGGGATTTTCAAATTCAGTGTTATAACTGATCAGGATTTTCAAATCCAATTTCTATAACTGGTCGGGATTTTCAAATCCAGTTTTATAACTGGTCGGGATTTTCATATCCAGTTTTTATAACCGGTCGGGATTTTGAAATCCAGTTTCTATAACTGGTCGGGATTTTCAAATCCAGTTTCTATAACTGGTCGGGATTTTGAAATCCAGTTTCTATAACTGGTCGGGATTTTCAAATCCAGTGTTATAACTGATCAGGATTTTCAAATCCAGTTTCTATAACTGGTCGGAATTTTCAAATCCAGTTTTATAACTGGTCGGGATTTTCAAATCCAGTTTTTATAACTGGTCGGGATTTTCAAATCCAGTTTCTATAACTGGTCAGGATTTTCAAATCAAGTTTCTATAACTGGTCGGGATTTTCAAATCCAGTTTTTATAACTGGTCGGGATTTTCAAACTCAGTGTTATAACTGGTCGGGATTTTCAAATCTAGTTTCTATAACTGGTCGGGATTTTGAAATCTAGTTTTTATAACTGGTCGGGATTTTCAATTCCAGATTTTAAATCTGGTCAGGATTTTCAAATCCAGTTTCTATAACTGGTAGGGATTTTCAAATCCAGTTTCTATAACTGGTCGGGATTTTGAAATCCAGTTTCTATAACTGGTCGGGATTTTCAAATACAGTTTCTATAACTGGTCAAGATTTTCAAATCCAGTTTCTATAAGTGGTCGGGATTTGCAACTCCAGTTTTTATAACTGGTCGGGATTTTCAAATCCAGTATCTATAACTGGTCAGAATTTTCAAATCTAATGTCATAACTGGTCATAATTTTTAAATCCAGTTTCTATAACTGGTCGGGATTTTCAAATCCAGTTTTATAACTGGTCAGGATTTTCAAATCCACTTTCTATAACTGGTCGGGATTTTCAAATCCAGTTTCTATAACTGGTCGGGATTTTGAAATCCAGTTTTTATAACTGGTCGGGATTTTCAAATACAGTTTCTATAACTGGTCGGGATTTTCAAATCTAGTTTTATAACTGGTCAGGATTTTCAAATCCAATTTCTATAACTAGTTGGGATTTTTAAATCTACTTTTATAACTGGTTGGGATTTTCAAATCCAGATTTATAACTGGTCGGGATTTTCGAATCCAGTTTCTATAACAGGTCAGGATTTTCAAATCTAGTTTTATAATTGGTCAAGATTTTCAAATCCAGTGTTATAACTGATCAGGTTTTTCAAATCCAGTTTCTATAACTAGTCGGGATTTTTAAATCCAGTTTTATAACTGGTCGGGATTTTCAAATCCAGTTTTTATAACTGGTCGGGATTTTCAAATCCAGTTTCTATAACTGGTCGGGATTTTCAAATCTAGTTTTATAATTGGTCAGGATTTTCAAATCTAGTTTCTATAACTGTTCGAAATTTTCAAATCCAGTGTCATAAGTAGTCGGGATTTTCAAACTCAGTGTTATAACTGGTCGGGATTTTCAAATCCAGTTTCTATAACTGGTCGGGATTTTGAAATCTAGTTTCTATAACTGGTCGGGATTTTCAAATCCAGTGTTATAACTGATAAGGATTTTCAAATCCAGTTTCTATAACTGGTCGGAATTTTCAAATCCAGTTTTATAACTGGTCGAGATTTTCAAATCCAGTTTTTATAAGTGGTCGGGATTTTCAAATCCAGTTTCTATAACTGGTCAGGATTTTCAAATCAAGTTTCTATAACTGGTCGGGATTTTCAAATCCAGTTTTTATAACTGGTCGGGATTTTCAAACTCAGTGTTATAACTGGTCGGGATTTTCAAATCTAGTTTCTATAACTGGTCGGGATTTTGAAATCTAGTTTCTATAACTGGTCGGGATTTTCAATTCCAGATTTTAAATCTGGTCGGGATTTTCAAATCCAGTTTCTATAACTGGTAGGGATTTTCAAATCCAGTTTCTATAACTGGTCGGGATTTTGAAATCCAATTTCTATAACTGGTCGGGATTTTCAAATCCAGTTGTTTTAACCGGTCGGGATTTTCAAATTCAGTGTTATAACTGGTCGGGATTTTGAAATCCAGTTTCTATAACTGGTCGGGATTTTCAAATCCAGTTTTATAACTGGTCAGGCTTTTCAAATCCAGTTTTTATAACTGGTCGGGATTTTCAAATCCAGTTTCTATAACTGGTCAGGATTTTCAAATCAAGTTTTTATAATTAATCGGGATTTTCAAATCCAGTTTTTATAACCGGTCGGGATTTTTAAATTCAGTGTTATAACTAGTCGGGATTTTCAAATCCAGTTTCTATAACTGGTCGGGATTTTGAAATCCAGTTTCTATAACTAGTCGGGATTTTTAAATCCAGTTTTATAACTGGTCGAGATTTTCAAATCCAGTTTTATAACTGGTCGGGATTTTCAAATCCATTTTCTATAACTGGTCGGCATTTTCAAATCTAGTTTTATAATTGGTCGGGATTTTCAAATCCAGTGTTATAACTGATCAGGATTTTCAAATCCAGTTTCTATAACTGGTCGGGATTTCAAATCAAGTTTTATAACTGGTCGGGATTTTCAAATCTAGTTTTTATAACCTGTCGGGATTTTCAAATTCAGTGTTATAACTGGTCGGGATTTTCAAATCCAGTTTCTATAACTGGTCGGGATTTTGAAATCCAATTTCTATAACTGGTCGGGATTTTCAAATCCAGTGTTATAACTGATCAGGATTTTCAAATCCAGTTTCTATAACTGGTCAGGATTTTCAAATCAAGTTTCTATAACTGGTCGGGATTTTCAAATCCAGTTTTTATAACCGGTCAAGATTTTCAAACTCAGTGTTATAACTGGTCGGGATTTTCAAATCTAGTTTCTATAACTGGTCGGGATTTTGAAATCGAGTTTCTATAACTGGTCGGGATTTTCAATTCCTGATTTTATAACTGGTCGGGATTTTCAAATCCAGTTTCTATAACTGGTAGGGATTTTCAAATCCAGTTTCTATAACTCGTCGGGATTTTGAAATCCAGTTTTATAACTGGTCGGGATTTTCAAATACAGTTTTTATAACTGGTCGAGATTTTCAAATCCAGTTTCTATAATTGGTCGGGATTTGCAACTCTAGTTTTTATAACTGGTCGGGATTTTCAAATCCAGTATCTATAACTGGACGGAATTTTCAAATCTAGTGTCATAACTGGTCGGAATTTTTAAATCCAGTTTCTATAACTGGTCGGGATTTCCAAATTCAGTTTTATAACTGGTCAGGATTTTCAAATCCATTTTCTATAACTGGTCGGGATTTTCAAATCTAGTCTTATAATTGGTCCGGATTTTCAAATCCAGTGTTATAACTGATCAGGATTTTCAAATCCAGTTTCTATAACTGGTCGGGATTTCAAATCCAGTTTTATAACTGGTCGAGATTTTCAAATCCAGTTTCTATAACTGGTCCGGATTTTTAAATCCAGTTTTATAACTGGTCGGGATTTTCAAATCCAGTTTTATAACTGGTCGGGATTTTCAAATCCAGTTTCTATAACTGGTCGGGATTTTCAAATCCAGTTTTATAATTAATCGGGATTTTCAAATCTAGTGTTATAACTGATCAGGATTTTCAAATCTAGTTTCTATAACTGGTCGGGATTTTCAAATCCAGTTTTATAACTGGTCGGGATTTTCAAATCTAGTTTTTGTAACTGGTCGGGATTTTCAAAATTCAGTTTTTACAACTGGCCGGGATTTTCAAATCCAGTTTCTATAACTGGTCGGGATTTTCAAATCCAGTTTTATAACTGGTCGGGATTTTCAAATCCAATTTCTATAACTGGTCGGGATTTTTAAATCTAGTTTTATAACTGGTTGGGATTTTCAAATCCAGATTTATAATTGGTCGGGATTTTCAAATCCAGTTTCTATAAAAGGTCAGGATTTTCAAATCTAGTTTTATAATTGGTCGGGATTTTCAAATCCAGTGTTATAACTGATCAGGATTTTCAAATCCAGTTTCTATAACTAGTCGGGATTTTCAAATCCAGTTTTATAACTGGTCGGGATTTTCAAATCCAGTTTTTATAACTGGTCGGGATTTTCAAATCCAGTTTCTATAACTGGTCGGGATTTTCAAATCCAGTTTCTATAACTGGTCAGGATTTTCAAATCAAGTTTATATAACTGGTCGGGATTTTCAAATCCAGTTTTTATAATCGGTCGGGATTTTCAAATTCAGTGTTATAACTGGTTGGGATTTTCAAATCCAGTTTCTATAACTGGTCGGGATTTTGAAATCCAGTTTCTATAACTGGTCGGGATTTTTAAATCCAGTTTTATAACTGGTCGGGATTTTCAAATCCAGTTTTAAAACTGGTCGGGATTTTCAAATCCATTTTCTATAACTGGTCGGGATTTTCAAATCTAGTTTTATAATTGGTCGGGATTTTCAAATTCAGTGTTATAACTGATCAGGATTTTCAAATCCAATTTCTATAACTGGTCGGGATTTTCAAATCCAGTTTTATAACTGGTCGGGATTTTCATATCCAGTTTTTATAACCGGTCGGGATTTTGAAATCCAGTTTCTATAACTGGTCGGGATTTTCAAATCCAGTTTCTATAACTGGTCGGGATTTTGAAATCCAGTTTCTATAACTGGTCGGGATTTTCAAATCCAGTGTTATAACTGATCAGGATTTTCAAATCCAGTTTCTATAACTGGTCGGAATTTTCAAATCCAGTTTTATAACTGGTCGGGATTTTCAAATCCAGTTTTTATAATTGGTCGGGATTTTCAAATCCAGTTTCTATAACTGGTCAGGATTTTCAAATCAAGTTTCTATAACTGGTCGGGATTTTCAAATCCAGTTTTTATAACTGGTCGGGATTTTCAAACTCAGTGTTATAACTGGTCGGGATTTTCAAATCTAGTTTCTATAACTGGTCGGGATTTTGAAATCTAGTTTTTATAACTGGTCGGGATTTTCAATTCCAGATTTTAAATCTGGTCGGGATTTTCAAATCCAGTTTCTATAACTGGTAGGGATTTTCAAATCCAGTTTCTATAACTGGTCGGGATTTTGAAATCCAGTTTCTATAACTGGTCGGGATTTTCAAATACAGTTTCTATAACTGGTCAAGATTTTCAAATCCAGTTTCTATAACTGGTCGGGATTTGCAACTCCAGTTTTTATAACTGGTCGGGATTTTCAAATCCAGTATCTATAACTGGTCAGAATTTTCAAATCTAGTGTCATAACTGGTCATAATTTTTAAATCCAGTTTCTATAACTGGTCGGGATTTTCAAATCCAGTTTTATAACTGGTCAGGATTTTCAAATCCACTTTCTATAACTGGTCGGGATTTTCAAATCCAGTTTCTATAACTGGTCGGGATTTTGAAATCCAGTTTTTATAACTGGTCGGGATTTTCAAATACAGTTTCTATAACTGGTCGGGATTTTCAAATCTAGTTTTATAACTGGTCAGGATTTTCAAATCCAATTTCTATAACTAGTTGGGATTTTTAAATCTAGTTTTATAACTGGTTGGGATTTTCAAATCCAGATTTATAACTGGTCGGGATTTTCAAATCCAATTTCTATAACTGGTCGGGATTTTTAAATCTAGTTTTATAACTGGTTGGGATTTTCAAATCCAGATTTATAATTGGTCGGGATTTTCAAATCCAGTTTCTATAACAGGTCAGGATTTTCAAATCTAGTTTTATATCTGGTCGGGATTTTCAAATCCAGTGTTATAACTGATCAGGATTTTCAAATCCAGTTTCTATAACTAGTCGGGATTTTCAAATCCAGTTTTATAACTGGTCGGGATTTTCAAATCCAGTTTTTATAACTGGTCGGGATTTTCAAATCCAGTTTCTATAACTGGTCAGGATTTTCAAATCAAGTTTATATAACTGGTCGGGATTTTCAAATCCAGTTTTTATAACCGGTCGGGATTTTCAAATTCAGTGTTATAACTGGTTGGGATTTTCAAATCCAATTTCTATAACTGGTCGGGATTTTGAAATCCAGTTTCTATAACTGGTCGGGATTTTTAAATCCAGTTTTATAACTGGTCGGGATTTTCAAATCCAGTTTTAAAACTGGTCGGGATTTTCAAATCCATTTTCTATAACTGGTCGGGATTTTAAAATCTAGTTTTATAATTGGTCGGGATTTTCAAATCCAGTGTTATAACTGATCAGGATTTTCAAATCCAATTTCTATAACTGGTCGGGATTTTCAAATCCAGTTTCTATAACTGGTCGGGATTTTGAAATCCAGTTTTTATAACTGGTCGGGATTTTCAAATACAGTTTCTATAACTGGTCGGGATTTTCAAATCTAGTTTTATAACTGGTCAGGATTTTCAAATCCAATTTCTATAACTAGTTGGGATTTTTAAATCTAGTTTTATAACTGGTTGGGATTTTCAAATCCAGATTTATAACTGGTCGGGATTTTCAAATCCAGTTTCTATAACAGGTCAGGATTTTCAAATCTAGTTTTATAATTGGTCAAGATTTTCAAATCCAGTGTTATAACTGATCAGGTTTTTCAAATCCAGTTTCTATAACTAGTCGGGATTTTTAAATCCAGTTTTATAACTGGTCTGGATTTTCAAATCCAGTTTTTATAACTGGTCGGGATTTTCAAATCCAGTTTCTATAACTGGTCGGGATTTTCAAATCTAGTTTTATAATTGGTCAGGATTTTCAAATCTAGTTTCTATAACTGGTCGAAATTTTCAAATCCAGTGTCATAAGTAGTCGGGATTTTCAAACTCAGTGTTATAACTGGTCGGGCTTTTCAAATCCAGTTTCTATAAATGGTCGGGATTTTGAAATCTAGTTTCTATAACTGGTCGGGATTTTCAAATCCAGTGTTATAACTGATAAGGATTTTCAAATCCAGTTTCTATAACTGGTCGGAATTTTCAAATCCAGTTTTATAACTGGTCGGGATTTTCAAATCCAGTTTTTATAACTGGTCGGGATTTTCAAATCCAGTTTCTATAACTGGTCAGGATTTTCAAATCAAGTTTCTATAACTGGTCGGGATTTTCAAATCCAGTTTTATAACTGGTCGGGATTTTCAAATCCAGTTTTTATAACTGGTCGGGATTTTCAAATCCAGTTTCTATAACTGGTCAGGATTTTCAAATCAAGTTTATATAACTGGTCGGGATTTTCAAATCCAGTTTTTATAATCGGTCGGGATTTTCAAATTCAGTGTTATAACTGGTTGGGATTTTCAAATCCAGTTTCTATAACTGGTCGGGATTTTGAAATCCAGTTTCTATAACTGGTCGGGATTTTTAAGTCCAGTTTTATAACTGGTCGGGATTTTCAAATCCAGTTTTAAAACTGGTCGGGATTTTCAAATCCATTTTCTATAACTGGTCGGGATTTTCAAATCTAGTTTTATAATTGGTCGGGATTTTCAAATTCAGTGTTATAACTGATCAGGATTTTCAAATCCAATTTCTATAACTGGTCGGGATTTTCAAATCCAGTTTTATAACTGGTTGGGATTTTCATATCCAGTTTTTATAACCGGTCGGGATTTTGAAATCCAGTTTCTATAACTGATCGGGATTTTCAAATCCAGTTTCTATAACTGGTCGGGATTTTGAAATCCAGTTTCTATAACTGGTCGGGATTTTCAAATCCAGTGTTATAACTGATCAGGATTTTCAAATCCAGTTTCTATAACTGGTCGGAATTTTCAAATCCAGTTTTATAACTGGTCGGGATTTTCAAATCCAGTTTTTATAACTGGTCGGGATTTTCAAATCCAGTTTCTATAACTGGTCAGGATTTTCAAATCAAGTTTCTATAACTGGTCGGGATTTTCAAATCCAGTTTTTATAACTGGTCGGGATTTTCAAACTCAGTGTTATAACTGGTCGGGATTTTCAAATCTAGTTTCTATAACTGGTCGGGATTTTGAAATCTAGTTTTTATAACTGGTCGGGATTTTCAATTCCAGATTTTAAATCTGGTCGGGATTTTCAAATCCAGTTTCTATAACTGGTAGGGATTTTCAAATCCAGTTTCTATAACTGGTCGGGATTTTGAAATCCAGTTTCTATAACTGGTCGGGATTTTCAAATACAGTTTCTATAACTGGTCAAGATTTTCAAATCCAGTTTCTATAACTGGTCGGGATTTGCAACTCCAGTTTTTATAACTGGTCGGGATTTTCAAATCCAGTATCTATAACTGGTCAGAATTTTTAAATCTAGTGTCATAACTGGTCATAATTTTTAAATCCAGTTTCTATAACTGGTCGGGATTTTCAAATCCAGTTTTATAACTGGTCAGGATTTTCAAATCCACTTTCTATAACTGGTCGGGATTTTCAAATCCAGTTTCTATAACTGGTCGGGATTTTGAAATCCAGTTTTTATAACTGGTCGGGATTTTCAAATACAGTTTCTATAACTGGTCGGGATTTTCAAATCTAGTTTTATAACTGGTCAGGATTTTCAAATCCAATTTCTATAACTAGTTGGGATTTTTAAATCTAGTTTTATAACTGGTTGGGATTTTCAAATCCAGATTTATAACTGGTCGGGATTTTCAAATCCAGTTTCTATAACAGGTCAGGATTTTCAAATCTAGTTTTATAATTGGTCAAGATTTTCAAATCCAGTGTTATAACTGATCAGGTTTTTCAAATCCAGTTTCTATAACTAGTCGGGATTTTTAAATCCAGTTTTATAACTGGTCGGGATTTTCAAATCCAGTTTTTATAACTGGTCGGGATTTTCAAATCCAGTTTCTATAACTGGTCGGGATTTTCAAATCTAGTTTTATAATTGGTCAGGATTTTCAAATCTAGTTTCTATAACTGGTCGAAATTTTCAAATCCAGTTTCTATAACTAGTCGGGATTTTTAAATCCAGTTTTATAACTGGTCGGGATTTTCAAATCCAGTTTTATAACTGGTCGGGATTTTCAAATCCATTTTCTATAACTGGTCGGGATTTTCAAATCCAGTGTTATAACTGATAAGGATTTTCAAATCCAGTTTCTATAACTGGTCGGAATTTTCAAATCCAGTTTTATAACTGGTCGGGATTTTCAAATCCAGTTTTTATAACTGGTCGGGATTTTCAAATCCAGTTTCTATAACTGGTCAGGATTTTCAAATCAAGTTTCTATAACTGGTCGGGATTTTCAAATCCAGTTTTTATAACAGGTCGGGATTTTCAAACTCAGTGTTATAACTGGTCGGGATTTTCAAATCTAGTTTCTATAACTGGTCGGGATTTTGAAATCTAGTTTCTATAACTGGTCGGGATTTTCAATTCTAGATTTTAAATCTGGTCGGGATTTTCAAATCCAGTTTCTATAACTGGTAGGGATTTTCAAATCCAGTTTCTATAACTGGTCGGGATTTTGAAATCCAGTTTCTATAACTGGTCGGGATTTTCAAATCCAGTTGTTTTAACCGGTCGGGATTTTCAAATTCAGTGTTATAACTGGTCGGGATTTTGAAATCCAGTTTCTATAACTGGTCGGGATTTTCAAATCCAGTTTTATAACTGGTCAGGCTTTTCAAATCCAGTTTTTATAACAGGTCGGGATTTTCAAATCCAGTTTCTATAACTGGTCAGGATTTTCAAATCAAGTTTTTATAATTAATCGGGATTTTCAAATCCAGTTTTTATAACCGGTCGGGATTTTTAAATTCAGTGTTATAACTAGTCGGGATTTTCAAATCCAGTTTCTATAACTGGTCGGGATTTTGAAATCCAGTTTCTATAACTAGTCGGGATTTTTAAATCCAGTTTTATAACTGGTCGGGATTTTCAAATCCAGTTTTATAACTGGTCGGGATTTTCAAATCCATTTTCTATAACTGGTCGGGATTTTCAAATCTAGTTTTATAATTGGTCGGGATTTTCAAATCCAGTGTTATAACTGATCAGGATTTTCAAATCCAGTTTCTATAACTGGTCGGGATTTCAAATCAAGTTTTATAACTGGTCGGGATTTTCAAATCCAGTTTTTATAACCTGTCGGGATTTTCAAATTCAGTATTATAACTGGTCGGGATTTTCAAATCCAGTTTCTATAACTGGTCGGGATTTTGAAATCCAATTTCTATAACTGGTCGGGATTTTCAAATCCAGTGTTATAACTGATCAGGATTTTCAAATCCAGCTTCTATAACTGGTCAGGATTTTCAAATCAAGTTTCTATAACTGGTCGGGATTTTCAAATCCAGTTTTTATAACCGGTCGAGATTTTCAAACTCAGTGTTATAACTGGTCGGGATTTTCAAATCTAGTTTCTATAACTGGTCGGGATTTTGAAATCGAGTTTCTATAACTGGTCGGGATTTTCAATTCCTGATTTTATAACTTGTCGGGATTTTCAAATCCAGTTTCTATAACTGGTAGGGATTTTCAAATCCAGTTTCTATAACTCGTCGGGATTTTGAAATCCAGTTTTATAACTGGTCGGGATTTTCAAATACAGTTTTTATAACTGGTCGAGATTTTCAAATCCAGTTTCTATAACTGGTCGGGATTTGCAACTCTAGTTTTTATAACTGGTCGGGATTTTCAAATCCAGTATCTATAACTGGTCGGAATTTTCAAATCTAGTGTCATAACTGGTCGGAAATTTTAAATCCAGTTTCTATAACTGGTCGGGATTTCCAAATTCAGTTTTATAACTGGTCAGGATTTTCAAATCCATTTTCTATAACTGGTCGGGATTTTCAAATCTAGTTTTATAATTGGTCCGGATTTTCAAATCCAGTGTTATAACTGATCAGGATTTTCAAATCCAGTTTCTATAACTGGTCGGGATTTCAAATCCAGTTTTATAACTGGTCGAGATTTTCAAATCCAGTTTCTATAACTGGTCCGGATTTTTAAATCCAGTTTTATAACTGGTCGGGATTTTCAAATCCAGTTTTATAACTGGTCGGGATTTTCAAATCCAGTTTCTATAACTGGTCGGGATTTTCAAATCCAGTTTTATAATTAATCGGGATTGTCAAATCTAGTGTTATAACTGATCAGGATTTTCAAATCTAGTTTCTATAACTGGTCGGGATTTTCAAATCCAGTTTTATAACTGGTCGGGATTTTCAAATCTAGTTTTTGTAACTGGTCGGGATTTTCAAAATTCAGTTTTTACAACTGGCCGGGATTTTCAAATCCAGTTTCTATAACTGGTCGGGATTTTCAAATCCAGTTTTATAACTGGTCGGGATTTTCAAATCCAATTTCTATAACTGGTCGGGATTTTTAAATCTAGTTTTATAACTGGTTGGGATTTTCAAATCCAGATTTATAGTTGGTCGGGATTTTCAAATCCAGTTTCTATAAAAGGTCAGGATTTTCAAATCTAGTTTTATAATTGGTCGGGATTTTCAAATCCAGTGTTATAACTGATCAGGATTTTCAAATCCAGTTTCTATAACTAGTCGGGATTTTCAAATCCAGTTTTATAACTGGTCGGGATTTTCAAATCCAGTTTTTATAACTGGTCGAGATTTTCAAATCCAGTTTCTATAACTGGTCAGGATTTTCAAATCAAGTTTATATAACTGGTCGGGATTTTCAAATCCAGTTTTTATAATCGGTCGTGATTTTCAAATTCAGTGTTATAACTGGTTGGGATTTTCAAATCCAGTTTCTATAACTGGTCGGGATTTTGAAATCTAGTTTCTATAACTGGTCGGGATTTTTAAATCCAGTTTTATAACTGGTCGGGATTTTCAAATCCAGTTTTAAAACTGGTCGGGATTTTCAAATCCATTTTCTATAACTGGTCGGGATTTTCAAATCTAGTTTTATAATTGGTCGGGATTTTCAAATTCAGTGTTATAACTGATCAGGATTTTCAAATCCAATTTCTATAACTGGTCGGGATTTTCAAATCCAGTTTTATAACTGGTCGGGATTTTCATATCCAGTTTTTATAACCGGTCGGGATTTTGAAATCCAGTTTCTATAACTGGTCAGGATTTTCAAATCCAGTTTCTATAACTGGTCGGGATTTTGAAATCCAGTTTCTATAACTGGTCGGGATTTTCAAATCCAGTGTTATAACTGATCAGGATTTTCAAATCCAGTTTCTATAACTGGTCGGAATTTTCAAATCCAGTTTTATAACTGGTCGGGATTTTCAAATCCAGTTTTTATAACTGGTCGGGATTTTCAAATCCAGTTTCTATAACTGGTCAGGATTTTCAAATCAAGTTTCTATAACTGGTCGGGATTTTCAAATCCAGTTTTTATAAGTGGTCGGGATTTTCAAACTCAGTGTTATAACTAGTTGGGATTTTCAAATCTAGTTTCTATAACTGGTCGGGATTTTGAAATCTAGTTTTTATAACTGGTCGGGATTTTCAATTCCAGATTTTAAATCTGGTCGGGATTTTCAAATCCAGTTTCTATAACTGGTAGGGATTTTCAAATCCAGTTTCTATAACTGGTCGGGATTTTGAAATCCAGTTTCTATAACTGGTCGGGATTTTCAAATACAGTTTCTATAACTGGTCAAGATTTTCAAATCCAGTTTCTATAACTGGTCGGGATTTGCAACTCCAGTTTTTATAACTGGTCGGGATTTTCAAATCCAGTATCTATAACTGGTCGGAATTTTCAAATCTAGTGTCATAACTGGTCATAATTTTTAAATCCAGTTTCTATAACTGGTCGGGATTTTCAAATCCAGTTTTATAACTGGTCAGGATTTTCAAATCCACTTTCTATAACTGGTCGGGATTTTCAAATCCAGTTTCTATAACTGGTCGGGATTTTGAAATCCAGTTTTTATAACTGGTCGGGATTTTCAAATACAGTTTCTATAACTGGTCGGGATTTTCAAATCTAGTTTTATAACTGGTCAGGATTTTCAAATCCAATTTCTATAACTAGTTGGGATTTTTAAATCTAGTTTTATAACTCGTTGGGATTTTCAAATCCAGATTTATAACTGGTCGGGATTTTCAAATCCAGTTTCTATAACAGGTCAGGATTTTCAAATCTAGTTTTATAATTGGTCAAGATTTTCAAATCCAGTGTTATAACTGATCAGGTTTTTCAAATCCAGTTTCTATAACTAGTCGGGATTTTTAAATCCAGTTTTATAACTGTCGGGATTTTCAAATCCAGTTTCTATAACTGGTCGGGATTTTCAAATCTAGTTTTATAATTGGTCAGGATTTTCAAATCTAGTTTCTATAACTGGTCGAAATTTTCAAATCCAGTGTCATAAGTAGTCGAGATTTTCAAACTCAGTGTTATAACTGGTCGGGATTTTCAAATCTAGTTTCTATAACTGGTCGGGATTTTGAAATCTAGTTTCTATAACTGGTCGGGATTTTCAATTCCAGATTTTAAATCTGGTCGGGATTTTCAAATCCAGTTTCTATAACTGGTAGGGATTTTCAAATCCAGTTTCTATAACTGGTCAGGATTTTCAAATCAAGTTTCTATAACTGGTCGGGATTTTCAAATCCAGTTTTTATAACTGGTCGGGATTTTCAAACTCAGTGTTATAACTGGTCGGGATTTTCAAATCTAGTTTCTATAACTGGTCAGGATTTTGAAATCTAGTTTCTATAACTGATCGGGATTTTCAATTCCAGATTTTAAATCTGGTCGGGATTTTCAAATCCAGTTTCTATAACTGGTAGGGATTTTCAAATCCAGTTTCTATAACTGGTCGGGATCTTGAAATCTAGTTTCTATAACTGGTCGGGATTTTCAAATACAGTTTCTATAACTGGTCGAGATTTTCAAATCCAGTTTCTATAACTGGTCGGGATTTGCAACTCCAGTTTTTATAACCGGTCGGGATTTTCAAATTCAGTGTTATAACTGGTCGGGATTTTCAAATCCAGTTTCTATAACTGGTCGGAATTTTGAAATCCAGTTTCTATAACTGGTCGGGATTTTTAAATCCAGTTTTATACCTGGTCGGGATTTTCAAATCCAGTTTTATAACTGGTCGGGATTTTCAAATCCAGTTTCTATAACTGGTCGGGATTTTGAAATCCAGTTTCTATAACTGGTCGGGATTTTCAAATACAGTTTCTATAACTGGTCGAGATTTTCAAATCCAGTTTCTATAACTGGTCGGGATTTGCAACTCTAGTTTTTATAACTGGTCGGGATTTTCAAATCCAGTATCTATAACTGGTCGGAATTTTCAAATCTAGTGTCATAACTGTTCAGAATTTTTAAATCCAGTTTCTATAACTGGTCGGGATTTTCAAATCCAGTTTTATAACTGGTCAGGATTTTCAAATCCACTTTCTATAACTGGTCGGGATTTTCAAATCCAGTTTCTATAACTGGTCGGGATTTTGAAATCCAGTTTTTATAACTGGTCAGGATTTTCAAATACAGTTTCTATAACTGGACAAGATTTTCAAATCCATTTTCTATAACTGGTCGGGATTTTCAAATCTAGTTTTATAATTGGTCCGGATTTTCAATTCCAGTGTTATAACTGATCAGGATTTTCAAATCCAGTTTCTATAACTGGTCGGGATTTCAAATCCAGTTTTATAACTGGTCGAGATTTTCAAATCCAGTTTCTATAACTGGTCGGGATTTTTAAATCCAGTTTTATAACTGGTCAGGATTTTCAAATCCAGTTTTAAAACTGGTCGGGATTTTCAAATCCAGTTTCTATAACTGGTCGGGATTTTCAAATCCAGTTTTATAATTAATCGGGATTTTCAAATCTAGTGTTATAACTGATCAGGATTTTCAAATCTAGTTTCTATAACTGGTCGGGATTTTCAAATCCAGTTTTATAACTGGTCGGGATTTTCAAATCTAGTTTTTGTAACTGGTCGGGATTTTCAAAATTCAGTTTTTACAACTGGCCGGGATTTTCAAATCCAGTTTCTATAACTGGTCGGGATTTTCAAATCCAGTTTTATAACTGGTCGGGATTTTCAAATCCAATTTCTATAACTGGTCGGGATTTTTAAATCTAGTTTTATAACTGGTTGGGATTTTCAAATCCAGATTTATAATTGGTCGGGATTTTCAAATCCAGTTTCTATAACAGGTCAGGATTTTCAAATCTAGTTTTATAATTGGTCGGGATTTTCAAATCCAGTGTTATAACTGATCAGGATTTTCAAATCCAGTTTCTATAACTAGTCGGAATTTTCAAATCCAGTTTTATAACTGGTCAGGATTTTCAAATCCAGTTTTTATAACTGGTCGGGATTTTCAAATCCAGTTTCTATAACTGGTCAGGATTTTCAAATCAAGTTTATATAACTGGTCGGGATTTTCAAATCCAGTTTTTATAACTGGTCGGGATTTTCAAACTCAGTGTTATAACTGGTCGGGATTTTCAAATCTAGTTTCTATAACTGGTCGGGATTTTGAAATCTAGTTTCTATAACTGGTCGGGATTTTTAAATCCAGTTTTATAACTGGTCGGGATTTTCAAATCCAGTTTTAAAACTGGTCGGGATTTTCAAATCCATTTTCTATAACTGGTCGGGATTTTCAAATCTAGTTTTATAATTGGTCGGGATTTTCAAATCCAGTGTTATAACGGATCAGGATTTTCAAATCCAGTTTCTATAACTGGTCGGGATTTTCAAATCCAGTTTTATAACTGGTCGGGATTTTCATATCCAGTTTTTATAACCGGTCGGGATTTTGAAATCCAGTTTCTATAACTAGTCGGAATTTTCAAATCCAGTTTCTATAACTGGTCGGGATTTTGAAATCTAGTTTCTATAACTGGTCGGGATTTTCAAATCCAGTGTTATAACTGATAAGGATTTTCAAATCCAGTTTCTATAACTGGTCGGAATTTTCAAATCCAGTTTTATAACTGGTCGGGATTTTCAACTCCAGTTTTTATAACTAGTCGGGATTTTCAAATCCAGTTTCTATAACTGGTCAGGATTTTCAAATCAAGTTTCTATAACTGGTCGGGATTTTGAAATCTAGTTTCTATAACTGGTCGGGATTTTCAATTTCAGATTTTAAATCTGGTCGGGATTTTCAAATCCAGTTTCTATAACTGGTAGGGATTTTCAAATCCAGTTTCTATAACTGGTCGGGATTTTGAAATCCAGTTTCTATAACTGGTCGGGATTTTCAAATCCAGTTGTTTTAACCGGTCGGGATTTTCAAATTCAGTGTTATAACTGGTCGGGATTTTGAAATCCAGTTTCTATAACTGGTCGGGATTTTCAAATCGAGTTTTATAACTGGTCAGGCTTTTCAAATCCAGTTTTTATAACTGGTCGGGATTTTCAAATCCAGTTTCTATAACTGGTCAGGATTTTCAAATCAAGTTTTTATAATTAATCGGGATTTTCAAATCCAGTTTTTATAACCGGTCGGGATTTTTAAATTCAGTGTTATAACTAGTCGGGATTTTCAAATCCAGTTTCTATAACTGGTCGGGATTTTGAAATCCAGTTTCTATAACTAGTCGGGATTTTTAAATCCAGTTTTATAACTGGTCGGGATTTTCAAATCCAGTTTTATAACTGGTCGGGATTTTCAAATCCATTTTCTATAACTGGTCGGGATTTTCAAATCTAGTTTTATAATTGGTCGGGATTTTCAAATCCAGTGTTATAACTGATCAGGATTTTCAAATCCAGTTTCTATAACTGGTCGGGATTTCAAATCAAGTTTTATAACTGGTCGGGATTTTCAAATCCAGTTTTTATAACCTGTCAGGATTTTCAAATTCAGTGTTATAACTGGTCGGGATTTTCAAATCCAGTTTCTATAACTGGTCGGGATTTTGAAATCCAATTTCTATAACTGGTCGGGATTTTCAAATCCAGTGTTATAACTGATCAGGATTTTCAAATCCAGTTTCTATAACTGGTCAGGATTTTCAAATCAAGTTTCTATAACTGGTCGGGATTTTCAAATCCAGTTTTTATAACCGGTCGAGATTTTCAAACTCAGTGTTATAACTGGTCGGGATTTTCAAATCTAGTTTCTATAACTGGTCGGGATTTTGAAATCGAGTTTCTATAACTGGTCGGGATTTTCAATTCCTGATTTTATAACTGGTC